>NC_141790.1:700000-1050000 GCF_054643075.1 Acanthaster planci | reverse complement strand
ATTGGACAAATCACATAGGACCGTTGTTTGCCGCCATCAAACATCTCAAGCTTCCCAATTAAGCGAGACCATTTTTGCCGGTGCACGATCGCAAAGAGTTGCGCGACTAAGTCCGAAATAAGGACAGTTGTGATCTGGTCTCTGGACCATATGCTAGTGGTTGCCGACGAAACGACTCAGGGAGCTTTCATCATCATACTTTTACGTGACCAAACCAGGAGGAAGGAACTGTGTTCAGTATTGAGTATATTTGCCTAAACGGCGCAGCAATTGCCTCTTTGACAGTTTGTTGAGACTGGTTGCAGGCTCTTGAACCGATCTGTAAAAAAAAACATCTTTTCATGTTAGTGTGCCTTATGCATGGTACGTATGAATTACCCACTATTTCTGATGCTGTTTGACACCAGCGCCATGCATATTTATGTAGTTTATAGACTTTTGGTATGTTCATTTAATTTTTTTTTACAAGAGGGAGTAGCTTTCTTTATCTTTTTACTAATAATTCTGCTACCATAACTTAAGTAACATGTAGGCTGCACATCTACTTAAAACGCCTCTTTGATCGAGAAGCCCGGTGTCCCAAAGTTGTGGCTGTGGCAGAAACTTACAGTATGATTGCAATCATTACATCTGGTCAGATTAAGTACCGGGTTGTGACACCATTTGAACCATTGCAAACGAATGGCCATTTACACACGTAAAGGAGAGTGCTAATAGAGGGATTTCACATTAGGGCCGTCTGTGCATATCCGCATCGAAACCGAGGCTCTCTGTGTTGAACTTCGCCGCGTGCGTCCGCGGAATCGATACAGTACATGGAGTATCCGGTTTGTAAGTGTGACGCCACTTCATTTTAAACCACGCCCACTGCACAGTCACACGACCATCGCAGGGTACGTTAGTGCGCAGTAAATTGCCGTTATTTTTCTTTTGATTTTACCTGTCGAGTCAACCTGAAAGACTCTTCCACCAAAATTTGCAGTCTAAAAAGTCAGAATTTAACATACCTTTATGTATTTTGTGTCTTGACTCCTTACTTTCAATCGTCTGATCGAATTAAGAATTGAAGCTGACACATACAGCCTCGTTTTCAAACGCGAAGAACGCAGGTTGACGCTTAAAGCGTCGTATTGGGATCCTTCTACAGGTGAATACGTCACGCACAGGGATTAGCGCCAGAACCAGCGCCAGCACTAACACGTGCACCCACTCCGTTCTTCTTCACTCCTGGTTCAAAATGACGTCACGCTGTGGTACTCTATAGATGATTTTCACGTGATGTAACAAGACGGGCAAAGGCATTCCAGGAAGCTTATTTTTGTCCGTGGAGGCGCGTGCATTTTCGAATCTGTGTATTTCTGTTGGCAATTGCATCAACGCCAGAATGTTGAGAGACTTGCGTTTCCCCGCACATTCTGTGTAAAGTGATCACTGACCGTCAAAACTCAGTGACTGAAAGTCCTCTTCAGTGTTGTGACTTACAAACCTCACGTGAGTTGCAAGATGAAAGTGTACTTAACATGCATACCAGTTGTAGTTCATATGAAAGAGGTCCTTACCTTGTTTGCATTCTGGTAGTTAATCATATGGTTGTACGGTGGAAATTTGTGGATTGAATTTGATCCATACCCTCATAACATCTACTGTCCAAAGGGCGGATCCAAAACCAAATTATATAGGAAGCCAAACGTTCTGGTGAAGTAAAACTTCAGATCTTTTTATATTAACTTTGTTGGCCTGTGGACAATTGCAATGGCTAGATTTTAGGCATTTTACACACTTGAGGAAGAACTGAATTAGAGCACCTCCACTTTTTATGTTTTCTTGGCTCCATTTGGTTGGGGAGGCATGACCACCGTTGCATCCGTCTTTGACTGCCCTGCTACGAATTTTTAAATCTCAGGTATTTTCTTTCAACCTCGGGTACCTTTTACTGTTAGCTTTTAGAATCAAGATTTTTATAATGTAAAACGTAAGGTTAAAACTTCATGATTCTACGAGTGTCAGAAGTTGCTATTTATAAATGCGTAACTCATAAAGATACAAATGGTACTCGCTGAAACTGTAAAAATATTGTCCAGGGTTTTATTTTGACTTATATTTTTGAATACAATTGAACGCCTCCCAAAGTTTGCAACGCGTTGGTCAATCACGAAGCCCTAGATCTGTCGGCTCTCTCCAAACGCGAATTGAATCGACAGATTTCACGCATTGAGATTGGCCAACGCGTGGCAAACTCTTGGAAACGCACTATTCTGAACCACCCGTATTTGTTAGCTGGTCTTAAAACGGGAAGTGTGTGGCTCACAGTGTTGAACTTCAAAAGTGAAAAATGCCATCGGCATGCTGGTCTGAGTTGCCGATTTACATGTACAATCACGTTAAATTCCAATTATGAAAATAAAATGTACCGACTGTGGCGATGCAAAATAAGTGGATGAAGTTTGGATAATTTTATGCGTCTGTGTCTATAGCAAGTTCAGTTAACTGGTAAGGGCGCCCGCTGGAAGCAAAATGTTAGTAAATGTGAGGGTTCAAAGGTGAATGAGGGAGAAGGCATATGGAGGGAGGACAAAAGTAGTGTTGGGGTTTTTTTTTGGGGGGGGTAGGCTCTTGAAACATTCCTCTCTGAGTAGCAACAGAGGACCAAACGTCAATGGATACAAAGTTTGCAAAAAGAGGGGACAGATCGTTTGCTCCTTATTAGCCTAGTAAGTACATGTAAAACCTGGACGTGCGCTGATCCGGACAGCACGTGTACACAAAACTGCGCGCGTCCCCAGCCGTGACTTCTTCCTTTACAAAAATATGTGAAGCGCATTTACCCATCCCATCCCATACAGTGCCCTGTATCGGCGATAGGTGACGAGCGAATGACCAACAAAGGAAGCCCATGAATAAGCTGATGACGGTACATTGAAGTTTTATTTAATCGCATCTTGCCGATGGCATTGAGACGACAGCAAGTTATCTGGAGGAATTGGGCCTAAATATATTCCTTCAGCATACTGACTCGTCGAGTTCTTTTGTCAAATAATCCGAAATTTCACACAACTTCCGAGTTCAGTCATACTCCTGAGTGCCATACTTGTGCCTGATTCCTTTTTTAGAGCAAATAAAATTATCTGTAAATATGGAGATGAAGAAAACAACCTCGTTAATTCTTTTACATTTTCAAAGGATGTATGTATGAACTGAGATAATTCTATGAATGATCACAAACACATAGGCCTACACGTAAAAGATACTGACTTGCAATTTAAACCAAAAGTGAAAATTAAATTTTAAAAATGGAATAGGCCTAATATATAATTTATGTGTGAACCAAGGACAAGTGTTTTATGAAATGTTGCTCTGGTGATGATGCCTGCTTGAAGACGGTCTTCAGTGCGTTGCTCTGGTGATGATGCCTGCTTGAAGACGGTTTTCAGTGCGTCACGGTGGAAAACTCATGTTTGAGTTTATTGTCTGTATACTTATACGAGCTTCATGCTTCAACCAAGAAGTTTGTTTATCTAAATGCATCATGTTTTTTCTCATTTGTGCAGTCGGCATGATGTGGCTGCGGACTTTTAACACGGCGGCAAAGGGGCACATTTACTCTACAGAAGTTCCCAGAAGTCCGACCGGGGGAATCCGAAAAATTGTAACATTTATACGGTAGGCTTCAGCAATTGAGCATGGATTTTCCAGTTTTGAATTGATTTTCATATATTGTTACCAGACATTTGTTTATCGTGTCAAACTTTATCAAGAGTACAAGCTGAAGTTCTGATAAGCAAAATTGTAAATTGTGTTTCTGATATGATAACACTGCAAAAAAAAAAAAATCCAACTGAAAATTGACCTTTGATTTATAACCAAGATCGAGTTATATTATTTTTTACGCAGTAAAGCTACAACCTCCCCTTACATCGTGGTACAAACACAGCTGGACGTGCGCTGAACTGATGGTCTAGTTTTAATTTACGTTATTTACAGCAGAAGCAGGCCAGAAGAACAAACAGTATGGAAGACACAGTTAAGCTTGATGTTGGCGGTTATTCCTTTACCACAACTCGTGCTACCCTGACTCGCTACCCGGACTCGCTGCTGGGCGTCATGTTTACCAGCAGTCAGGATATCCGCGCGCATCCTAATGATGACGACGAAGTTTACGTCATCGACGGAGACGGGCCCATCTTCCGCCACGTCCTGAATTTCCTTAGGCGGGGTAAGTTGGCTCTCCCGGAGAACTTCATGGAGTGGGACCTGCTGATCTCTGAAGCGGACTTCTATCAACTGAAAGAGTTGACGGACGCGGCGAGAGCGCTGATGGCGGGGAAAGACAGCCTGGAGTTCCTGGAAATCACCGTCCGTGGAAATCACTTCATTTACACTGGTACTCGCAATACCCTAGAGCAAATACCGCTTCTTTTGCAGTTTCTTGGCAGGCACGACAGTTTGAAAGACGGGTTTCCACTCAGGCGCAGTGATATCTTAAATAAAGTCAGCGAGAATGGTCGGTACGGTGTCTCGCTGGGAAAACAGGGCTGCGACTGTCCAAATATTTCACAGACTCGCATGGAAGTGTTCCGACAGATGTCAGAACTGGGATTCCATTTGAAGGCGGCGCCTAGTGCATCGTCTGATCCGAATAACAGCATCCAGGAGTTGACATGGACATTTACCCGAAAGTCCCATGGTAGATACTAGGAGAGCTGTTTCAACTTCAGACTTTGGAACCAAAATGGCTATTCATTATGTGTACAGTGTGCATCGTGCAGCTGTTGTGTGCTATTGTCTATGTGCACTGACACATAATTATGCACCATTTTGGTTCCAACGATTGAGACACTCATGTCGCAACTCTCTCTATAACAGCTTTGGATACCAGTGATAGTTTCTGATGTATAACTGCCTCATTTGATTCTCAACATTATAGAGTAAAAAATCCCTCTTGTACTTCGAATTTTGTTTAAACTGCTGCACAGTGTTCCGATTGCGCCAATTAACAAATAACATAATTATGCAAGTGTGGAAATAATAATAATCGAGCTCTTCAAAGTAAACCATACAAGCAAAATATTTGCATTTTGTAAACCAAAGATGCGCTAGCTCATGAAGTTATATTAATTTGATGGTCTAATCCGAGAGTAACGTGAATGAAGTCTGTCCCATGTGACACGAGGCGGTTGGGGACATGTCCAATTCTCATTTGGTGATTTATTTATACAGTAACACTCAGACGTAGATCGGTCAAAAATAAAATGAGATTATGACTTCGAATAAGACCACTTATACCCTGCAGTATGGGAAAAAATTATTCGTCTTGGGATATGTATAAAAATGTATACATGTTTCGTCCTTTGTGCATTTTCTTTATACCAATTTTGTACACCTGGTGACAATGCTAACATAATGATTTTGTTTGATAAGCGTCACGACAGTATATTAACGTTGCTATTGTGATATTCGTCTTTGAGAGATGTTTACTACTTTGTTGGTAATTTGGCATGGTTTATAAAGTAATGCCATGGAAAGCAATTTAAACAAGATAAAGTAAAAATCCTTTGTTTACTAATTGAAACGAAAAAAAAATGAATACATGTACATTCAATCACTTAAGGTGATTAAACCTGCGCCTCTAATTTTATCCATTGACTTAGAATAAAAAAAGAGAAACAATGACGAAGGTTTGGCGTGACGTTTTGATATGCTGGATTTGTTCTGCGCTGACACTCCTGACATTTTGAAATGCTTCTTTAATTGTTAGAAGGCGATCCGGGAGAAGAGTGTAGCGAATAGATCAATTTGCTTCAATGCAGTGCATCATTGTTTGCGGTGTTAGCAGTCTGAGGTGTTGGGCATTTTAGGTGTCTTTTGACTGAAGTCACCTGCATGCCCAATCCAGCTGCAAGCTGATTGGAAAATGGCCTCTTCCCGGCAAACACAATTAATCCGCCCATTCATCCTGTTTTGGAGCATTTTGTGGTGCAAGGGCTTGACAAAACAAAAGTAGAATCGAGAATGAACAGCACAGTGAGCTGGCGTCGCTGATTCGGCGATATTACCCCGTTAATTTTGTCCTAATCACCATTTTTCACCAGCAAGTAAAAGTCTCGTCAAATGGTGACATGATTCAAGATTCTTTTTTTCTTGGTGACCATCTTTGGTAACATCTCCTTTATAAACACCATGAGGTTAGAGCTTATGCAATAGAAATGAACGGACGAGAATGGTGAAATAGCTTTAAAAGAATGTTCCTGTGCATTTTGGTGATATGTGCTTCTCCTAACCAACCAAATACACACAAAAACCATACGAAATACCTGTACGGGGAAAATTCACCTGGCATTCAAGTTAATGCGCAACCAGGCCCACTTTGCACAATGTGATTCTCCACACACTACTGCCAGTCTGGACACAATACTTGTAGCGATGGTAGTTATTCAATGAATGCATGAAAAGACTCCCAGTTTCTAATTCTTTTTTTATTCATTTTTGCCCAAACTTTCTAAATTCCAACGAATGAAATTTCATTCTTTCTATTTCTTTTCGACTGAAAATAAGGACTTAGACGAATTGCAGGAAGATTCTCTCTGTCAGATCGAGATGTAACTCGAGTTATGTGTTGGAAGAGGTTCTTTTCAAACTATTTCAGTCTGAATTTAGAAGAAAATATATATTTTCATGCTACGAAATATAGTCCCCAGTTTCATTCCTTCAAACAAAAAACAACTGTAGGCCTATTCTTTGCTGCTTGATATACTAGAGAACATTTAATGAAAGCGTTTTCCTACGGTTTAGTGTAAGGTGTGGATAAGGACCTGAAATTACTAGCGTGGAAAGACAAAGTTGAGTTGAAGAAACAACACTGTCACAATGATAATTGGGTCTAGAGTATTTTATTCAAGAAAACACGGACTAATATCGCGGGAAGTCAGCGAGGAAGACTAAGCTGAAGAAGGAGGGAAGACTGGGGGAAAGACTGACGATGGAATATTTTGAGCGTGGTTATATATGTGACCCACTCTGTGAAAATGAGTCTTAAGTTGCCAGAGTCACGTTGGAGTAAAAGGTTCATTAGAATAATTTTGCGCAGTGTAAACCAATAGGGACCCCCAGCTTTGTTCACCATGGAACATCCACTTTCATAAGGATGCCAGTCTGATTGATACATCAAAACAAAATACTCAATTTGCTCTTTCCAATCAAAACTCAAAAAGTGGCTCTGGCTACTTAAGACTCACTTTCACAGAGTGGGTCACATATAGAGTGGGGTGCAAGCTGGGTGGTGTAACTTCTTGAATCTGTGGTCAACTCTGTGGTCGTAGAATTGCTGACTGCGTGCATTGAGGAGTGGAAGTATTACTTGGAAATTTCAGCATGGATAAACTAGAAATTCTCAAACCATAATCAAAATGAAAAATTAATTGAAGTAACTGTTTGCAAATCTGGCGAGAGAATAGAGAAACTTATGTTAATACAATGCATAAAATGGAGATTCAGAAGTCGTTTATATACTGAATACAAGGTAGAAATGCAATAATTTGAAATAAAAAGTGAAACATAAAATCTTAGCTGGAAAGCACTTAAATGTTAACTGTCAAACTTGTACTACACAAATTCAAAAGAAAAACAAACAAATAAGATAAACATTAAGTAAAGACTATACATACAGAAAATAAACAGGAAGTGAAGGTTGTTGAATCAATCATTGATCAGGAACAGATCAATGTGAACACTGCATAAAAGGAAAACAACTTTACGGTAACAATAAGAGTCCTTGGTAAAACCAAGACAATTTGGGCAAGAAATTCGTGTGCGTGTACCCCACCCGGCCCCCAAAAGGGAAAAAACGGCGTGTCATTCACATAATACTATGAAAGAGTTCGGACATGTATAGACAGGTGTATCGACGTGGTCAGGGTACTTGCCCATATTGATGCACGCTCATTTAAAAATACTTCAGAGAAGCTGTCAGGGAGAGCATTTAATGTTGATGACCAAATGTTGTTTGGGTGTTTGAATGTGTACTTTTGCTTGTGATGCACTATTGTAGCGTTTAATCCTCTGTC
The DNA here is from genome assembly GCF_054643075.1 of Acanthaster planci. Taxonomy (NCBI): domain Eukaryota; kingdom Metazoa; phylum Echinodermata; class Asteroidea; order Valvatida; family Acanthasteridae; genus Acanthaster; species Acanthaster planci. Next base: position 1,041,940 of record NC_141790.1, on the reverse strand, counting down.
TTTACGCAGCAACATTCTGTGCAATGAGGTTACTGATCTACTTTGTATGAACGACTAAAAGCAATATCTCTGAAATGGCCGAGTGGTTAAGCTCGCGGTTATCAGATCGTTATCCGGCGGGTTCGAATCCCAGAGGTGGCTTTTTATTTTCCCAACGCTTGCTCCCGGTCAGTAGCTATAAGGAGCTCTAATTCACCCCGTCAAATACCAGCAGTACCTTAGCCTAACGGGTAAGCTCTTCGGCTGGGACTGTCCGCGAAGTCCAGGTGAGCACCTTAGTACAGGTTCGAGACGTATGGCCGACTCGGCGGCCAGGGCTTAGGGGCCTGTCTCGTTCCTCCCTTGCATGGTCGCTCAAACCCTTTTGGGGTTAAATGGATGGGCAGGGAGGAAGTGCGGTGGGCCGGGACCCCGAGACCCAGAAGAGTCCTATATGGAAGCCGGTAACTGCGATTCCTTGCGAATTTCAGGAGTCCGTGCGCCTGAATGCTTGGTCAACACCGCATAACTTTTGGATTTTTCCCTCACCATTTTTTTTTTATTTCCCTCGGGGCAGAACCCACAAGGTAATTTTCTAGGTATGAATATAGTGACTGATGCTGATTTATTTTCACTTTTAATCTTAATTTCCTTAATTTCGACGAGGAAACCGTCCCGACAGTGTTTGGGTCTATTTCTTCTCAGTGATCTCAGTATAAAAAGCTGTGTAGGCGCGCAGTGAATGTTACTAATGAATCAACAGTAACAGATCTAGGGCTGGCATTGTCGGGCTGCACTCGACTCCCTATGGGCCTGCTATGCCATGAATGCGGGTGAAGGAGCACTATGTTGTGGTTTTCAATCTTGAATTTTCTGTTGTCCATTTTCAAAGACTCACTGGAGCCAAAATGTACACTGTACAAAAAAGTGTACATTGTACAAATTGTATATTGTTCCAAAGCTAAACACTAGGGCGAAAACACGGAATAACAAAAATATCTCGAAGTTCCATGGGTTTTGACGGAATGTCCCATGTTGTTTCTTGGTTGTGTGGAAATTGCCGTATATATGCGTTTACGTATGGGTACGACTCTTCGATTCCGTGGTTAGGTGATGACGATTCCAGACAAATTATACATTGTTTGGAAGCTGAGTAGGTGGACTATAACCTGAAATAACCTACAAATCCGCAACTTCACGGGTTTACAGAAAACGTCGGACATACAGCTATGTTTGGGTGGTGTTTCTTGTGCAGAAATTGCCGTATTTTCTTGTCAGCCGGGCATAAGTGTTTATATTTCTGACGTAAAATCCGTAAAGAAATTACGAATTCCGACAAATTGCACTATTCGAAATTGAATAGTTGAGTTACAAGAAGATAACAGGCTTCAACCTGCAGCTTTCATTCTTTTGGAGAAAGTGTCGGATATCCAGCGATGTTTTGGTGGTATTTCTTTAGTGTGTACGAATTGCCGTGTGTGTGTGCTTATCAGATAGGCAATTCTAGTCCACGGACTCAGCTTGGATTGGACTTGGATTATTACGAACTCAACTACACCACTGACGTGATGTAGTATTGAATATCATATGAGCATTAACCTCGCTTTTACGGTAGTCCTCCGAGAGATACTTGGAATAATGCGTGCTTACTACATCAAGTGTTCTCGTTTCAATTAAACCGAGGATATTTTATTGAAATCATACATGACAGCATTGGCGTGGTCTCTCGTGATTTACACTCAGTCTGGGAAAACATTGTTAAACAAACTGAATTTGGGGCATTTCAGTGAAACATTCTAAAGCGCATTGCTACATTGCAGGCTACGAATACTGCTAAAACTGGCAGAATTATAATTCTCTAATGAGTATGTAATGGATTACTACGTTCTACACATTTCTGGACTCTCAAAAAGGCGTAATCCTCAAAGATCTTTGCAGAAATCAAAAGTCCACCTTTTGTGAAGGGTGAGTGCTTGAGGTGTCTGAAAATAATGGATACCATTCTGTTATGATTCTATATTGTTAAGCTCATTCCTCGCTTTACAGTTGCAATAACCAATTTAACGACATCTTTACTCTGCTAGGCACGTTTCTGCCCGAGGTTGAGGTTTGCAGTCTCGTGGCATCCAGTCCCTATTCACCCCAGTTGTTACACAAAAAAAATGAAAATAAAAAAGATCAAACAGGGCAACAGTATTTGCACACATCAAAATGATTTCTTCTACAAGTTTCACATGATGCAAGACTGTATGTGTGGTGTCCTTCAGCTGTGAAATTTAATGGATCGCTTTTGTCGATACTGATACATATGCAACGTTTCGATAATATCACGATTTGAGATGTGTTCCAAGACAACAGTTTTCTTCCACGCAAAGGTAGAGGTTAGTTGTCCGTCAAAGAAGCCGGGGTAATGGTTGGAAAACATGTTTGGAACATACATCGAGGAAATAGAAGGGTTTTAAGTATTACTTAAAGAAAACTGCGACAACTGTTCAGCTTTTTTGTCATTATTTACCAAGGTGTTTCTTTTCACCTCGTTTTACGGGTGCTTCTTAATTCAATATCAACTGTAATAATAAAAAGACAAGCTAAGAAACTTACATCCACGAAGTTTATTGGAATGTTTCTTTTGCTTTTTAAGGAGTAGGGAGTGAATGCCAAAAATCAATTAGTTTGTTCCAATGTGTTATCGACTAAAGATCTACATAGTGATTCTAGTTTATAATTCTTGATTAATAATATGTCTAGTTTATGGACAAGATATACTTTCTAATTTTGTGATTAATCAATGCTGTTTATTTAGTCAGGTAGCAAAGAACATGAGCCTGAATGACTGTTTGAAATAGTACATGGCTTGTTTGCAAGAATGATTTGCCTTCCCACAAAATTGAAGACTTGTCCTTCAGCAATCACTCGTTTTTTGTCAAGATATTTGGTGCTTTGTTTCCTGTCATTAAAAATAATGTGCGATTGCAAAAAATCTTTCAATTAGTATGAACAACTAAAAATGTAGAAAATCACTTTAATACCTAGCACAATATACATACTAGCACCTCAACTACCTTCACACAACCTTGTAACAGCTATATTTTCCTTGATTAATTAAAACTGTCAAAGAACAAAGAAATTGACTAGAGTGGGATCTGAACCTGCGACCCCTGGAACACTGTACCAGTGCTCTACCGATGAACAATCTATAGCAAGGAGCCATTAAATCTGAAACGCCTGTGGCCAGGGATCACACCCCAATGCACTGTATTCGCGGCGTCCCCAATTTCAGTCTTTTCCCCAACGTAGTGTATTTATTTGAAAACGTTAAATTCAAAGAACCAGACTATATTCTACGATTTCATTCCGACCTCCAAATCACCTGGTACCATCCCATTACGGGTTTTTAATTTATACTGTACGTTCAGGAATAAGACTGAAATTGGAAACGCCGCGACGGTCTATCAGAAGGTACAACCTTGGAAGTGGCGAACAGGGATCACTCTTTTGAACATGTATTATGTAAAAACTGCCAGACTCCTTTTACTGCTGCTTAAAATACGGAAGCAAATGTTTGTTATTAAATCCTCGTAAGTTTCAATTGTAAACATTTGGCTACATTTCTTTCCTGAAAACACATCTACCGAGCTCGAGAATTCTGTCCCACGTGGCTTTGTGACAGGTGTGTTCTGAGAACTGCCTCTTGATTCAGCGTGGAACAACCTAAAGACTAAAGATATTTGAATTTGGAAAATGTCCACTTGAATTCTTTCGCACCGTAAGGAGACGTAGTGTAGGAACGTCTTTTCATCTTGAACCCGTGTCCAGTAGTTATTTCACGGAATATCGATCCCTTTCGACGTTCAAATTCAGCTTGAAAATCACTCCCACTACCAGGTCTCGCTTGAATTGTGTAGGTCGTTTTTGGCATTCGTCCGTCGCTTCGATAATGTTCTGAAATATTTGATACCAGTATATCACGCTCTAAGAGCAACTCTGTCAGATCACGTGAACTTTTCAAATAGTTCTCGCTTCCAATATATTTGTAACTCAGGTTTTCACAAACAGATATCTCAATGAACTCAAAATTCTCCTCGATGGCGTCTTCCGGTATGAATCTCCGATACTTTTCGGCCTTCACTGCCTCAGACAAAGCCTCAAGCTGGTAGAAGTCGGCCTCGGATTCCAGCAGATCCCACTCCTGGAAGTCCTTTGGAAGAATTAGCCTGCCTCGCCGAAGGAAGTTCAGGATGTGTCGAAAGACTGGCCCGTCCCCGTCGATGACAAAGGCCCCGTTTGCGTCACGCCGGGACGGGTCGAGTTCACCGCTGAACATGGCGCCCAGCATGGAATCCGGGTAGCGGGTCACTGTCAGCAGGGTTGTAGCGTACAGGCAGCCGCCAACATTGAGACTCACAATGCCATCCATGCCTGTGCTTCTCTCCAGACGAAATGTCCGACTGATTCAGTTGATGAAGATCATGTGGACTTTTACTGTCACTGTATAAGAATGCCCTGCATGTGAACAACGAATTACATGTGCAGTATTTCCAATCCTGAGGATCATGCAATATTCTACGGAAGCAACGAGGGGGCACTGAAATGAACAAAAATCAACTATAGTTTGTACCGTACTGCACTCACTGGTGTTACTGACAAAATGTGGATTTTGTGAGAGTTTTCCGACCCTATTAGCCTTTGTAATTCACACTAAACGTGATCATGCACCTTTCGCCATTGCTGGGATAAACTAAGGTAAGTAGCTTTCGTATATTTCTTCTATGGGCCTAGTTCTAGAATGGCTCTAGGCATGAATGTGCGGAGCGGGGTAGGCTACTAGTGCTGGTGCTATGTCAAACGGGCCATCTCTTAATACATGAAGCCCAATGTACAACCAAACATGCATTGCTTGATCGAGAAGTTTTGTCAGTACGTTGATTTTCGATCAGTAATGTGGTTATATTCAATACACATGCAATTTGCGTGCATGTGTATTATTGAAAAAAGTTTGAGTGGTTTGCATGGGTCACACGATCTGAAACCGGGTCGTTTGCAAATTTGTCGGTGTAGAAATTTCGAAACATGGACGTGTGTGAACTTTGGAACTATTGCTCTCCCGTTATATAGGATCGTTGTAGAAGTAAATATATATTTGCACCTGGTACAAAATCGAGATATACATGTACAGGCAACTTGTTCATCGTCTGCAGTCCACAAAAACACTGACCACCGGTCAAGTGATGAAATATTGACTTTGGCAAATCTCATTACCATTGACCGTCTGGGATAAAATGTTCGTGACGTTTCTTTTGCATTTGTTGTGGCGACACGTTGCCATATTATCTCTAAGCAAGATGTATTTAGGATTACACAGGGTATAGGCAATGTGGATGGGAACATATTCCTTAGAAACTGCAAACGATTTCCTCATTTACTTTCCAATGCTTGAAATTCAAACTGTGATACGGAAGTCAGGTCGTCTGAAGATTTGTGAGAAAATACCCCCACTCCCCTGGAAATTTTTTTTTATCTTTGCTCTCTCTTTTCGTCCAGTCACAATGGCTGAATGGAACGGGGGAGAGAGAAGGCGCCAGGGGAGAAAGGAACAAACGCCCCACGGTGACACCCTCCAAGAAGCAGGTGCGTTGGAGGCTGGTGGGTAACGTGTAGAGGATATGTTGCTTTTGAAAACCGACTGGTTTACAGAAGAGACAGCGTAAGTTTAAATGCTGCTGTGTGTCACCATTACGTCGAATTGACAAAAACCCATATAGGGAGGGGCCTACCCCTTCAGCCAACGTTAAGTTGGGTAGGTATATAGGAAAGCAGGCACGTGACACACTTGAGTAATTTGACAAACTGGTCTGTTCTCTTTTTTTTTTACTAAGAATTAAGACAAGCTGCTGTATACTGAGTAAACGTGTACTCCTGTATCCTTTGAGAAGTAAGTGCAAATGCACTGCATTCAGACGAGGTGACAAGTAATCATTTTTAGGAAAGCCCAAAGCTCCCGGACGCGTATGAAACATAATGACACTTCGATGTGAATAAAGACCGTTTGCAAATCTGATGCGTGTTTACCATCTTCTAATCAGGCTTTACCTCAATTAGCATGATATACTGGGAAGGTGTACAGCCGAAAATTATAAAATACGAGAAACCCCTGTGGCATCAAGATGAACTTCGGGCGAATTACATTGCGAATGTCCGACTTGGGCGTAATTTAGCAATGATGATATAACACATAGGCGAAATGTTCGTGTGACAAAAGTATTTTTCCAAACCATTTTGCAGACGGAATATCCAGGGAAACACTACAAATGATAGCTTGGAAACTCCGCAGCAGAGCGCCAGTGAGGTTGGCTGAAAGTCTTGGCTGCGACAAAGAAGAAATTGCAAAATTCCGGGCGTTTGGCAGGATACTGGAGACAAAGGAAAAAGTAGACCTATTCTTCTCCTTGCTCCTTAGCTGGAGAGACAGGCAGCCTGGAAATCACGTGGATAGACTATGCACAGTCCTGAAGAAAATTGGGAGTGGGCATCTAATGAAGGAATTGCGAGGTAATAAATCTTCATAAAGCATTGTGTGTATAGGGCTATCAGAATTACACCATTGTCGAAATGCAAAGCAGTTTTTGTTTTGGTTTAAAACCAAACCAAACTCGTTCTTGGATTCGTCTGTGCCCCCCACTCACATTTCGGCTTCGATACAGACAGTCATTTTGTCTAAATTCAATCGCAACTGTTAAAATGCAAATGTGAGACGGTACTTTATTTATTTGGATATCCTTCCCCGACACACTTTCATTGGTAATAAAGGGTGAGAATATGCAATGTCATTAAGGAAATTATTATCTTTGTAGCCTGTGACTGCCATTTATGTTACAGCCTACTTTAATGCAGTCTCGTTGTCTTGTTATTGCTTGTGACTGTAACATTGATGAATGCAATAACTTACTCTTTGCAACAAGCCAATGGAAAGTAAATTTCTATGTGAATTTTTGCATGGACAATAATAAACTTGAATTTTGAATCTTTAATCTTGTTTATATGTGTTTTTTTTTTCTGGGAGCTAGAAAGATTTCCAAATTTACAGTTCAGGGTAGAATGAAATATGCCTTTACAACCCTGACCTGCAGTTCTGATGGAAACAGACTTGTCCATTAAACACCCGTGGTCGTTTGACCTCTCACAGCTGTAATTTATGTCGGGCATCCAGCAACATGCCCTGGTGGCACGTGTTAATGTCTCACATGAGCAGTAGGAGGGGCGAACTGCATCAGTCTTTTTGGGGTGATCAGTAGGCTAAAGCATGCATAATTACGTAGCTTTTAAGGTAGCGCATGAACTTTAAAAATGCCCTTTTAAAATTTAAATCACACCACTTTTTGCTAAGAAATGGAGATCATATCATCTACCGTAAGGCCGGTTATTACCCAAAAAAAGAAGAAAAAAAAAAGAAAGAAACTTGCAAAAATCAAGTTGGCTGAATTAGTTGGCAGAATCACTTTATCCACAAATATTTCTCTTAAGCTACGCAGCTGTTTGTACGTGGTAAAAATGATTTAACCTCTGGGCAATGGAAGCCCAACAGTGTAGAAAGTTAACAGTTTCACATTCTTTGCTTAAATGAAGCCTTTTTAAAAATTTTCTTGAACAGTTTACTTAGAGGTTATGCTCAATAAGAATTACAAGCAAGCTTCCTTCTGTTTACATTTCTCGTAAATACAAAACAACGATGCCGATGTAGGTGCAATTCTGGTGTAATACAGGGTCTCACTTTTTTATTATGCAGAACACGAGGCTAGCGTCCAGGCATCAAACCAGCCTGGTCATATGTCTGCAGATGAAAAATTGAAGAATGAAGCAGGTGCACCACAAGAACAAACAACATTGGATGCAACGACACCAGGTGATCCATAATTTCTGTTTCCAAATATTGTTTATAATAGTTACAAATAATGTCTACATTGTGAGAATGAGACTTTAAGATATATGCCACACGTTTTCTTTCTCTCCGAAAGGTACATTGTTATGAACAGTTTTTCAATATCTTTTCTGTGAAACATGAATCACAAATAAGGATATTTTATTTTACCTAAGCTTCCTTTGGTCTGTTTCAGAGGTAGAGCTGTCCCAACGCACACTAAGCAAAATAGCCCAGAGACTCCACTACGCATCGCTACAGGGGTTGGCTGAAAACCTTGGCTTATCCGGGGAAAATATCGATTTCTGCAAAAGTGATGTGCTGAAAACCGATTCAGCCAAAATTGTCTTCATGCTGTTCTACTGGAAAGAAGTGCATCGCCTCAATCAAGTAGAAAGCCTCGGGGAGGCGCTGGAAAAGATTGGCAGGAGGGATCTCGCTATTGAGTTACACGGTAAATCTGTGCACAGTCATGTTTTTTTTTTTTTGTATTTGATTTTAATAGAAAACCAAGAATCAGATTCTAGCTGTTAACCAGATATCCCCAAATGTGTGGGTATGCTGACAACAGCATGAGCAGGGAATGAATTGTAATATGCAGGTGTACGTGGTGAAGGGTTGGTGTTAGACATTGCCTTAAAGACATTTCCCTTGAAAGAACTTAATGCAGCCAGTATAGTTGGTTAATGATCTAAGATTGAGGGGCTCGGCTGCTTACTTGATGTCAGACAATTTCACTTGAAAATATAAATCATAAGCCATTCTTGTTTAAGTTGATATTTGTTCATCAAGTTACCCTATATGTCATTGTTGCAGGAATTTCGCAAAAAGATCAACATTTTCCGATAACCCTGGAAAAAACTTTGGAGAATCAAACAGACACCTCAGACAAACAAGCCAGTAACGATGCTGCAGCAGAAACATTGGGTAAAATAGTTTGCATTAGAATACTTTTTCGCAGTGTGTGATGAAAGGGACGTCGTACTTCCCAATAATGGCCTACCAAAGTGGAAAAACCCCTCACTGCATTATATTCAAATAGGACACTAATGCCACAGTTTGTATTTGGCGTAAGACCATTTCCTTGATATAAATCTTCGTTTATAAAACAAAAATAATCTAACTTTGCGTCATTTCAATGAAAAATGTTTTATAAGATACCTATTTCCTATTCAATACCTATTTAATTGTGAAATAGAAACATCTCTATTTCGGAATAAATGCCAATTCTTCACGCCATATCGCTGCCCTCGAGTCCATCCTTTTTACCAGATGATACATTCTCATGAGTATTCCTACCTCTTGTGCCATCGGATTGACTGTAGGCTCCGAGGAGACATCGGACCAGTCCGGCCAGCTAACCACATCACGTTCTGTGGGAAGCATAGAAGGTATCTTTTTTCAAAGAAAGGCCTTTTCATATAACATTTAACTTGCTAGCATGTGTTTTGAATTAGAAGGGTTTATTTCTTAAACGAGATGCATCATGTGCACAACGTGCACTTTTCCACACTTATGAAAACGTTGAAGAATTTAAGCAGCGCACCCTGGGTCCAAAAACGTCATTGTAACTTTCCTGAAGCATTAATGTTGTGTTTTGCTGACTTGAAGCACTATAGAAACTGCAGATAAATGTTAGAGTTGGAATTTGAAATGTCACTTATTGCGTTGTGACATTTCGTTGTGACATTTCATTTAAACCCTCTCTGTTCCTGGCAGTCAAGTACTGCCGAGAGGAAAATAATTCTTATGAAAGGAATGCATCGCAAGAACGTATAACTCAAGCAATACTTCTTCTGTTGATATACATCTCATCCCACCGTCCCGCCACCAACCGTCATTAAAAATAAATGATTTTCTCAGCAAAATGCTACCATACTACATTTGACAGCGTCATACGATGTGGTACATGTCACGCCATAATGGGCGGCTGTCCAACATCGTTAACCCACGTTTAAGACGTGGTAGTTTCCCTACCACAAAACAAGCTTTAAAGCTACTAATGTTGACATGAAATAATCAGTGTAAACCGTCTTAGAGATACTTTTCTCAGTGTATTTTCAGCGTGTATTTTGTGGTAACACGAGTGTTATTCGTTCCTACTTTACAGCTGGTAATGCAACTTTTTTCTTATAACAGAAATGCATTGCCTTTCAAAAACGTGCACCCTATAATCCTTAACGTCTTGTTGGAATTGAAAACAAATACATGTGTTTTATAGACATAATTCCTTGCGGACGAGCCAAATATTTCAGTGTACTATGCTCACTCCTGTTGGCTTCATTAATTTTTCTCTGTATAGACAACAGCTACCAGATTAAATGCACAGATCCTTTGGGGAGTTTTTGGTATGCTGTACCCACAACATTGTTCTGAACGTACTGCATGCCATTCGTATGATTAAGATACTATGTCATTGTTTAACACGTTTACCCGCTCCAGTATGGGGGGGGGGTTACTTCTGTACAATTTGAATAGATATTTTCCGTCTGTTGTATTTCCTTTGTTTGTTCGTATTTCTTGCAGAGGAGCTTACGGATAACACGCTGTATACAATATCCCAGAACTTCGACCCAAGGAAATTAACCGGGCTGGCCGCGAAACTTGGCCTTGAAAATGTCACAGTGCTGCAGCTTCAAGCTGATTTTCCGAACAATGTGGTAGAACAAACCTACCGCCTCCTCATCGACTGGAAACAAAGGCAACCAGCTGGCGTTAACAAGTCCCAGGCTCTATATGATGCTCTGGCATCAGAGACTATTGGAATGAGAAATCTTGCCGCCTTACTACAAGGTATTGGTAGAGTGAATGCAGGTTTGGTTTTGTGTAAAAGTAACTTGTGTGAATTGAAGTCGTAATGGATATGTCACTGCTTTATGAGGTGCTGAATTGGAAACGTGGTACACAAAGAATTGGACGAGTTAACAATGTCCGTGTGCATCTCGAGGGAGGTTGCGTAAGGGGTTGACAAATGAAATAACAAAAGAAAAAAAAATAAAAGAAAGGAGACAAAGAAAAGGTGGACGGGAGATGACTGTCAGAATTTGTGTAAAAACCTCGAAATTAATGCCTTTTCTATACACCGATGATAAATGCCTCTTGGAGAAAATCCTGACCACGACCACAACCGTATTTTTTCATGTTACACCAAAACACAGCATACTTTAGGTACAAGTCTCTGGTTCACGAGGGTCCTTATGGCCCGCAAAGTTTACGTTCCTTTTAACAAGGAGACTGAAGTCACACCCCACAATTTGAGTCTCTTCCATCAGGAAAAGTCAAATCAATTAGAGATTTTTTTTTACTTTTTATGGCACTTTTAAAGAAATAAAAGCTGGTAATATCCAGAGCTTTGAAATCTGTCGGCCTGTAGGTGACCAAGTATTCTGTAGTGTGTCACATTTTCTGCATCTTTACTGAGGTTCGGCACGAAACATGACGTCACATGACGAAACTCAGTCATGAGGCTAAACTACGATTTTCGGAAATGGAGGATAAAATTTGTGTTTCTCAGGGGTAAAAAAAATCATTTACCAACTGATTCAACCCTGCTGGCAGCTTCGCGTTAATAAGTTGCTTCTGATGAGGAACAGGTTCTCTTACCTTTTACAATAAAAATTGGGGGGAAAAATCGGGAATCGTTACTTTTAAACTAATCACCAAACTTCTCGTTTTTTCTTCATTATTTGTATTTTCTTTTTGTAAGCAAAACTGATGCTTGCTATCTTTTTTTCCTTTTCTAGGGACCAAAGGACTCATATCGGACCGTCGTGTCAGTGATGCCGGTGAAACCTGTGCGGCTGCGCTAGAGGATTACTACAAAGATTCGTGTAGCCATGTCAGCCTGCTCCCGTGGGTACATGATGACATGAAACACATTACTGATATTCACACGAGACCACGGCTAACTCTAGGTGCTAAGGGTGCAACGAGACTAAAGGAGACCAGTCTGGCAGCTGAGAGTTTCAGTGGTACCATTTTGGAATCGTACGAGGAAATATTCCTCGAGAAAACAAAAGAAGATAATCATGTTTTGGTAGCAGTTATAAACGGCTTACACGGTACGGGGAAGACAACACTTTTCCACAAAATGGCATACGACTGGGCCTGTGGCAAGGCACTAAAAAGGTTTAAACTTCTTATCTTGTTGAAAATGTCAGCGCTTGAGCAAAGCTCTGATCTCATTGAGGCTATGTTTGGTCAATTGTTAGACGAGGAGACCAGCATACAGAAAGATGCCTTGAAAGAGTACGTTAGAAACCCGGGCAACGTCAGCAAAGTTCTCATTCTGCTAGACGGCTTTGATGAGTTCATGACCACCAACCTCGAAAGATCCTCTTTTGGGTCCGTCCTGAAGATCCTGAAGCGAAAAGTGTTCAGAGGTTGTACCGTGCTCGTTTCAACACGACCCTCTCACTTCAACAAGCTACTAACACACGAATTGGTTCGTGAGCCATTCACGCATGTCAGAATCTTGGGGTTCAGTGACGATGACGTTGTGGAATATGTTAACAAGTTTTTCAGGCCGGAGGAGAAAGGCTTCTTGGGGCTTGATGGAAGGAAGAGTAATAAGCCTATCCAGGTGGCTGGTGGAGCTGCCCAAGCTGAAGGGATTTTGAACAAGATTCGGTCTTCTGGCGTCTTGTTCCACCTAGCAAGGACGCCAATGCTGCTACTGTTCATGTGTTTGCTGTGGAGAGAGGAGAAGACTCTCCCGGAAACACTGTCAGGCTTGTTTGGAGATGCAATGTATTTCATCTTCAATGCGAAAGGGGTGCCAGAGGAAGAAATGTCCGATATTGTTATTGGAATTGGTGAGGCCGGCTTAAAGCATGGCTTTCTGTCTCAAAATCAAGATACCTTTGTCAAAAAAAGTGACTTTAAGCAACCGAATATGCTTGATAAAGCTTTGGAGGTGGGTATTTTGACCAAACAGAAAGTTCTTCAGCGATTGCGTACTCAAAACATCATACAGTTCATTCACCCGACTTTCCAGGAATTCTCTGCTGCTAAGTACTTGCAGAGTTTGTTGAAAGTAGACATTAAAACATTTCGAACGACTCTCTATGAAGTCATTTCGAGAGATGCGGTAGGTTTTGAGTACCTTCTACGCTTCTGTTGTGGTGACAACCAGGATTGCACGGTTGAAGTACTGAAGCAGTTCGTCGAGATATTTCTGGATGACCTATCACTGTACTCGACGCTTGGTCAGTTGGCCCTCCATTGTTATTTTGAGGGTCGGTCCAAGTTTCTCCCTCCAAAGGAATTCACTGATGCATTCATAACTACAGACATAGTCTTCGACGGCCGTGACTGGGATGATAGTGACCTCTTCATCTCATTGGCCTACTTCCTGAAGCGGGTTGCAGAGCATGACAAGGAACATGGCACTAGGCACCTTGCAAAGATACAAAAACTGGTCCTTATAAACTGCAAATTGACAAATTTTGATGAAGATTTAGCTTTCGCGATGACCGCAATGACAAATCTTCGGTCCGTGGAGTTAGAGAGTTGTTCATTGACAGGTAAGGCCGTGGCACTTGTCACACGCTCACTCAAGAGCGCAGCAAATTTAGCGGAACTTGATTTTGCCTCAAACGGACACCTGGGTGGCACGGCGACGACCTGGAACATCTATTTCAAGCAGTTGTCCCACATTCAGAAGTTGGACTTGAGTGGCTGCTCATTAAGAGGGGATGGTGCTGTACATGTTCTTGAAGCATTGAGTGAACTCAGTCTGGTCGAATTAAACCTTGCCAACAATGACCTTGGAGGTGCCGCAGATCGGTGGTCAAAACACTTGAAGCAGCTTGAGAAGCTGAAGAAGCTCGACTTGTGTAACTGCTCCTTGAAAGCACGGGACATGAGAGATATACTTGAAAGTCTTCAAGATCTTACTGAGTTCCTGGAACTGAACATCTCTCGTAACAGCTACCTATCGGGAATTTCTTGTTTTGTTCAAGCTTCGTTAAGGTCAAGAACAAGGCAGAAAGAAGTCGATCCAGGATTTGACCAGGAAGGCCCTGCACCATGGTGGTGTATGTACCTAACTAAGTTGCAAAGAATGGAAATCCTTGACATGAGTGACAGCGTCTTGACAGATTTGGACGTCAAGAATGTGTGCCACGCACTGAGTGATCTGCCCAACTTTGTCGAATGGAATCTCTCTAGTAACTCTCTCTTGGGCGGCCATGCTGATAAATTTGCCATTCATCTCCAACTGCTTCAGCACATTCGGAAATTGCATTTGAAGAAATGCTTCTTGAAAGGGCAAGATATCAATAGCATCGTGGAGTCGTTAAGCTGCCTACCCAGCTTGATAGAATTAAATCTCTCTCGCAACGGATTGGGCGATTCCCCAGTTTGGTGCCAGCAATTGAAGATGTTAACAAACCTCAAGAAGCTTAGCTTAAAGGGCTGTTCTCTGGAAGGGGAGCACGTAAGACAGACTGCCGAATCACTCAGATATCTGCCAAACTTGATTGCACTGAATCTGTCTTCCAATGACCTACGTGATACAGCGGCTTCATGGGCAGTTTACTTGAAGGGGTTGATACATCTTCAAACGTTGAAACTGAAATTCTGTAACTTGTTGCAGAAAGACATGAGATGCATCAAGGAGACACTCGAGAGAAACGGATTAGCCATTGAATACTATTAAATTCTCCCCATCCGTATTCGGTTGGCTTTCCATTTTCCAGGAGGCTGTGAATATAGAAAGTGTGATAAATCGTCTCTGAACTTAACTATATTTCGATCCTCTTTTGTAATCATAGTCTCATGTCAGTTGTTGCAGAGGAAAATTATGACATATCAAATCGGACGTACGTAAGGCATGCACAAGAATCAGTCTGGAAGTATTCTAATGAGTAACGGTCAGCAGTGAATGATCTCACCGTACCCGATCCGACTACCCACTACTACTTATGACCCCCAGCTGAGTATGTCTCTGAGTTTATTCTTTGCTTCTCGTATAGAAAGAATCCGTAGTCATCTGCCAGGTCGCTAATTGCCTGAATGCATACTGCCGGTCAGTATTTCCTTCAACACTGCTTTAGTGCACTATTCTTCTTACGGTCAGAGTCAGGATACGCGCCTTGTGTCTACCGTTAAGTACACTGTAGACACAGATATTACGCTTCAAAATCTGGATTGCTCCTGAAAAATAGCTTAAAAGCACTCGGCGTAATCGAACAATGACGGGCAAAAACTAAACAGAGAGTGTGTCTTAAAATCGCCCGCACCTGTCGCTGCAAATACGTCAGAGCTGTAGAAGTGCTGTTACTATTTAATCTTTCATTTGTCAAGATTTGTTCTAATTTTGTTTTGGTAATGGATATTTTCCTTCTCAATACCAAAATAACAAAGGGCTCTTAGCCAAATGACATCTGTGAAATCTCTAAAGGCGAAGAAAATATCAACATCAGCTTCCAAACTGTGTCTCATGTGTTAGTTGTTATATATCGTTATTTTGCGATATTTATACAGATGCTTAAAATGTTTACTTACAATACTTGTGAATATTCTTTGTTGATTCCAAGTAATTGTCGTAAATATAACGATTGTCAGCTGTCAGTGTAAAGAGGGTTTGTGATTTTGGTCTTTGTAATATTTTCCAATACATGAAAGGAAAAGGGTTTGTGGGAGTATCAGTTTGTAGAAAAATATCACCAACGGTGGATTTAAGTAGTTATTAGATGTGCAGTTTGAACGGCAATTTTTGGTAGTCTTTAATATGCCCTGACTTCAGTTATGCAAAAAAATACCAGGGAAATATCCACGTTGGTTACATCATTGTTCACACAGTTGAAGCAGATTTCCAAAGGCACACTTTGCAACTTTGATGTTGCTCAAGCCGAAATTGCTGTTTCTGAAATTTACTGATTAGAGGAAAACTAGAACAATCCAAACACGTGATCTGATTGGGAGTATGTGGATCTTCCAATACTCTTCATGTATTGAAGTTTACGGCATTGTTCTTTTCATGAAACAATGCTTTGCAGGGACTTTGACGCAAACGCACCGTTTTTTTTTAGATGTTTCAATGTTTGGCCAATGTTACGATATAATTATTTAGCACCAAAGCAAAACATAAACCAAACACTTATCACATACAGTGTTGCCTCAGTATTAAATGCACCCAATATCTACCATGTATAGAATCGTTTGGGTTTCATCAAAGATTGTTTTTAATTTGCAAGAATCAAGAAAGCCGAGTAGGCCTAAGTGTGTTTTCTGAATGAGTCTGTAACGAAAAAGATTTTTGTTTTCAAAATAGAAAACAATAAAACAGGAAATGTACATCACGCCTTTAAAGCTCGGCTATATTCTTATTAGCATTTTCTCATTTCTTTTTACAATAAGCTATTCTTTCGGAACAAAGTATATTTTAACTATTTAATAAAAAATTACATCCTGTCAGAAATGCATTTAAAATATTCTGATCATACTGTTACTAGTAGAAAAACACTTCTAGATTCCGTGTAGTTTTTGATACATATCTCTAACCTAACTTTATAGCAAGCGCATAGCAGATCGATTATCTCGAGGTCAATGTGCCAAATGTTCAGGGTGCGTAATGTCATTGGTTGTTGAATGAAGGAGTAGCATTTGCATACAATTGGTACATATTAGATGCAGGTTTTATTGGAATACTGGACTGACTTATTTGCTTACACATCGGGTCTGTTGACATGAATACATGCGTCGGTGAAATGGGGGGGGGGTACAACTAAACTCGCAAACGTGGAGAATCGTATAAATGTATGGTTTGTTATTACCCAGTCGTTAATTACAAGCTTCTTGCGGTCACAGAGTGTTTATCGACATTATATGAATGTGCAATTACCCTTTTTATAACATCACCAGATTAAACAGTAAATCTACTTTATAATAATGTTAAGCCTGACAGTGTAGAAAAACTTAAATGAACGAGTCAACTTAAACAACACCGACATTGTTCGCCAGATAGATCGCTAAATAAGGTAGCAGATAGTGATGACATGTGTTAATAAGTGCCGTGAAATTCAGGAAGCTATCACAGGTCGAGGATCTTAAGAAGTAAACGGGTCAATCGATGTAATTTTCATCCAAACACGCCATGTCAGTGATGAAAAGAAGATCAGTGACATGGTTTGATACCATGTTTTTGCTCTGAAGGGCGTTTTTCCACTTCTGTTCCAAACCAAACACTTTTTCACTGGAGGCCTCAACTATAATAGCAACTAGGCCTAGTCACGATTCTTCCGGTTCCAGAGAGTGGGGAACAACGAAAGTACGGGAAACACGATTCAAAATGGCCTCCTGTTAACGTGTTACGACGCCTAGCTGCTTCTACTATTCATTTCAACCTGTGTTATGCCTTGTTGATCTTTGACCGTGGCGTTCTGGTTTGTAAACATGTATGCTACACTGTTGAAATAAATAGGCGTAGTCTGGGTTACATGGCACGGCATTGTGTTCATTAATTTGACCCTTGAACTCCACTTTGTACATTTCAATGTAAAGTGTCGTAAGCAGGTGTGTGCTGCACAAGAACTGTACATTTCAGAGTAACATGTTGTAAACAAATGTGTGCTCCACATTGGTACGAACTCAGAATCTTTAGCAGTATAGGCCTATAGCTACCTCTTAATCCCAGGAAATGTTTTATTTCTACATCATTAACATTGCTTAGAGAAATTCAGGACGTACTGTTGACTTCTTTAATGTCAAGACGGGCATGTTGAACAGTGTGTTGCTGGCCTTGAAGACTTCACCGATTGAAAACAGGTAATTGTAAACATTTTTCGTGTACATGTATACCCACAACGCTGCACCAGGACAGTTTTTAAAGCAGGAAACCTATTTGTTTTTCGAATTTGTAAGTTTGGAGAAAGGGAAGAAACTTCTTTAGGTTTAAAAATTTAGGTTTGGAGGACATTTTCTAAGGGAAGAAGAGTCTACAATTTCATCAAGAGACCCTTTCGAAGGTTAGCTTCTTGATTGAAAGGAAGATAAAGGCAGCCTCTGAGACAGGAAGAATACAATATTCTTAAGTTCCAAAGTTCCAAGGATCACGAAATTTACGACGCCTCTTCCAAGTTTGGAAAAGAATATTTAATTATTCATAAATAATAATTATCTTGAATATTCTTTTTGCTTAATATTCATCATCATAAATGTTATATTTATGGTAAATTCCTAGTGACGTCATCCGGACCTCAGCTTAGTTGAACAGTAATTTCAAATGGAACATAGAGACTCTGTCTGGCAACAAATAAATGTTGCCCCTTTTAAACCTGTCTGCTAATCAAAATTTTACTGAAAACTAGTGGCTTCTTTATGCAACTCTTTCCACACTCGCCCTTGAAATTTGTTGAAAGTTACAAGGCGATTAAGGGATACTTCTGTGAATCCAATACAGAAGTCAACACTCGCAATCTTGATACGGTCTCTTTTAATCATGTGCTAGAACCCAAAGTCTCAAAAACTTCCCTGTTCATGATTTCCCACGCGTATGGAGTCAGCTGCCAACCTACATCAAGGACTCTTATTGTTTTAACCGCTCTCACTTTTTAGATTTGTAGCTACTGACTTGTTGGTGTCTAGATGGTTCTTGACTATTGTGCGACTACTTTTAGTCTAGTACATCCTATTTTATCTCCGATTCGCGTCGGGATGTAGTCAAGCTGACCTACTGGTACACCTCGGGACCAGTAATTTTCACTACTTCCCCGCAAACCATGCTGTATTTGTGTGCCACTACCACTACTAAGTACGCAACCAAATTTTGGCAGTATAGATGGTTTATGGAACTCTTGCCGCGAGGGAATAGTGCGAGCACCATATATCGTCAGCCAGCAGAACTTTGCCCTGTCGTTTTTTATGATCAGACACAATGGCCGAGTGGGATGGAGGAGACAGCAGAAAACATGCGGAGAGGAAGGAGCAGACACCCCTCACTGACGACTCGGAAGACTCAGGTGCTTATGAAAATTGATCTATTGCCAGAAAGGACGTATTTCAGAATTTGAAAAAAAAAGGCAAGGCTAGGGATTATTGTAGCCATATACCGTGAAGTCAGAAAATGATTAAGTCTATTCTCTTTCTTTCCTTGGTCAAACTCCCCGGGAGCACACTCAATATGCACACCTCTAATACGTCGGGGACTGGTTCGTTAAAACATCTCTGGTTACAGACAAAAGGAATCGTTGGTAATCTCTTTGGTGTTTTGCTTTCATAATCAAACTGTTGTACAATCAGATGAAAAGTAGTCACATGGAACGGTGTAGAATAAGCTCTCTGTAAACATTAAAAGTTATGAAAGCTTAACATCAGAAAATGTCCTATGGATGGTATGAGGACCCAGCTGAACCAAGTAGAAAATAACAACTCAACGATCCCGGATAATAAGAACTTTTTGCTCAGTTTGAAAATCTTCTGATCGTGGTTTTGTGACATTTATCTATTTAACTCATGAATTTTCGCAGACGAAATAACTCCTGAAAAACTGCACAAGGCACTAGTGAAACTTCAGAGTGGAGAGCTCGAGATTCCAAGCGATGTGAACAAAACCATCTTAGAGAATATGATGTTCACAGGTTTGAAGTCTTTTGGGAGAGAGGATCTAGTCCGAGAATTGCAAGGTAAAATATTCACGTCTGTTTAATCTAAAACCTTGCCAGGTTAATTTTATACAGAACAAAACTGCACAGTTTCCGTGTTTACCAATATCAACTGAAATTTCTTCTTAGCCATTACAAATAACAGACATTGTAAAGTATGGCCCGCCTTCCAATCGTAGCAGGATCTTTTTTCCATTTCTAAAAGGTGTTGACATTTTCACAAAGAGTGATTTCAAAATGGTACACATATATCACAGTAACAAGCGTTGGTGTTCATGAATGCACACGTTAGATATACCAGGGTACATGTATACCGCATTTGAGTCTGGAATGACATGCAAATCATTTTGGGCAATTTAGCATAAAAGTTAATTAAACGGGGTCACTGGAATAACGATCTGAAACCGTACACAGTTTTAGGGTTGAAATTTGTATCACTAAAAATATGAAAAGTATTTTCGGTAAATGATCGAAATTTGAGCTTCCGTTTTGGGCTTTGTCAAGCAGAGTGATCTTCAGGTTGATTACGTGGGTGAAGAGAAAACGCTGAGAAAGTAAGATCAACTCTACGTGTAAGCAATTGCTACATGGAATTAAAATGTTATATTTACTCTCACCTCTTTACTGGCTGGTTTTCAGGTCCTACTCGGACGCAGGACCAGTTTAGTTTTGGTCTCTTTTCCACTAAAAAAGAGTCACAGAAGCAACCAAGCAGGTCACCTCAGCAAACCCCTGATTCCACAACAACACCCGGTAAACGGTTTTATCTGTTAAACTTTCACATTCGATAGTGGACGAAGTACTCCTTCTGATGCAATGGCATTTAGTAGTTAGAAGTGGGGGATAAACCCTCACCCACATCCCCAGGGATCTAAGCCCATGCGTTAATGAACAAGGCTGTGTATGTCGCAGAACCAGTCAACGTTCTATTTTAATATTGTTTTCCTTCCATTTTAAATACTTTTTACCGATATAACCTGAGACGAAGGAAATATATCATGCAGTCGGCAAAGGGTGAAGCTCTACCGTAGGTCACTACTCTATTTTTTTCTTTGATCACTACAGAACAGATATCCGACAGGATGCTGGAAACGATAGCAGATGAACTGAGTGACATATCGCTGCAGGAGTTGGTTGAAAGCCTCGGCTTGTCCTTCTCGGAAATCTCTGCCCTCGTATCTCAGTTCTACGTTGACGATGCGATAGCTAACGGTGTTGTTCTTTACTACTGGAAAAGAAAATATCCCCACAATCAAGTGGATAGTCTCTGCGCTGCACTGGAAAAGCTTGGCAGAAGTGATCTTGCTGTTCAGTTGCGAGGTAGCTGTATTTGGGCCTTACGATAAACTTGGGAAATAAATACTTGGGAATGAACATACAATTAAAAGGTGAATGAGGATTTTCTTTAAGTAAATCCCGTGAATGATAATTGATGTGCGCTTATAACTTTTGTTTTGTCGTTGTTTGATTCTCTACAGAACCTCCACAAAGAGAACAGAGCAGTCTGGCATCTCCCGGTGAAAAATCGAGGAATCAAGCGTGCCCCTCACAGGAACAAACCGCTGAAGATGCTACAGCAGAACCACAAGGTAAATTATCGTAAACATGTACACACTGTTCAATACATAATATTATTTGCTTTATATCTAGGCTTGCAAAAAGGTTAGTCTCTTATATAGGAATGGAGTAGGAAGAGGGGATAGTTCCACAGCTCCCTTAGATTATCAAGAGATGGAGGGATTTTTTTCGAATTTTGTTTAATTAAAATCAAGTCAATTTATAACCCCACTTGGTCGTTTTAAACTTCAACTGTGCTAACTTTTTCCTTTTTTTTTACCAATTTCTACCGTATGGAATACTCAGCAATCCCTCTTGTATCTTGATTTTCTGGTCTTCATTGATGGTTGTTGAAATCGAACTTGTACAGAATTGACCGGAGGTCCCGAAGACACATCAGACCAGTCTGGTCAGCTGTCTGATTTACGGCCGCACACGTCAGAACTAAGCACGGCAGGTGCTGCAGCAAAAATACGAGGTATGCTAAAAGATAAACCTTTTAAAAGTAGCATCCAACACGTGAACAAAATTCGCTGTACTTGTACTCGGTAGCCGTGACATATTTGTATTTTTCATTTTTCTTACAGCAGAGAGGTGCTGCATTTTGCAGCAATTAACCTCAATTTTCCAATTTATGAAATGCACCTACCCAACTGAGCTGCGAGGCGTTCATTAAAGCAAAATGTCACTATAATAATAATCATGGCAGTAATACATGCATTATGTAATACATATGTCACGCCAATAAACTGGGAAGCCCTGCCAGTACAAAATGCGTTTTAACGGCCTGTAGTGCTTATCTGACCTAACGTATGGTCAACCCTTTAAGGATTGTTGGGACAGGAAAGCGGAATAAGATTTTAGACGGTGACAGTGAAGTTTCAAAGCGGTGTCTTCTAGCCAACCGCGGGCCGTGTGTTGTTGCAGCCGTACTTTGATCACATCCATCTGCAGTATCGACCAATGATGATAGATCGTCTTATCCTTGTAGTAAATGTGCTGGATTGCCGCGGAGTGATTGACGCCCGACCTATATTCTATGTTTTCTTTCCTTTTAGATTAGGAGGGCCCATAACAAAGCCGGGCCATAAAATGCTGCATCGTAACCCAACTTTCTGAGGACTAAAGTTTTGACCGAACGACACTGAACCGATTAGTGAAGGGGGAAAATCCATTCAATTATTCGTGCTCCATTGTTAGAACTAACAAAGGTTCCAGATTGTACTCCCAAAACGGGCTTTAAAGTTAATTAACGGCTTGCAGTAACCTTTATCCTTATTCACCAGCTGCATTGGTGATGCGTTGGATTAACCTGAAAACCCAACATTGATCAAACTACTTTCTTGGCGGGAATAACAGCAATACGTTACTTTATTGCAAAGATTTTTACACGCTTACACGTTCATGATTTTAGGGAGAACAGACACATGTTCTACAGTGAAGTGACTATATTTTCCAGAATTTTCTAGTCTTTCGTTCTATTTGCGTTTTGTATTGATTCGTCTCCCCTTATCGAAAGACTATTCGACGAAGGCTCCTACAAAAGAAAAACAACCAAACACACGAATGCCAAGGCGTGTAAAAGAATTGATCAGTGACGTTCTGTCAAAGCTCCAAGTGCAGACATTAAGGTTACGAATGCAGCATTTGTGTGGCCCATCTTTGTGTTGGGTCTTTATATCCGAATCAAGGACAATTTGTGGGTTACGTTTGGTGTTTACATGGGTGGGGTGATATGGAGAACAACGTACATTTCCACTTGGTGTGATGGTGGGTGTGTCTGCGCCTGACATGTCATTGTATCTTGCGCCTTTTTTAACCAGAGGAACCTACTGATGACATACTCTACGGAATATCTCTGCAATGTGACCCACGGAAATTACCTGAGCTGGCTACGAAACTAGGCTTTGGCCCTGAAACAGTACCAGTACTTCATGCAAGCTTTCCCAATAACGTGGTAGATCAAATCTTCCATCTTCTCGTTAACTGGAGACAAAAACAGCCCACAGACGTGTACAAGCTCGAGGCCCTCCACCAGATTCTAGCATCAGAGGAGATCTTCATGCCGGGGGATCCACTCCTAATGCTACAAGGTACGGTGCCATGATAACAGTCTAGTGATGCCACGCGGGAAGTGCATGCATTTCGATTATTAAATGTAGTGTATATAGGATTTGCGTATACTGCCATTTGTCAAAATTTGCCAATTTGGGGGTTTACGTTTCACTTTGTGTATCATTCCACAGACCTGTTTCATTTTTAAAATTCACTGCTTTGAGAAAAATCGAGAAAAACACTGTCTCTTTTTAAAACCCAAAGCTCAACTCGTGTAATTTGTGTCATAAAAATCCATGGGCCACAGGACGTTCCTGAGTGTCTAGACGATGCACTAGCGAGTACGACCTGCAGACCAAAATGGCCCTCAAAAATGCATTCTTTTTCAGTGGCTTCGTGGGGTAATTGTTGTTGACACATTTACCTTTAGGTTTTTCTTCTTCAACAATGCAACGCTAAGAATTTGTTAAAAAACACGGTGTCGTCGTGCAGAGAATTCACTGCAGTGACCCGAACCGACTACCCAGCGCTACTTATAAGTGAGGCATGTGCAGCAAAATAGCCATGCAATAACCCTGATGATACTTTTTATTATCGTAAGATGCGATACAGTAGGCTAACTTAGAAGTGAGGCTAGTCAGTGTCTCAAAGGTTTGCATGCAGAAGACTCGAACAAGCCTCACTTATAAGTTTGCCTACTGTATTGCATCATACGATAATATACTAGCATCACAGTTGTTGCAGTCTAATTTGCTGCGCAGGTCTCGCTTACAAGTAGCGGTGGGTAGTCGGATCGGGTGCCCATTCACTCTTCCGACGTAGGCCTACGTCGTTCAAAAACCGTCCACACACCGACAGTACCCATCATTATAAACACTTAAAACGAGGTAACTATCCCTGCATTTTTTGGCGTGAGAGTTACTGTGCCTGAAAAAAGTAAAGCTTATGTCTCGAGATTGAAAATTTTGTTCGAAAATAACACGCTTCGCTATGAAGCTCCAAAGGAGCAGCAATGATTGATTAGTGCCATAACATTATCTAATAAGGGTTGATGCCGCGATAATATATTCACGGGAGGTAAACTTCTGTGTTTCATAAAGAAACTTAAATTTCAAACCAGTCCGAATTACCTTTTGAGGCCGCTAAGCATGGTTATATATCAATGTTTTATCAGTTACTAATAGGTTTAAGCGTACTGAAGGCGCGTTGGCAGTGCATTACCCATTAAAACAGACTCTTTCAAGCCGTCCGTCACGGTACGGTCACGGTTACGGTATTTTAACGAACTGTATTTTTCGAACGATCTTTAGAAAAAAATTAAATTTTGCTTTTTTTTTAAAAAAATGACAGCACTCCTGGCGGTAAGAATTCACAAATTGTCTGACACTATGATGTACTTACTTCACACTTACATATTTCGAGAAAATTCGAAAGTCCCCGTTTTGAGATCTTGCAAATCCTGTACACAACCTTTAGAGGACGGTGTATGACTTTCCCCTTTAATCTACTTGCAAGGGAAAGAGCACGAGGGCACTGCATTTCGTGTGAGTCTGGCACTCGAACTAAAAAGAAATTTATACTTTTTTGTAATTTTTGATGACCGACTCAGTTATGTTTACATAGGTTCATCGAGATTTACTGCTAAAACAAGCAACCTAGAATGAGTGTGGGCTCATTATTGGTTAGGGCTGCACCACAGAACATTCAGCATGCCCACAATCCTGGTACCTTTGCAATATAATGGTACTCGTATTATTCTAGAATACAACTTTGAAGTAAATGGATGGACGCGTGACTGATTGCTTAGCTAAACACTGATTGATTAATGGACAGGTATTCTTCTCTTTGTTTACAGCACAAAAACCATCCGGTGGACCAAGATCGCACAGCCGTACCGATGAAACCGCTGATAGCTGCGAAAATGCACTAAGGACTTGCTACATCGGATCTTGTAGCTATGTCGGCGCGCTTCCGTGCGCCCTCGACGACAAGCAACACATGAATACATTCACAGAAGTACAGTTAGTTGGGGCTGCCAAGGGTACAGTTAGACTAAAGGAGACCAGTCTGGCGCCTGGAAGTTTCAGTGGTACTAGACTGAAATCATACGAGGACATTTTTCTCTTTAAAACAAAAGAGGGTAAACCTGTTTTGGTAGCGGTTGTAAACGGCTTGCACGGAACGGGGAAAACGACACTCTTTGACAAAATGGCGTATGACTGGGCCTGCGGTGTCAGTGAGACACTAAGGAAGTATAAACTTCTTTTCAAGTTAAAAATGTCAGTTCTTGAGGAGAGTTCAGATCTTATTGAGGCTGTTTTTGACCAACTCTTAGAAGAAGAAGCAAACATAGAGAAAGTGGCCTTGAGAGAGTATGTTAAGAATGATGATAAAAAAGTGCTCGTTCTTCTGGATGGCTTTGATGAGTTGGTGGCTACCAAGCTGGATGAATCCTCATTCGGCTCCGTCCTAAAAATCCTGAGTCGAAAGGTATTTAGAGGCTGCACTGTACTTGTTTCAACACGCCCCTCCCATTTTGACAGGCTGGTAACAAAGGAATTGGTTCATGAACCTTTCACACATGTTAGGATCTTGGGGTTCAGTGACGCCAATGCTGTTGAGTACGTGCACAAGTTTTTCAAGGTTAATAAGGAAGATGCCGCGAAGCTCGCCAGAAGGAAGAAGGACGAGCTTGCCCATGTGTCTGTGGAATCAGCTCAGGCTGAGGGGATTTTGGAAAGGATTCGCTCTTCTGCCGTCTTGTCCCGATTAGCAAAGACTCCAATGCTGCTACTGTTCGTTTGCTTATTGTGGAGAGAGAACGAGACACTCCCAGAGACACTGACAGACATGTACAAAGACACAGTCGATTACATCTTCAAATCAAAAGGCATACCAGAAGAAGAAATAGCAAACGTTGTCCCCGATATTGGTGAGGTTGGCTTAAAGCATGGTCTTCTCTCCGAAGATCAAGGGAGCTTTTTGAGGGATGGTCACTTTAAACAAGGTGTGCTTGATATAGCGCTACGAGCAGGCATTTTGACCAAACAGAGAGTTCTCAAGAAAGGGCTGCGAACTCAAAACATAGTACAGTTCATTCACTTGACATATCGGGATTTCGCCGCTGCTGAGTACTTGAAGAATCTATGGGGAGTTGATGTAGATGAATTTCAGAAAGCCCTCAACCAAATCATGTCGAAACATGTAGCAGGGTTGGAGTATCTTCTTCGGTTTTGTTGTGGTGTCAACCCAGCATGTACGCCTGAGATACTGAAGCAATTTCAGGAGAGGTTTCGGGATGACTTATCATTTGACTCGATGCGCTGTCAGCTGGCACTACACTGTTACTTTGAGGGTCAGTCAAAGTTTCTACCTCCAAAGGAATTCATAGATGCAGTCGTAACTGAGGACATTGTCCTTGACAGTCGTGAAAATGATAGTGATCGTCTGATCTCAATGGCCTATTTTCTGAAGCGTGTTTCACAACATGAAACGGGGAGGGGCACCCGACACCTTGCCAAGATACAGACACTAGACTTCGAAAGCTTGGATTTGACAGTTTGTGTCGAGGATTTAGCTGTTGCCATGAAGGAAATGGCGAATTTGCATACTGTACGGTTCGAAAGGTGTGCACTTTCGGAAAAAGCTATGGGACATATTTCAGATTCCCTTGTGAGTGTACCATACTTGGAGGAAATGAATATTTCCTTCAACGGATGCCTTGGTGGTACTGTGGCGTCATGGTGTATGGAGTTCAAACAGTTTCATAAACTTCGGAAGTTAAACATGGGTCACTGCTCATTGCATGGAGAAGACATCAAAGCTATGGCTGAGTCGGTGAAGGATTTGCCAGAACTGGACGAACTGAAGCTTAATGGAAATGACTTGGGTGGTACTGGAGAACAGTGGTGCCATGTGATACAGTTGCCAAACCTTAAGACGCTGGACTTGACTCGCTGCTCATTGAAGGGACAGGACGTCAAATGTGTGATGGAGACATTAACGAGTCTGCCAGTTTTGGCCGAACTGAACCTTTCTGGCAATAAAGAGATGGCTGGTACAGCAGCCTCGTGGTGCAACCATTTAAGGCTTTTGTCTCACATAGAGAAGCTGGATTTGAGTGACTGCTCATTGAAAGGAGACGATGCTGTACATGTTCTTAAGGCAGTGGGTGATCTTAGCTTGGTTGAACTAAACCTCTCTGGTAGTGACCTAGCTCATACAGCAGACCAGTGGTACAAGCGATTACGGCAGTTAAAGAAACTGCAGAAACTGGGCTTGAGTAATTGCTCATTGAAAGGGCGTGATATTGTGTATATCAACGGGGCTCTCAAGGATCTCACCAACTCCCTCGAACTGAACATTTCCTCCAACAGCTACCTGCCGGGAACTGGAACTAGGACATCGTTGGGCTTAAGAGTGGAAGACACGCAGGACCTTACCAAAATGCAGAGGGGAATCGACCTTTTGTTTAACATGAGAGACGTGTGCCCGTGGTGGTGTCTGTCCTTACAATATTTGCGAAGTTTAAGGAGCCTTGATATGAGTGGGGCCTGGGTGTCAATCCACGACATGAAAAATATCGTAGCCTCGCTGTGCGATCTGCCCAACTTTGCTGAATGGAATCTTTCCAATAACATTTTACTGGGAGGTAATGCAGATGTATGGGGCCCAGACCTGAAGCAGCTGCCACACATCCGCAAGTTGCATTTCAGAGATTGCCACTTGAAAGGAGAGGATATCCCACACATTGTCGAGTCGCTAAGTTGCATACCCAACTTGATTGAATTGAATCTCGCCGGCAATAACCTGAGTAACGCATCGGTATGGAGCCAGTATTTGAAGAGGCTGATAAATCTCAAGAAGCTTAGTTTGAAATATTGCTCACTGGAGGGAGATGATGTGACTCAAGTTGCCGAGTCTCTCAGAGATGTGCCAAATCTTGTTGCATTGGATCTTTCTTCCAATTTTCTGAATGGCACAGCAGCTTCATGGGTCACACAGTTGAAAGAGTTGAGACATCTCAAAAAGTTGAAATTAGCATTCAGTCTACTGTCATATAAGGACAAGAGGTGCATCAAGGACTCACTCAAAGCGCTGGCAGAGAAAAATGGACTCGTTGTCAAGTAATTTTCACGTTAAGTGCATATGCTATTCAGTGTTTCATTTAGTGTACTGCATTGGTCGTCTACCACCACTTCATTCTCCAGCTTGCTGCTTTGATCACATTCGACCAAAGTGCATGCAAATGAATTCTGTCACTTCGATCCTGAACCCAACCAAATCTTTATAAACCGTTGAGCATGGTAGCACCTAGCTGAAACGCTGTCGCTTACTTTACAGAATTGTAGCGGAAGGTTTTTTTATGCCATGCAAACAAAACTGCAAAACGGAAAAAAATGAGAGCTCGACACTTTCTTGAAATGTGTTAACAAAGAGTTTATGGGGGAGCCGCAGTTTTGCCTGGACAAAGCTGCTGTTTCAGGATATTTGCTCTCTACTTATGTTTTCCCTGGGGGTGTAACCTCCAAACGTTCACCCCTTTCTGCGCCCAAGTTTAACTCTCTGTGTTACGATGGCTGCGATTATTTGCCGTGCCATCAAGATACATTCTCAGTAATTCTTTGGGTGGCATGATCCAATCATACGCGTGAATCCATCAAGATGCCGCAACATAGGAAGGGGTCTGAACTCTTTTCAGTTGTATGGCTGTCAACAAGAATAGGACCACACCTGTCTTCGGGGAGGGTAGTCAGTAGAGTCAGACTGACAAATCACGCTGCAGTGAGGAGGGTTGGATCTAGAGTATCTTGATGGAAACAAGTAAATTTCAAAATTTCTGTCCTCTTTTCGTTGAGCCTTTTCTTCTCCGTTTTGCCTTCCTTGAAGAAATAGTTTCCTTCATTGTTTCCTAAGGGACGCAAAGATCAATTTTCCTCTTGACAACCGCAACCAGTCGGATGATACCTAGCTTACCCCTTGGTTGCTTTCAGGAAGTGGACGTGAACGGGTGGCTTTGCCAACTGTTGAAAGGGCTCGTAGTCTACATAAAAATCATTTTGTCAGTACATATGGTGATATAATTAATGTTAAGGTCCATAGTTTGAGGACCAAACAATTGCAGAGCTCAACCTTTCCTCACACGACGACTTATACCTTGAGAGGCCTGATTCATGATACGGTCCGCTGTCCTAGGGGCTCACAGTTTACAGAGGCCTACTTCCTCAGCACAGATTGATGATGTAGACCAATTAAGGTTGAGTTCTTGGTTTGAGGGACTGAACATTTACAGAGGCGGCTGAAACGCACCCAAGGCTTTCGCGTCACTTACAGTCGACTGAAATGGTCTCCCCGGTCGGTTTCATGTAGTCATGGCGAATTCTATTAAAGTAGGCTTACAACTTCCCACAGTTCTTTCCTTGTTGTCTCTGTTTCATACAAAGTGGCAAAAGCTCAATGGTCTTAGGTTCACCAGCTTCGAGAGCGTAAGAGGGCGTTTGGCTCTTTCGCTCACCTCAGCTTTTGCTCCTGATGTCTGCGCTAGTAAGCGGGAGGTTATGTGTCCGAGTCCAACCCGAACACAACTTGTGATTTTTTTTCACAGCTCTCTGACAGGGGGCTGAGTGAACAGTATTTAAGAATGTACTTCGGGTTAGAGCTGAAGCTGTAATTAAAATATTGCTCTTGATGTTTCATCGGAAGATTGCAAGTTGAACAACACCGGCCTGAACACGGCTGCATAGGTTTATAGGCTAATAAACACGTCCCAAGTGCTTACATAAGTATTGATCACTAAAATGTCAATGCTTATGGTTAAGGTTCGAACACATTCAGCACGCGTGGGTTTAACTTAAGCTTCATCAGCCGAACTGTGCATCTCGTATCAGCAGAAAAACATACCATGTGAATATTACTCGGAGTATTATAATAACACAGATACTCTAATGTGACACTGGTTCTTTTCATTAGCCCCATTCGATGTATTTTCAAATGTTTCATGCATGTACATGGTAAATTTATGAAAACAAGTAGGGTTACTTGATTCTTTGTTTCTAACATTCGTACCGTGTCTTTAGAGATGAGGATTCTTTCATTGTGGTGTTAACTGTGCGATTTTATTCCTGAACTCCGAGCAGTGTAAAGAAGCTCAGACTGAAGTCGTCTCTTATTAATTATGTGGTATATTTTGGTCATCAACCTGCTGGACACACAAAAAAGGGCTCCCAAAATTTTTTTAAGTGGCTCAAGACATGTGGCTTTATTTCCATTTCCCTGCATCTATTATCAGAATCTGATCAGAATGTCACATTTTTGACCGTTTAGTTGCAATATAATGTGGAAAATTCATTGTCAATTTACTACAGTTCATCTAGTCAAGATTCCTACTGGAACGTGCATCATGTTACATTTTTACTTTTTACTTCAGTTTTAAAAACGCATACCTTTGCTTTAAAAAAATATGATTATGATAATAATTATTAAGCTATAACAGGACCACTAAGAAAGCAGAAAATTCACGTTAGAGATTAGATCCTGTTCAGTTTTTATAACTTTCAAAAAGGTTTAGGATATGTATCAAAACCATCTGACTTCACAAGTATCAAGATAGCAAAATGGAAAAATCATTTCTAACGTATCTACCAAGAAATTGAAAGTTCTATAGCTGCAGTTATTTTACGTTGTCACTGTATGGTATCAAAAGTTCGTCTAGCATTTAATTCAAAAACAAAAAAACACACACAAACATAGTTCTGCAGTTTGCTTTGTATATAGCGCAAGATTAAAGAGGGTTAAATCTTAGGGAAAACTTCTATACTGCAGACATTTTAAACGTTTGATAACCCTAACCCCAACCCTAACCCCGACCCTAACCCCAACCCCAACCCTAACCCCAACCTTAACCCTAACCCCAACTTCAACCCCAACCCTAACCCCAACCCCAACCTTAACCCTAACCCCAACCCCAACCCTAACTCCAACCCTAACCCCAACCCCAACCCTAACCCCAACCCCAACCCTAACCCCAACCCCAACCCTAACCCTAACCCTAACCCCAACCCCAACCCCAACCTTAACCCCAACCCCAACAACCCTAACCCTAACAACCCTTACCCTAACCCTAACCCTAACCCCAACCCCAACCCTAACCCCAACCCTAACCCCAACCCCAACCCTAACCCTAACCCCAACCCCAACCCTAACCCCAACCCTAACCCCAACCCTAACCCCAACCCCAACCCTAACCCCAACCCCAACCCCAACCCCAACCCTGACCCCAACCCCAGCCCCAACCTTAACCCCAACCCCAACCCCAACCCCAACCCCAACCCTAACCCTAACCCTAACCCCTAACCCTAACCCTAACCCTAACCCTAACCCCAACCCCAACCCCAACCCCAACCCCAACCCCAACCCTAACCCCAACCCCAACCCCAACCCTAACCCCAACCCCAACACTAACCCTAACACTAACCCTAATTCTAACCCTAACACTAACTCTAACCCTGACGTTTTCAGGTTAATTTACTCAACATGTTCGGTGTACAAAATATCACAGTTAGAATAATTAAGTCGTCAAAAGAGAGCATGGGATTTTGCTGTGTAGAAATATCAAAAACAAAGGCTTCAAATCTTGTATGGCATCCTTTTAAACTTTTCTAAAAACGCTTTCAGTCTCATCCTGCGTGAAAGATCAATGTCTTTTAATTTTCAAATGCTTTAAACAGAAATGAAACAAGAGCACTTTTAAACGGTGTTTCTGTTTTTATTTTTATTTGTATACTTCAACAAGTGATGATTCCCCCCCCCAAAATGATGCTGTTGCATGAATGCGTACAGCTACTCCACATTGCTTAGAATATATCTGTCGGGCAAAAGTTAATCTGAATCCTTTGGCCGCCGAAGGGGAAATCTGGTCCAACCACTCTTTGATTTTTCAACCCAAGTGTATTGGTCCAAGGTTATCGATCCCAGTCGACGCTCCAAATTGTCATGACAACCGATCGCGTTTTGAGGAGTATCTGATTAAACTGTTACCATGGTGCCATTTTCTCAGCTTCGTTACTTGCCTAAATTGGGAGACACTTGCAATTATTACGAAGAGGCCCAAAGGGTCATCCAACTTCCCTAGCGTAAACATGGACTCATTTTATTTAAACCTTCACACACAAAAGTCAAAATTCATCATGGTCCCCCACTTCCTCCCTATTCGACTGTGCGATTATTTATACAATAATTTTCTACGGGGGCGTCAGGGCGCCGTAATGAACAGAAAGACCTCCCCTCTATCTTGTTTGTACTCTCATCGCTGCCGTTGTCCGTTATAACCTTCAACAGCAAGATCTGTGAAGAAAATCTGACTTGGGACAGTTTAATGACGGCAAGACGACAGACGGCAGGTTAGAATTTAATCAGAGACAGGTCCAAGAGGTAAGAGACCTCCTGTGCAATCATAAATGCTGGTGGGGGGATTTTTATTTCATTGGACGTGGTCTTTCTACGGCCCCGTAGTTGATGCATTCGAATGACTTTTGAACCAGGAAGCTTAAGCTTATTATGTGATTTTCAACAGAGTGTGCAGTTAGGGATGAACGTACATGTACGTACATGCATGCACCTGGACTGAAAGTGCTAAGTTACAAATTTAAAATCTTTTACAATATCTTCTGGCAACAAGTCCCTGTCCACATTAACAATCAGTAAGTCTATTTCCCTACCATTGAAACATTCATATGGTGAAAGCAATCCAATGATTTAAGAGTTACAGAGGAAAAGGAATTCCGTCGACAGATGGAATCCTGTAATTGAGCAATTTCAGTCCACCTGTTCGCAGTCTCTTGACTGTAGTGTAAAGGGTACGCTAAACTTTTTACCCGGACGGCACGTTGAAACTGTACATTTTAGGAAAAGAATTGACTCTGGGCGGGGTGCGCGCGCATTTGATTGAGCAAATTAGGAGGCGGACGGACTATTGCAACTGTCACTGGTAACTCGAAAAAAGGCCCCGTTGAGCACATCTTAAATTAACCTGTAAAGCCACACCACCTAGCATACATTTTTAGACCGGAAAACACTTGGAACTTTGAAATGATTATCCCTTTTCGGCCGAGTCGGATTCTAACTCTGGCCACGCACCAGAGAAGGGGAAAGGAACCTCTTTGCCAACCAATCTCGTCCCATCCCTGATATTCCTGTCCATATTTTGTTGTTGTGTCGTGTAATGCGCTTTTCCCACAGTAACAGCTCGCAAAATGATAATTGGTTTCAGTAAAATACAGTTCACGACCGACCGCTCGAAATCGACTTCCAGGGGGACTATGACGTACTGGGTTAACCGCACTTGCTATTGTTGGCCGAAGTGAACATACATTGTTATTTCGATCCCAGTTTGGATTGACGCGGTCAGGAATAGCATTTGGGTGGTATCAAGCACAGTTGGACTACCAGGTGGGTGTGCCTTTATTCTGAGCCACGTACACCAATTGCTTATGTGCTAACCTCGTCCCCCAGTGTAGAGCAGGGCGACCCCATAACCTCTCCTTACCCCGGAAATGGATCATGCATTTTCTTTAATTACCAAAAAGTTGGATAAGTATAAGAAATAGTCTCTTGCAATGTCATGTTTTCATTCAACTTTCATTTTACCACGCGGTGTCTGGTCTCATCGGGGAGCGTAATTTTTTCCGAAGACGAAAGGTCAATCAATATATGATCCAGTCCATGCTTATAAGCCCTACATGCATTATGTTTTTTTATTATAATCAAAGTGGAAGAGAGAGAACAATTTGTAAAGGGAAAACAGAATGTATCATTCCGTGTCAAACCCTCCCTGGGTCGAATATGACCCAAAACAGATCACTTGACCCGGAAAAGGGTCAGGCCCTATGGTACCCAGAAAGAGCAACTGAAAGAAACTTCCCTATGAAACACTTATGTTGGAATTTTACCTTTGTCCTTTTCACGTAATACCGTTATTTAGGAAAAATCACCTGCAGATGGGTAAAACATTAATATTCTTGTGACAGACCGACTTGAATCAAGTCTAATCTTGGAATATGTTATGAGTTTGGTAGTCATCCGAATAGTCATAATAGTTCCCACCCCGTCATGCTTGTAACCAGTATTTAAAGAGCTCGATGGGATATGAAACGGTCAGTTGTTTGTAACTAGTCATATTGCTTGATTTACACATGTATGAGGCTGGATTAGCTCAATGGTTATATTTCTACAAAACTTTGACGCATTATCCTTGAGCAACGTACTTTGCCGTGGCGTACGTGCGATTCTCCCTCTCTCCGATCGAGTTGTGTTGGCACATTTACTCAGAGGAGAGAGGCGGGTCCGCACAGTGCCCTTGGGAATTTATTAAAAGTTAACGTATAATGCCCTTGGAAATTTATTAAAAGTTAACGTATAATGACCTTGGGAATGTAGTAAATTTTAATTTACAATCACCTAGAAACCTAACTTTATATTCTCAACTCTTGAGGAGTCTCATCTTCATAAACAAATACACTTCTGGTTATTGTCATCCTCATACTTTAGATCTTCCTCCATGTTTATATTATAGTGTAGCCTATGCTGTCTCATAATTGTTGGATTGAATAATTAAATCTAATCTGAAATGCAATCACGGAACATCATGTTGTACTGAATACATATATTATTCTTTGATTAATCTGTGGTCACTTAGCAGTTTCCTGTCCTCAATTTAAAAGTTGAGCGGACCCACTACGGCAAGGTGGCAACACCCCCCACGTAACCGTGACATTCTTATAACGACCTTTCACGTCCGGCGATATCGTACCTGGGTCTCCATGTTCATGTAGACCTACGTTTGTTTTCACTGCCCATGTTTATGTGAAAACCAGATTGTGCAACGTTGCAAAGATTTACCTACTTGCAGTCGATGGGTTCCAGATTCCGTTGAGTTGACATCACGCAGTTGTGTCAGCAAAGGTTAGATAAAAAATGTGAATCTTTCGTAACTGAAGTAGAATATTGCTTTAAGTTTATCACTTATAAATGATAAGGCTATTTAAAATATTTTGATATGTTTTATTTCGGCTTTTACCGACGGACAACCATAAAATTTCAAACTTAAATGTTCATCTGCGTATGAGACTGCCTCCGAGTCGTTGCACTGTTCTTCATGTAGTTTAGATTTTCGGTGATGTTTCAGTTTTAGGCAAGATATTTCTAGGTTAGGTGATTTTTCAGTTTTTGTAAATTGAAATAACGAAGATATAATTAAGAAGAACTGAACGAAAAAAATTGTTACAAATTCTAAAACCTTTGCACGTTATTTTTTCCATCCAAGGGTTCCGGAAACGCGCCATCAGGGGCCATCTTTCAGGCTTCATTCCGGGTCAGTCTGACCGTGCAGTGTTTATAGAGCGTATGCAGGAAACCACATACCCACTGGGAACGACATTTAGGCATAAAGCACTTTGGCCATGACCTTTGCCACTGGGAACCAGATCCACGCATCTGTAAGAGCACTTTGCTCATGACGTACAGTACTTTGTGAGCGAGCACCCATTCACCTCAGCATAATTCTGCTGTATAATCTACAGTAGATATTCAGACAAGGGAAATGGAGTTTGTGGAACTATCTGCGCTGAGAACCGTCCGTTATTCCTATGCTGGGAGTGGCGAGACCCTGAAGCAACTACCTCTGCTCCTGTCACTCGTACGCAGCCACACCCGCCTGGAAGACAAGGACCTTTTTCTTTCCGTCGAGCGAGATGGCAAAATTACGTGCCAGCGCTCGTTTCTGGGAAAGTCAATTGTACAGGAGTTTGAAAGCCGACGTATGCTGATTTTTCAGGAGATCTCCAATCTCGGATTCGAATTGAAAGCGGCTACCGTGAATGAATCGGGCACCGGTGTGAACCAACGAACATGGCTGTTCGCTCGGAGGATTTGACCGTGGCGAGGAACTCGAGGTAAAGTTGACAACGACGGTCAAGTTCTGTCCGGAAAAAAAAAATCCTTCTCAGTGCTTTCCTCGAGGCCTCAAATATTCTGCACCGCGTTTCAAAATATGTGCATCAGTGTATATTAATCTCTCACCTTCAGTTGTGACGGCCCAAATGTCCACACGTAAAAACCCGTCTTTCAATGATGCTGGAAAATCCTGGACTAAATGAACAAAGCAAATGAGATTATCAACAATTCCTTTTGAATTAAGAATAATTGACTGGTAGATTATGAGAATGAAAATGTTGAACACACGCCTTTGCTAATAGTTGTTACAATTAATGTTCGTATCGTACACATAACCTACATTTCACACATAGCAACAAACTTCTTGTAAGACTATTTTGAACTGAGAATAGTTTTAACACTATGGCTACCACTCTCCGGGGGGGGGGTTCACGTTGGCGTAGTCCTCCCTCGCTTTCCTCCCGTGCGGTCCGGGTTCAAATCCCGACCCGGTCCACACGTGGATTTGGTTTTCAGTCCCTACCTCAGACTCCGTGGGTTCCACCCAGAATATTCCTCTGGGGTTTTCTTCCCACCTCTAAACCCTACCTGCTTCTCACTGTCTCCTCTCTACAGGTTTCTTCAGGCTTGCCAGCTACAGCGCTTTGGAGGAATTCTTGGTTTCACTATTAAAAATGATTATTAATACATGTAACAACACCCTCAGCATTTCAAACTTTAAAATTCGTCGGCAACTAGCATGAATTTGGAATTTTGGTCAAAAAGTCACGCTGTTTATGCCTTCCATGAGCGCACAAGGGCTCCAAACTAGAGGTCACAGCGAGGCCATCTGAAGCCTTCACCACAGCTGTAATATCCACACATTACGGTACGTGGTGTAATGC
The DNA here is from genome assembly GCF_054643075.1 of Acanthaster planci. Classification (NCBI taxonomy): domain Eukaryota; kingdom Metazoa; phylum Echinodermata; class Asteroidea; order Valvatida; family Acanthasteridae; genus Acanthaster; species Acanthaster planci. The sequence goes on along the minus strand of NC_141790.1, from coordinate 1,004,996 downwards.
AGCAAGTACACCATGTGGAAGAGCATGAAAGCGGGCGCTGTTAACACTCTTTAGGGTTACTGCTATGGCCTAGGCCTACAGGCATTTGTTGGCGCAATCAGGACATAGTGACTGACGTGACAAAACGTGGATTTGCTTTTGCTTGACAAACTTAGCTCTCTGTAAATGCCAACAAAACATGACCAATTCCCCTAATTTCAGAAAGTTCTGGGTTTTCAAAGTAGTAGAACGGACTTCGCAAAACACATCCAATAATATTATTCACAAAAGGGGACTTTACAAAAATAAGGAAACAAAAATGCAAGCTCGTTTTACATCAGCTTACGGGCACGAAGGAGCCCAAAACTGTGGCCAGCTGGGGCCAATTTCATGGAACTGCTAAGCACAAAATTTGCTTAAGCGTGAAAAAAACCTTGCTGAAAAAACAAAGGTTACCAGCTCATTCTTCTATCTGATTGTCATGCTAACCAAAAGACAGCTAAATATCATTTCAAAATAGTATACATCACATGGAGTTTTGGCTGGTAACCTGATTTATCAAGCAAGGTTTTTTCGAGATTAAGCAAATTCTATATATATATAATCTGGATAGGAGAAAAGTTTCAAAGATGATTTACACACTGTATATATAAACGATAAGAAATTTCCTAAGTTTATAATGTGCGTTCTGGAAGTTGGTTGTAAGAATATGTGATGCTAAAAGGTTTATTTTTAAGAACCTTAATATGTTTATGATAAGAAGTTGCAGAAGCTGAGAAATTTCTAGAGGAGTTGGGGACTCTGTGAGACAGAGAAAGAGACGCACACAGCCAGAGAGATTTTGGGGGACAATTTGACTTTACGTGCATGGGCCGTGTGAAAGGTCGTTGACTCTTTGACCTTTTGCGCCCGGTCTACCCCGGGGTGGCCGCGGCGAGTTGTCTGCGGAGTGACACTGCAAAGAGCGCATCCAAGCCAAGTGAACTGTGAGGCTGAATTACGTACCGGAAGAGACAGTTTGTGGACTGAATCCAGTACCAGATTGTGGGAGCATCAAGTCCCGTATTTGCAACGGTCATCATGCCCTCGCCATGTCGTCTCGAGCTCGGTCACTTCTATTGGACGTGGTCGTCGCCCCTGTCGCAGCTCACGTTTGCACCGTCCAAGACTGAACTGTTTTTCGCCATTGGAGTCCAACATTCTTCGACGTAGTTCCTGCCAAGCTCTCGCCCGTATGATTTGCTTGTTTATAAAAGATCTTTTTTTTTTTTATTCTTGACCTTATCATCATAAACTAATTCGTATCAGCCCCTTTCTGTGTTATCCTTATTCTTGATAAGCTAAATGTTAGCATTATCATTAAATCTTAATTGTTTATTTGTGCTTTACATCAGCGTGATCTTGTTTGATTTTCTTTGTGGCATCGGAGAAAATTTAAGCTTTAGAGTAATATTACTATTCTTAAATAGTTCGAAGTTTTTCTGATCGGAGCAATATGATCGCGACACAATAATTTAACAATGAAACTACAATAATTCAACCTTGAATTAATGATGAACTCTCGTCAATACAGCGTTAGCTCACCAACGTTGGGTAAATATTGATTTGAGGTTACTAATATCGTAACCGATTTTAACCACACTTCCAGTGTTTACTAAATGTCTTACTGCGACGTCAGAACTACGTCACAAAAGTGACTTTGAGATAACATCGCATTATAATATAGTTATCGACATTGAAACAACATGCCAAGCAGATTTCAACCAAAATTCAACGTTGATTATTACGTTGTGTGCCTGCTGGGTAGGTATTATTGCGCGAAGAAACGTCTTAATTGTTTTTAGGAAATATTTTATTGTCATTTCTACAACAGTTCCACCACACATGCTACATTTGATGTGCTCCCGCCAAAAAGGCTGTTCCACTTTCTTTAAAAAAGACTACCATTTTCGCTGATAAATAGCTCCGATATTTTTGGTTCCTTCAGGGCACTTGATTGTAATTTTTTACTATTTGTCATTTCGTTTCTGGGATAGATTACCCCCTGGACTTTTTTCTACACCCTTTCAACCAAAGCCATTATTCCAATCTGCTTAGTATCGTTATCTGGTTTTTATTTTCTTCGACTTTTATTCTCAGATTCCTGAATAAGATCGGAAGATCTTTGAAAAAGTGTTGTAATATAAACCCACACTTCTAGCCAGCCACGAATGCTATCCACTCTCTTTCCGTGTATTATGTCACTTATATGCACGCGATGAAAAAAGGAATTTAATTTACAATTTTCAATTTTGGTTCATAGATGTGGTTGTACACATGTAACCGATGAATGGTTATGAAATGCGGAATATTGCAATCGTATGATTACAAGTGAAATCACGATCTTTTTCTATCTGAAATCATGCCTTCTGTTCTAATGCCAACCTTAAGTTGATCAAAGTATTTGCTCTCACTAATTCAGAAGCCTTCCACGATTTTTAAATTTATATCAGTATGCTTGTGTGTGTGCGATAAATTAATGGAAACGCATACGAAGTCAATTAACAGGACAATTATATTCATGTTTGCGGCCTGATAGTTTCATATCGATTTCAACTTCATAGAAGTCAGCGGATGAACCCAAAACACTGAGATGCAGATCAGCATACAAATTTGAATAAAGCAAAACTAAGGAATACCCCCACTACCAAAAATGAGAAAAAACGTCTTTCTTGGGCGGCTGAGACAAATGTCGATTTAACTATTTAGTTCCATATGTCATTGTTGGCTACATTTTCCTGTGAGTCGTCTAATGACTTCGGAAGAAAAGATATTTAAAGGTGTATTTTGTTTTGAGAAAGTTTATGGAATAAACGTCTTCTTGAAATGAAACAATTCCTCCATGTCGGTTTCGTCTTTGGTGAGATGGTAGCGTAGCTGGAACGCCAGCTTTTTATAACCTACCGATTTGTACTACATTAGTTACAACTCAAAACCAAATTCATTTGTAATGACCGTATTGCCACGTTTGAGGGTGCCTGGCGACAATTTTCCCTGACCTTGTGATGCATCAGACCAGCTGAAAGTTCGATTCAGCAATTTGTTGAGTTTCCGATTGAAGGGCGCATAGTATCGGTGCAAAGTCCGAAGTAGAGTGGCGTTAATGAGTGGATGAAGGCGCCCTTTAGTACCGCCCAGGCAGGCCTGGTTCTTCCGCGCTTCCTTGAAGTTGAAGCAATAAAATCCCTTCTCTTTGTTGTACTTGAAATGGCGGCGGGTGAAGAAGGGTCGGATATCGAGGAACCTCTCCGCCAGCTTGAGCTGCGGCAACGGGTCCCTGGCAAAGGCGTCGCCGTCCAGAATCAAGAATCTCTGGCGGGGAAATTGAGAAAACCACCTCGGGAGGAAGTCGGCGTAGCAACCTTTCGCCAGGATGAGATTGTAAGTCTTAAGACTCCCGTTGGAGTAAGACACAGCTTCTTCAAAAGAGGGCGCGATTTCAGATCGACACCCTTCCTTTATTTGAGGCATGGGCTTATACATATTTGGGCGCGGCCCCATCTTGTTCTCCATGTCCATCAAGTGAAGATACTCAGACACCGCGCGGTTCACCGGATCCCGTAAGATAAGGATTAGCTTAACTTTGGGTAAGGCAATTTTGATTAGTCCGGGAGCGACTATTTCAGGGAAATATCCCGGGGACCCCTCCATGGTCAGCTGGCCCGGGGTCGAGCAGGCCATCATGTCTCGGTAGGCCTCCAGGTCCGGGTGCTGATTAGAGAAAGTGAAGAAATTCACCATTTCATCAATGCGCATAGCGATGTCGGGATGATGGCGCAGAAAGCTCTTGAGTGCGTAGGTGCCGCACTTCATCACGCCAATCACGATGGCTCCCGGCAGTCGCTTCTCGCAGCCGCTTCCCTCGTTCGCCCTCGTTGGAGGCATCGGTTTGGGGAGACTTGACTCGCTCGGTGGTTGAAACGCCCTGTGCGATTTTCCAAGAACGGGTCGCTCACGGAGTCGCGCATTGTCAGGCTGACGGACACCACTCACCTCCGATTCGATGACGACACTTGCCGAGTTAGACCACAGAAGATACGCAGTACAAACTGCCAGTGAAAAAGTCAAAAATACAACTGTTGTCTTTCCATAACTACTGCTTCCAAGAGCCATTTTTGTCTTTGAAAATGGCAGAGAAGCAGTGCAGGTGGCTTTCAGCGAAGACCTTAATTAACCTGTTGAGTTTACACAATCTATTAACGAGGATAGTATCCGGGAACCAGACTGTCAGACACGCATGCCTACGATGTGACGTCCCTCCTGACTCTTGTTGGTTTCCACACCCACGAGACAGACTTTGTACTGGCGCTATTGTGAAGGTACTCAGGCTTGGCATAGACTTCAAAAGCCTGGACAACAAGATATCAAAGGCTGGTGCGGTTAAAATAAATAATCGCGGGGTGTGAGGTCGGATTCTATAGTGTGTTCGGTGGTATAAAGTGAAGCCCTGCTCGGTATGTCAAAAATAAGAAATTTGACCAGGAAAACAGATTGATGTATTATTATCTATAACACTGGTGGGGGGAGGGCGCTGGGCATGGAATAGGAAGGAGAAAACAAAGAAGAGAACTTGGGGTCAATAGGAAAAGGGAAGGTGAACCCGGAATGACACACTAGGAGACTAGAGAAAAGGTATAAAGTGTAGCAGTCAAACGAAAAACTGCAATCGTGTACCAGATTCGTCCATCCAAATCGTCAATACTTCAACTGTGAAATGGATGGAACCCCACATCTTAATTTTCCCGATCGCGCATGATCCATTTAATCGTAATCCATTAGAAGACGATTTCCATTATGCGTGTCAGCACTTGGGCCAAGCGTTGCGTAGGCCTAACCTTTAATGTCACCTCCGGGGCGATTTTAACGGCCAAATGCGACGCACGCAAATGTTATATTAATGAGTCGATCTTTGTGTCCGTGAAAGTGAAACGCATGAACGTATTATTTACGCAACGCACCCCCAATAGGCGCCTTTAGAGTGAACGAGGTCAATTTCTATGAAATTTTTGCACCAAATTGTTTCTTTTAATTAATAAATTTTCATTTTATTAAAATTTGTTTTGTTCTTTCAGTTTTCATTTTTAAGGGGGGTGATGGGTAAAAGCACAACTTGTTCTCCCACTTACGATGCCGAGAAATCAGCAGAGGATTAGGTGAGCCTTACGTCATATCTCCAGACAAAACAACCAGGAGCATTTTAGAGCCAGGCGCTGCACTCCACATCTTTCTACGATGGGCGTTTCTATCAGAAGCCAAGATTTTTCCAATATGCTTCCCAGCTCGGCTGTGAATTCGTTGCGTTGTCATTTTAGCGGGCGAATGAAGTATGACTTTGCAAAAAACAAAAAACAAAAAAAAACCACACACAAAAAGACAAAAAACACCTGAAGTCTGAAAATGAGCTAAATATTAAAGCCATCTCTTGACAGGAGTTTGAAGGAGGGGAGGAATGATAAAACCCGGCCCCATCGCCCCCAGATAAAATCGTTCTAGTTTTTATTTCAATTTTTTTTTTTTTTTTTTTGTCGTGGATGAGGCATTCCGATCAGTTCCCTAGAGGGCGCTTTTAACTTTTGATCACCCGTGAAGAGCCGGTACACAGACGTCGTAGATACGTGCTAACAACTGAATGATTGTAGGTACAGGTTGACGCGTACGTGTATTAAGCTTCCATGTGTGACTTCGTGGTAGCATTGCTCAGCTTGCGAGCTGAACGCAGTACATGTAGATTGATTATTGAGGGCTGGCGTTATTCAGATTTTCATTCGTCGGTGTCATACTATGGACGAGGTTATCAACCTGAATGTGGGAGGAAGCCTGTACACCACATCACTGTCGACTCTTACCCGCTACCCAGACTCCATGCTCGGCTCCATGTTCAGCGGTCGCATCCAGTCGGCCCGCGACGCGCAGGGCAACTACGTGATCGATGGCGACGGTCCGCTCTTTCGCTACGTCCTCAACTTCCTCAGGCGCTCCACCCTGACCCTGCCGGACGACTTCCGGGAGCTGGATCTGCTGGCGGCCGAGGCCGACTTCTACCAGATACGGGAGCTCATCCAGGCCGTTGCCCGGCTTCGGGAGGACCAAGAGCGACAGGGAGAGGAGGCGCGGAGGCAGGCAGAGCGCATCCCGGAGATGGAGTTCGTGGAGGTGGAGTTCGAGTGCGCTTCGGGCCAGTGGATCGTCTTCGGCAGCGCCGATGTCCTCAAGAGGATTCCCGTGGTGGTTGGGTCCTTCAAGGACGGCCACACCTTCAAAAGCCGGCTGACGCGGTCGGAGGAGTACGGGCTGAACCTTCCTCGGGGCCAACCCGTGAACCGGGTGCGGCTGTTCCGAGAGACGTCGCTGCTCGGCTTCAGGCTGGCGTGTACGTCTTCCAGCGGCGGGGACGAGCGATCCACGGACCGATGGGTCTTCGCTCGTGAGGTCAAATGATGACTTCTTTTCAGATAGACTACTTCGTAATCATTACTTCCATGGCATATCAGCTGACACAAAGTTCCATCCAGGGACATCATTTTTTGGGGGGGGTATTTATCGTACCTCGTAGCTGAGTCGCCAAGCAATATTTCTTCCATTAATATTTCCATATTATATTAAATTTTCAATAATGATGACCTCACCCATAGCTTTGCCCTAATTCTCTATCACTTTTTAGGAATGGCTTTAGTAGTCATCATATATAGTTTTATATATAGGGTAAAGAAGGTCACCAATAAAGGTCCCATAGAAAAGACCTCGCTTTGTATATTGTACTCCACGTGATCACGCTTACATGGAGCGAAAAAAAAATCATTAACTGAGTCCGCACTCTTCAAAGCGAATTTTCGTGGACACCGTCATCATCATGTGGACCCGCGCAGTTCACGTGACGGCTTTGCTGTACCCGTCGTAAGATTTCATACAGGACCTCCTCTGTTCACAGGTGTCTGTTCACGGAAACCGGATGGCAGTGAAGAAGCAGCCTTTTTTACGTCCTGAGACGAACTCATCTCTATATCATGAGCCATAATTTGAGTCTTCTGGATGGGTCAGAGAGTAGATGATAATCGGCAGTTTAACCACCTAGTGTTTAAATCTGCCACACTGTAAAACCTTTGGTGTTAGAATTAACACTTTTTGGTGTTATTAGATGACCACACCGTAGGGTGTTCCTTTAACACTGATGATGTTACTTTGCACACCTATAAATGTTACATTCCACTGGAGGGTGTTAAAAGTAACACCAAATAATACCAAAAGTTTAACACCAGTGAAAAGTGTTGATGTAGTCCTCCGATATAACACCAGGTTGTTGGATTTAACACCCGAGTTTTTGCAGTGGGCGTATACATAGCCACGCTTCTTGTAAAGCCAGTGTAGAGAGATTCCATATTACGTTGGTAAACACGGGTTGGTTTGGCATGAATGCATGACTGGAATCTGTTTCTAATTACACTGGACGGAACATTTAAAAGGCATTAAGCCCCGACCTTCTTTTTCATTATTATGCGTATAGGCGTACTGTCGTAAAAATGATACAGATATGACGACCGGATTTTATGCATGAAGCTATAGGTATGGAAAAAAATTATCATTTAACTGTCAAAAATTGCTGGAGGCCCTCGACATATGACTAGGCTGCAAACCTGCGCAGTTGCAGATCAATGCACACGACGCGCACTTTATAACCAGCTCGCCATACTGATTAACTGGAGGCTGCTCATCATTAATTTCTTGTGGGGCAAAACACTCACAGCTGGAGGGAGACAGAATTTAATCACTATAGTGTTCCCACGGCCGGCCTATCCTGTATACATACAGCCGTGCACGAGTCATCCGTGCAAACATGTGCCGTATAACGCCGTTTTGCACACGCCCAATGCAGCCCTGCCTCGGGATACCAGTATCGAGATGATTATCATAATTGGACGACGAGGTTGACTCTTCGCCAGCGTTGCTGCATTACTGCCGGCATAAAAATCGTGGTGCATGGGGCCCACGTCAGTCAACATTGGCGGCGACGGTCCGCATCATTTCTGACACACGCGTGGAACATTCCATTTTTTTGCTGATGACCCCAAATGCCGTGACTGTTCAATTATGCCCCTCGATGCAAAATTGGTTTATTCGGTGATTTTACGGCTTCATTCAGGTTTTCGAAGAGGAGCTCAAATGCAGATATATCGTTGGTGTTTACAACGAGACAGAGGGTGGTAGTTTGGACCAGATATGATTGAGCAAAAACGAACAATGATGCTGCAGGTGCCTACATGTTTATTAATTTTAAAAAATCCTATCAATATCATGCATAATTTGCCTGAAAATGATTGCAGTCCGTTATTTTAATAGTCCCGCTACTGGGGAGGATTTAGTTCACAATTATTGGGAAAGTGGTGAAAACACCGGATAAATTTTGTTCCCTGTGAACTGCACGATGTTGATGTAGCTGTGTAGAAGTTTCTTCGAGGTTCAACGCGCAACGATAGAAATTCTTGTTTGAAAACGAACATGTCCAGAAGGGGTTAAGTCACAAGTCACTCTATAATAATTACTTGCCTCATCCCGTCGACTTTTTTTTTCTCCAGTATGACATCTTTGCAGTGTATTTATTGTCTGCACAGACCTTTCAATCATTTTCCCACTAAGAATGACTCGCAATCATTTTGAACCGACTTTATGAATATTGATCTTAAGTAAACCCAGGAAGATGCTATTTAGGGTGCATATTTTTTATGCTCAAACTTTGAACTCCAAATTTGGCATTGGAAAATATTTCTGAAAAAAGGGTTGCTCACTGGCTTACTGCCATATACTTCGACAACAATAAATTGCCCAAAGAAATGAAATCTACGATAGCTCCCTAGGAACATTCAAATCAGAAATACGGAAACCCGTGACCAGGTCCGCTGATCTATGGAGTTGTTAACTTGGTTGCCAATGTTCATTGGAGCCGGATCGGGAATTTCCCCGTGTTCTCCTTTCCCATAGGTTTTTTTGCAGATTTTTACCCATTCCGTGATCAGTATTCAATTAATGCCTTGATTGTTTAAATGTTCACATGTGTATGATATTTCATTGGTCTGTATTTGTAAATATTAATGTTTGTCGTATGTATCAATTTTACTTTTCGTCGTGAGTTTTTAACAATTTCATTAATTTGCAATGGTTGCAGGGCCCCAATGGAAACCAGTTTGTAACCGTTTGGGCATACCCTGGGTAAAGAAATGGACTTTATAAATCTTACTTGTTTTGCAACGCGATATTTGTATTGCGCTTATAAAAGAGTCAAATACATGTAGTAAAAAACAGTGGAAGCCTGTGACAGCGTCGTGGCATGCCGTCTTTTCGAATAGCGCCCTCTTTTGACCATACCCAACAATGCGCATCTACCGTACCGCTCATACAATCGACTGTTCAATATCGGTCTGCCTCGTCGAGTCGCGTCGTGTATTGTCAAACCCGTAAGTGTACATTTCGCTTCTTTCCACAAGGAAATAAAGCCATTTTGCTCTTCGAAGGATATTTTGACATGCTATGGGCTAAAACTTTCATCACACTTGTGATTTGGTTTTCTGGTGTTTTCATGTAATCGATGCAGGGACACATGACACCGATCTTGTGTGTCCTGGGTTACGGTGCGCTTACATGTATCTGTCATGTGTCTGTCACGTCTGTATAAATGTCATCTTCTGACACATCCCACTAACTTCTGACCCAGCTGAGCACGGGTATGGAACTCTTCACTAAAATTCTCCAAAACTACAAATCACGAAAACAAAATGAAATATCCTGCTATAGTAATTTTAATACTAGGCCTAACGTTGCAACTTTTGGGGTTCGGAGAAAAATACTTAAAAACACATGAAAATGCCCACATGGTCTCTCAGTGTTGTTAGACTCAAATCAAGTCATACTTAAGTTGTGTGGCTCTTCCCCAGTCAGCCATCCCTTACGTAACATGCAGTACACGCTCGGCCACTTTCATAACGTCTTGTAAGGTACCCTCATTTGATAGCTTTTCCACGATATCAATCCGGCATCAATGTCAAAGATTGCACAATGTGTGTCACCAGTCAGTAAGTCCAACTTGACCATGGAGGTACAGTAGAAAATTCCTGCCTCAATGACTTGACGGGTAGGCCAGTCAGACTCCCTTCCCTTTATATGTAATTAATCATAATTTGATAACTGCATGTATGAACTACATGTACATGTACGTGATCTTGCATAATGTAGTCAAACTCGTATATGTAGACTTGTTCATTATAATGCAGGTACTTGTATGAACGATGTAAAAAGAAGTCCAGGAATTTGAGTGGCTGCTACTACTTTAGGATTTGCTGTGAACAAATGGTTGCTAGATTTGTCAAGTCGGGAGTTCTGAACTCACGGTAAAATGTGGACATAAAGAGGGGGCGAAGCAAATCCTGCTGCATGGCCTCCATATTCAAAGCATAAACGCAGACAATGTCACGGAAGATCATGACTTGAATCAAGTCTACTCGAACCTGGTCTACAGGGACCAGATCTTGTACTGCGCTGCAGGCAGAGTCACTACATGTACATGATTACTTGGTCTTGGAGGGTTAATTTACTGATTAGGGCATGTTTCATCATGGTATAATTTGTTCAATGCTGGCTTTTGAAAAAGGATGTAGGGCTATCAGATGGTGGCAAATTGTTAAATGTCCATGTGGGGTATGTGGACTTTATTTATACACAAAATACTTCCATTTCATCAATGTGTCAAGATGCTTGGAAGGGCTTCTTTCATCATGTTCATGGTTGTTACCCTTGAAACGTGTAGATAAGTACACTACATGTACATGTACTCACTAGGCATTTGAAATAACAGCAAGTCGTGCCAAAAATCTGGCCTTTGATTGCGGCAAGTCGTTCTGGGAGATTAACAAAGAAAAGGCCCACGCTAATCATGCCCTCGGGGAGCTGCAGAAATCTTGAGTGATGGCACACAATACGATGAGTTTACAACACAGGACCCATTAAATCTGGCTTCAGTCCGCGGAGGTTTCCAGGGTGTTTGTGCTATAGGGACTCACTGAGGTGTAGCGGAAATCCTCCGTTTCCTGAAACCCACAGTAGAGTCACCGCTGGGGACTTTTTTGTTCACGTTAAAGAGAAAAAAAAAAGGGTTGGAGGGTTGTTGCTCTGTTGGACAGTGCGTTTGTAACGGCAACGACCTTAGATAACACAACACGGAGTGGTCCACTTGTTTGTTAGTTTAGGCAGGGACACGGTCCTTTTTTTCTGTCAAGCACCCCCACTTGTCTGCAACAGATCTACACTGTACCTTACGAAAACGATGGCATCTTAAGTTGGGAAGCTGTTACTTTTTGTAATTCAAACAACAAAATGAAATCGGCAACCAAGACTAGCACAAAGTCGAGAGATACAGGCTACAGTGGAAGTCAGTTGTGGTAAGTTCGGGGAGTGCGTTTTCATTTGTTACCATTCTTGAGTGAAACTCGCATCAAACGAACCACTTGCTGTTGTGCCGAGGATGGCCCAAGCAGGTGCACATTAAACATCTCTGTCGGAAATGAACGTTGATTAAGACAGTTTAAACTTGAAGATGTTGAAACTACCAAACATGTACCTAAAATATTTTTTCACACTTGTGACGTCTACGTAGAACGGGTACATAGAATGTGCTGTACAGTACCGGTTAACTTAGGTACCCAGGTAGGCCTACATGTACGTCCGTACACCTCCTAGTGCGAAAGTTTGATACTACGGTACAGTGTTGTACATGTACATGGTATCGTCGTGTATCACAAATTCTGTGAGGCACACTCCAGTCAGTTCTGCTACCTTTCTGTTGAGAATTTATCATTGTGCTACTTTTACATGTAGGTGAGAGAAGGAAAAATTGAAGGAATGTAAAATCAAGGATCCTACAAATCCCCCAAACTTGAAACACCAGGAACGGGCAGTTGTTTACATGTAGAGTGTATTGCTAACTGTGTGATCGAATAATAAATTATTCGAAAACAAACATTACATGTGGCGTGTGTCTTTGAAATCCGAAGTAATACAACAGACATTTTTAGAAAGCAAATTTAAGTGCATACATGTACATGTACATGTATACCTGTGTATACAGGTGTAGGTCTACATTGGGCAATGGAAGAGTGTGCATGTAAATCTCTCATCATGGGATCATTAAGAGGGATAGGCCTACTGTACATGTACATAATACACAGCAATGGTATCAAAGCTGATTTCACTGGGGAACTTAAAACTACAAACATTTCATCTATGTTCGTTAGCCTTCTTGTCCGGATTTCATACATACATGTGCTGGTATGTACGTGTAGGAACAGGTTACATGTGTTCAGTTAGACATACATGAATTCACCATTAATTGGTCATGAAATTGCGGGACTTTGTTTCAAGGATTTCAGACGATGGACTGCATGTACATGTACTTGTAAAATTTTCTAAACAGCTTCTATTGAGGTACCAGTCTACGACCCAACGACACACTCAATAAAAGCTGAAATGTAGAAAGTACAGAAACCATCTCATCCACTCAGAGCACCATACATGTACATGTACCAGTGATACTTTTTCACTGGTACATTTGGAGGTGCTTTGGAAAGATTTCGGTATCCGGTGCACACTCGAAGATTGTTCAGCAGGGAAGGCACCTGAACATGCACGCATCGTTTTCCTTCTAAAGGGACAGAGCAAAGTTTGTACGTATTCGTGTACATTTGTAGTTTGTACAAGCAACACTAGATGTACCGGGTACCGTCCGAAGGCTGCTACATTTTTAACCTGTTCAAAATTACCGTAAGCCCAAGGGCACAAGGGCTTTGAAAGAACCCAATCAATTTTGCCCTAATCCCTCCTCTTTTGATTTGGGAAAGTGCCGGCTTGAATACAAAGGAACTGGTCACTTTGTTTTCAACCCCCCCCCCCCGACTGGTGACTTGGATCACAGGGCAAGTTGGATGATGGCTGAAGTGAAGGATGTCATAGCAACTTTAGCACTGCATCCTTGAATCAGCAGATTAGTTTGCCTGGATCCCATTATCTGAGCTGAGCGGGGCTTTGATCTCTCAGATTTACGTTTTTTTTCTCCAGGGAGAGGGAGCTTACAGAGTACCCCGTGTACATACATGTACAATGTACATGCTGTGTAGTACAACGTCGCATATGGTACTGTACATCTACATGTATGTACATGTATGTGCTGGTACATGTACTAAACACCCAGGTGAGCATGCATGTACATGTACAGTGCGTACATGTGTGTACAAAAGTTTGTTGCATTAGGATGCCGTCCCTTTTTATTGCATGTATCTTCAAAGTGTAAGTTTAAGTGATCATGTATTTTAGCCAGTTGAATTCATCTGTTGTTTCTCGGTCACCAGTTTATTCAGTTACATATTACATACATGTATATTGTACATGTATACTGGTAAAGTAAAAGAAAATGTTTTATTTTTAAATGTTCGGGATTAGGGATGAAAAATTCTCATCAAGTTGAATGTCTTTAATTTAGAAATTCACAATTTCTGATTCCTGCTTTGACATTGCTAGCCCTAAATGTACTGTGGGTTAATGAGGAATGTCCCCCAAAGTCTTAATCATGCTGCTTCTACTGTTGCTTTTTTGCAAAATATCCGGGTGATGTTACTCGTTAAAGTAAACCAGTAACTGTCCCCTAGACTTCTTGTGTGCATTGCGTCATGTCGTACAGTATGTACACCCAGACCCACACAAAGCACTGAAATAACCCACAGGACCAAGTCACCCGCCTACATGTATACATGTACACAGCATTGACAGAAAAAAACCTCAACACTTTTGTCGCACTGAACCGCAAAAAATAGTTGAACAAGTCGATTGAATGCGGAGCATCTGAGATAAGATCTGCACATGATGTGTACATGCCCCAAGCCCTGCGGCCGGCCGAGCCATTGTGCATTATATGGGGTAATTGATCAATTTGGATGGGAGTTGTGCTTCAGGGAGTGGCCCTGTTGCATGTGTGGCCGGCTGTACATGTATAGTATAATTTATTTTGGTATGCAAGGCAAATTGAAGTGAGCTCTTACTTGCCATAAAAACATTGCTTTGAATTCCACCATTTAAGGATTCTAGGCGGAGGGTTGGGTCCGTTGTCTGCTGGACACCCAGTGCGACATATTGGATACTCCACTTTATTTGCAGTGAGTCGTAAACTTCAGCTGCTTGGACACTATCTATGTTTTGTTCTTGTTTTTTGTTTTTCAAGTTTAGGCAAAGTTCTTAAACATTAAATACTGTCTAAAAAGCCGTGCTGCAAAAACGACACAGCATGTTTGCATGTCTGCTCGTTTTTCATTTTTTTTAGGGCCAAGTCACTTCGATTAATTCACTGTTCAACCTTCAATTCGATCCAATATCGAAATTTTCGATCATACCGATCGGCATATTTTTGAACAATCTGTATACAAAATCAGTCGCAGTAATGCACAAAACTGTACCGGTACATTTTAATTAATTTTTCTCTTTTAAAACAAAAGAAAATTCTCCCTTTGAAGTTTATTTGAATATTCAAATTCGGAAAATAGTATTTGAATATTCGATAATCGATCAAATGTTCGATACAACCCAATTTTTTTTAATTTGAGTGCTGATTACAAGTGCGTGAATGGATTTCTTTTTATTTTATCTGGTGTCATCTACTGGTAATTCCAACTTTGTAGTACCCACATTTACCATTGAAATTGTTTTGCCAAATTAATAGAGCTCTCACCTATTCTGCTTTTTTTTCCCCGCTGTGCAATTCTCCAGCAAAATGCTGTGCACTGCTTTGCTGCTCTGCACGGCCATACTGCACTCAAGTCACCTGTCCCTTGAATACAGTTAACTTGTTTCCACATTTATTTCCCCGCTCACCAATTAATGAAAAGCTTTGTTTCAAAATTGGCAAGAATGTCAATCCTGTGGGAATAAAACTGAAAACAAGCAATGTTTCTGGGTTCCTAATTATGATTAATGTACTTAATGTCCCCAAATGACCTGGGCATGTGTTGCATGTATTATTTCAAAGAGCAGAGGCCAGCAGCAGGGGCGCAGGGTAAGAGATGTTACAAAATCTGTGTACCCATAAAGGGTTAGGTTAGCACCATGTGAATATTTGGAAGATACATGTGGTTCCAAAAGGAGCCGGTGAGTTGAAACTCTGTGTACAGTTGCATGTGCGCTTGTACATGGAGGGTACATGTACATGTACCCCACAAGGCCAGTTTTGATCCTTGTGGGGTTCTGAAGTGGTACCCCACAAGAATTTCACAAAATGGATTAGATATTTTAAATTTACTAAAAAGGAGGAATTTTCAAGTGCCACTCATCTGTCGCAAATTGAAGTGTTTTATAAGGGACATACCGGTACATGTACGGTCGAAATTTCAACCCAGGGAAACTGAACTTGGTTGAAATGGCAGTGATTTGAAATTTTTTCCGTGTTGTGTGGGAATTTTGTACACGAGAACAAAGGATACAATGTATGTACCCCACAAGTATACATACATGTACTGTATATAATCCTGATAATGGTGGGTGCATGTACATGTGAGTATGTGTGCCTGCCTTCACATTTTAGTAACAATCAAGTGGGTACATAATACACACCGGTAATTGACAGTGTTTGAAATGAAGACTTGGAACAGTAAACCTGTTCATGCACTGGGCCGACCATGCATGCTGCACTAAGCCTATGCAGATTTTGAATTTACACCTCCACACATAGAGCAACTGATCTGAGACAATCCACCCTTTTAGGCCCTGTTAACATGATGTGAATTATTGGCCCTGTGGTGATGAACCCAAAAACTGTTTATTATCTCAGCACTTATGGTGCCCCCTAAAGGAGAGTATCAATCAGTCTTGAGGGGACCCCCTGGTGATGTTATATTGTACCCATGTTTACCAGTACCTGGACACCAGCACACTGTGCCACAGGTTATGGACATGTGTACATGTTTGTAAATGTACATACCTAGCCCCTTGGATTTACTGCTCATAGAATCCTGTACTTGTGGAGACAACATTTTGTGCTTCATGTAGTGAAATGTTGTGCAGTCCAGAGAATCTGGTGGTTATCTGTACTAAAATAAGGATTTATCTTGGACATGTACATGTACCTTGAGTTCTCAGAGAATTTCCGGTCAACAATGGTTTAGGAAAAGTTGAGATCTGTTTTGCTTGTGGTTAACTTACCCAGCCACAGCAGAGGGTTTTGTGTGCACCGTCCTGCGCATGATATATGCTGAGTATTGGTACATGTGTAGACTAGACTCAGTGAGGAGTCAGGTTGGCAAGGTAGGTCTTTCCTCGCCTTCCACCTCTGTGGTCCCGGGTTCGATTCCCGGTCCGGTCCACATGCGGACTGGGTTTTCAGTCCCCACCTGACTCCGTGGGTTTTACCCAGAATATTCCTCTGGGGTTTTCCTCCCACCTCTAAAACTGTAACTGCTTCTTACTGTCTCCCCTTTACTGATGTTGGTGAATGTGGATCGTTTGACGGCTGCATGAGGCGCCCTTGTATGCCATCGGCTCAACCATGTTTAAATGTATTCATTGTTCCACGCTTAATGTCTTCATTGTACAGCGCATTTGAACCTATATATGAAATTTGCGCTTTATAAATGAATAAATAATTATTATTATTAGTGATTTCTTGCATATTGGTTGTTTAAAATCAGCTTGGCGAAAAACACACAGGTACATGTACACTGTACGAGTGGCTAAGTACTGTTCATGCACTGTACAGAGCTGAAAATTGTGGCCAGACACGCTCAGTGTGCTCATTGTGTGATTATTAATTCACTCCAACCCCATCTCTGAAGCCCCTGAGACTGAAATTTTCGTGATTAATTCATGCCATCACGCACTGGCTTGGGAATGATGACAGAGATGATGGTTTGTGTGTTCACGGTTCGTCTACCGGTAGCCGTGCATCCGATCAGCACTCGTGCCAATATGGCTGTTGTGTCTGATCATGGAGCTAGGATGGCAGGAATTCAGAGAGGAAGGAAAGCTGTTCAGTCCAGTCTTGTTCATGTGGATACACTGTAGTGCTAGCATTCAAAGGTGTCCAAAGCTCCTCAACAGGGTAGCATTGAAAGGTATCCAAAGTTCAAAGCGTTCAAAGGATGTCACATTATTTCTTTTCCACATACATGTACATGTGGCAGCATGTCAGCGAAGAAAATTGGTGTCGGTCTTACATGTACTAGGGGGTACATGTACCGAATGTGCTCAGTGACAAAAGAATTAAAAACACTTGCTTTCCAGCCAAGTAGCTGTTGTGAATTACAATATTGTTTATTGTTCAAATTTCATCCATGCCTTACTGTTGGTTTTATCATGGAGCCATTTTATAGCTTCATGGTTTTATTGAGAGCCAGGGGCGTAGCAAAGGCAATTTTTTGGGGGGGTGAGGGAGGGATGTGCCAGAGTTAGTTTGGCGACCTGTAACTTGTTTGCCAACATTGTGTCGTGTAAAACGGAAATCCATGGTACCGTATGCTGCATTTCATGCTTCAGAGGCGATACCCACAATAAATACATGTATATATTCCGATTTTGAATTCCTTTGCTGATTGGAGCTCCATTTGCTGACTGGAAAATTATTGGGGATGCCGCACCTCCCTCCCCCAACCCTCTGCCCTTTGAAACCATTTGACCTGAGTGCTGACTGTTGACTAGAGTGATACCAGTTAAAGCAGAAGAAAATCAGTCGTGGTCATTACATGGAACCACTGACTGAAATATTTCATCCCTTTGGAAAGACAAAAATAGATGAAACTGACTTTTGAAATTATTGGACTCTGCACGATGGCTTGATATACTCTGGAGGTATAAACACGCCTGTTCTTAGCATGTTTGAAATTTGGTCTCAACCACATGTACCGGGTACATGTAATTTACCACTGTAACCATACCAGATCCTTCCAAATCCACCTGGAGGTGGGGGGGGGATTTTCCAGGCTTGAGGAAGGTCGAGACTCGTGCCAGCCGTGGGATCCAGTGGTCCTTAGATTACAACAGCTAGAGAACAAAAGTTCAGAAATCCCCCCCCCACCAAAAAGATGGAGTAAAATACAATGTGCATGTGATAATTACATGTAGCCGTCCGCACCCTGACACACAATTCTAACCCTCCGCTACAAGACAGGCTGATGTCGGACATCTCCTTGTAAACCTCCTTGTGCAATTTTTGTTTTTCTGAATAAAGCCTCGGTAGATTACAGGCAGCGACAGTTCTCTCGTCATTCGCGTATGTAGGCACTTTAATGTTCTTGTATTCCATGTACGGTAATTCTGTGGGCTGGTTTTGGAATGATACAGGTGCTCACAGTTGGCGGTCAAACCAAAGCTTGGAAGAAAAAAAAAAACCCATTAATCTTGTTGCTCCACCAGTGTTTCTATACACATACCGATCATGTACGTGTAGGTACATGTGCTTTGTGTATACAGTGTACCGTCATTATATGTACCATATGTTGTAGCATCCCATCTGACATTCCATTCACGCACCATGCCGGCTCACCATGCTCAAGCCCAATAACTTCTGGAATGATTGGATTGCATCAGGGGACCAATCGCCGGTCAGCACTTCTCCTTGCGCTCGAATATCACCGCCAGGCCGTGTAGGATATTACGTGTACCTGATGATGCTCATATGGAGGGACTGCATGTATACCGGTTATAATATGTTGATAATAATCCGAGAGTGTTACAGCTTGTAGACATTAGCAGGATCCCTCGGAAGATGCAGGGGCTGGTTGCGCATTTGTCGGCTCGTCAGTTTCCGGAAGTGGGCATTGAAGCCAGGATCAACTTGGATGGACGAATAGCTTAAAGCTTTGTATTCCTTTGATGCTGAGCAGATGTGCGTGCTCTCGTGAGTTAGATTCCGTTTCAGCAGGGAAGACAGAATAACAGTCCTGGACCGATAGTTTCTTGCTGATGGACTTGGTAAATTAGAAGATTTTCTTGGTTAGTTTTTTGGCAAGAGTGTACCGTACAAGTTGGTACTCAAGAAATGTGATCTTGGACCATTAGCTGACTAATTGTCGTGAGCTTAGGAGTACAAATTCTTTCCGGAATGGATTCTAGGAGGATGCCAGGTCATTCTGGGTCACGGACTGGAGGTACCAGTACCCCCGGTTATCCCATCTCCATGAGGTAAGGTACGGCTTGGGGCCCGGATTATTTATTGACACAGATTTGCAGGGCTCTGCCAAGAGGAGGATCTCTGCTTTAATACTACAGCGTGAAACTTAAGTACTGTACTTGTGTATTTGTGAACATGTACAAATGCTCTGTGTGACACTACATGTGCATGTAGGGTACCTGTGCTGCATACTGGTAATGGGGATCACATTTTTGTTTACAAACGCAAGGGGCCAACTTCATAAAGCTGCTTAAGCACAGAGTTTGTTTAAGCACAAAAGATTGCTTAATAAACAAAGGTTACCAACTCAGACTCTATGTAATTGTCATGCTAACCAAAAGACAGGTGAATAGCATTTCAAAACAGTATACATCACAAGAAGTTTTATCTGGTATAAACCTGATTTGTCAAGCAAGGATTTTTCCACGCCTAAACAAATTTTTCACTTTAAGTAGTTCTATGAAATTGCGCGAAGGTCTGCTTGTAAGCAGAAAACTTGGCCTACATGTACTGGTATGATGTACATGTACATGTAGAGTCCGGTCACAAGTAGTGAATGTCAATCATGGCCTTTCACTGCTGATTATGATGTTACTGTTTATTTATTTTCATACTCGGCAACCTTGGCCTTTACAGTGTGGCAGGTTATGTGCATCATACAGTTCCTTATTTGCTTTGTGGCTACCTCCTACTTGCATCTTCTCAGGGGTTTTTGAGAACTTTCACTTTCATCTTGTGAACCAAGAAAACAAATGTTACCAGAAAAAAAAAAGGTTCGGATGAAACTGCGGTATGAAATGTCCCTCTGACTCTATCAGCCTTTGGATTCTTTGATTTATGCCCCCTCTTGAAGGGAGGGAATCTCATTTCAAAAATACACACAGTTACACGTTTTTTCAGGTCTGAAATTCTGCTGAAATCTACGCATGCATGTATGCCGTTGATATCAGTTGAAGAACGAAAGCTGTTAACTGGAATGGCTGGTGGATTTTAAGAGTCAACATTTATGCTGTTAATAAGCGTGCAATATGTGGAGCTAACGAGGGTCGTGTGGAAAAAAAAGTGAGAAAAAAAATAATAACTGATGGTGCATTTACCGTACATTTCATCGTGTTTTATATCCCTTCGCTTTTGTTACCTGCTTTAAATTGCCTTTTCCACTGAAGTTGAAAATGATAGGCACTGTGCACAGGGCACATCAGCCCCTGTTTTTCCAGACAGGAATCTCACAAACCATGTGATCATGAACAGCTTACCAGTTGCACCTGTCACTTTGCTTTCTAATAGATGTGTTGTAAATGGTATGTTCCAGCTGTTGGACCCCCAAAAATGGGAATTTACATGTCTGTACCACAAAATGGAGTTTGCAGTACAACTGGTTTGTCGTTCCCTCTGAATTGCCATAATGAGGTTCCTTCAATGTTCCATTTGTTGAATGCTATGCTATGTACCGTGTACATGTACCTGATTCAAAATATTGTCGTTGGCCCCACTTCAACACAAGCCTCAATGTGGAGACTCTGTAATTTATGATCCCCCCCGTTACAATGATCCTTTTGTGAGCGGACGACGTGCGCAGCCGTTTAATATCTGTGTGAAATTGTGGTGTTGATCTGCAGTGCACTTTTATTTACCCACACTTCACCACTGAACTCCTGTGCGTGATGGAACAAAACGACCCGCCTCAAGTCATCCAGAAATAACTGATGAGTGAAAAAAGTCCCAGTTCATAGAACCACTTTGGAAAGTTTACAGCGCTAGACAATATGTACCGACGTACCCCTCAACACCAGGTGCAGTCAGGACAGACATGAAGTCGACTCGGAGCTGCCAAGTTTGACAAAGCTGTCTGGAAAGTGCAGCTTTGGTGATCAGAAAATTGTGGTCTTTTCAAAGCGGCACTGCTGTTTGTTTTGGATTCATGCTCTGTCTAGGCATAACACTCCCCCTGACCTTTTGATTCCTGATCCCGACTGATCGTCTGTCTCTCTCATTGTTTGTCGATCCTGGAAATTTCCCAGGATACCGGAGCCAGGCACATTCAGCAAGCGTTTCCCCAGCACAGTCTCCACTTATGCCACCGAGGAAGAGGACGGGAGTGACTCCATCATCGCCATGGGGATGGGACTAACGGCTGTGGGGGTGGTGTGGACCCTCGCCTCGTTGCTGGCCACCTGCCTGTGCTGCGCGGGCTTCGTCTTCCCCTACTGGATTGCGGGCGCCACGCTGGACGGGCGGCACGTGTTCCACTTTGGTCTGTTCCGACGCTGCAACTACCCGACTGCCAACGGCGAGATCGCCCTCGGCTGCGGTCGCTACTCGAGCTTTGAGGACATACCCACGCTGTCGTGGCAACTGGGCACCCTCCTGATCGGCGCCGGGTGCCTGGTGTCCATGCTGGTGGCCTTCACCGGTGTCCTGGCATGCTGCATGAAAGATTTGGTGACGCAGAAAGTTGGAAGGGTGGCGGGAGTTCTTCAACTCTTTGCTGGTGAGTACTGTTGTACGGGATCTCTGAAAACATCGTTAATCTTACACCAACCATCAGTGTCTTAGATTACAGTGGATTCACACAGATGCTGGTCTTTCTACATGTACCTGTACATGTGGAAACCAGATTTTCACAAACAAAAATATGCATTCACGCTTTTCAAGCGTACGATTCCGTCTACTCCAGTCTCTTCATTTCAGATTTTTTAAATGCCTGTTACTTTAATGCGACTGCTGTGGAAATACATGTAACTATTTACAATGTACTCTGTTTTTCTTGTCTTTTTTTGGGTGGGGGGAATATTTGATTGCAAAACCAGGGACATTCCCTAATTTTCCAGTGGAAAAAGAAAAGTCCCAAGAGCCTACAGCTTGGTGGCCTCATTGCATTGCAAATCTCTGATCTGAAAATTCCCAAAAATTGCTCGGAATGCATGATAAGAATTTCATTTGCCAGCCCCGGAGAATTTTTCTGCATCTGGCTGAACGTGTCCCAAACACTCTGATTGGGGAACATGTCAGTGTGTGTGTGTGTGTGAAAGTGAGTGGTGAATACCCGTTCCAGCTCCTGGTGATTTACGGGGGCATCTGGTTTATGACCCGGAGGTGTTAGCTTTCTGGATTGAATTCCTTGAACGTTTTCAGCAAACTGGCCAAGTTCAATGGCATTGCTGGCCTTTTATGGTGAACAAAAAAAGAAAAAAGAAAAAGGAAAGCTACACCTGAGCACCGTTGGAAATCTCTTACGGTACAACCTCAGCAGAGGAGATATTGGATACCTTGGCCTTCAGGTTCCAGGGGTTAAAAAGCTGGCCCGGAGGGCGTTGATGATCAGGAGGGATAGGCACAGAGCCCTGGTAGTGTGTTTGATAGGGCCTTTTATGGTTGGGTGTCGAACCGAACAATTCGCTAGCATTGTTGTATTCTCCTACCCCTGGAGTTTATTGGGTTGTTGAATGCAGTTCACATGTACATGTATATGTACATGTAAATAAAGATTCTGTTGCCCCCCCCCCCATAACAATCCCTTGTGGCACTACTTTGCAACCAGCCAAGTTCTCAAAGTTTAATTTTGGTTTTGGTAAAATAAATAGAGGAAATACCCTACAGTTTTCATTGGCATTCATTTCATTTGCGGAAATACCCTACAGTTTTCATTGGCATTCATTTCATTTGCACCTATGGTGTTACTTGTGTACCTGCACATGTACATGTATGGTATGCACATGTATGTACATGTACATCAAGCAAAGTTGCTCTTCCGCGGCTCTTCACTATCAGCACGTGGCCAGTACACGGACTATTACTTTGCAATCAAATCCATCTGTGAAAACAATTTTTCAGCTTTACAATATCAGAAAGAGGTCTCTTGTGCCGGTACCGGGTAGGGCATCAGTGGGATAGATTTGTAAGATCTTCAAATCTCTACAGGAATTTGCTGGTCAAAAGGCTTGCATGTTAAATACAAACACGTAGTTTTGTTTTGCTAAAGTTGATTTACAATGTACTTTTACATACATGTACTGTACAGGATGCATGTACCAATAAGTTATAAAATCTCAAAGCTACATGTACATGTAGTCATACATGTAAGAATGTTGGTGTTAAACAGCATACCACTGAGTGCTTTTTTTCTGTTACAAGTCAAAAGGTTTACATGTAGTTCATCGGAGTGTTATTTCTTTTCCTAATTGTAAACTTTAAGATGAATTCATGCATAGGGTACTTAACACAAAGCCTGTAAGATTGAATTTGTCAGGTTTTCTGGCAGTTAAGCTTCATGTACATGTACCATTCTGGCATTGGTACATTGAAACTTGCAGTGATTCTGGCAAATCTCTGGACAAATTGCAGTGGCGTAGCCGGGGGAGAGGGAGCCTGGGGTACATGTACATGCCCCCAACAAATTCCAGGTGCCCCCCCACTAAAAAGCAGATGAATGGATATTGAACAAGGCTTACAAAAGCTTTCCCCCCCCCCAAAAAAAAAACTGCACTAGTGAAAGCTGGTGCCCCCTCCCCATAAGATGCTGGTGTCCCCCTTGTCTCCCCCTAGTAAAACCCTACCGGTAGCTACACCACTGACAGGTTGACTTGTGCCTTTGTTTTGGTTTGTTTTTTGTAGTTTTAGCAAAATCATTGAGACAGAGCACCTGTCATTTCCTCAGCCAAAGGTTTCTCTCTCTCTCTCTCTAAATTTGGACAATAAAAATTGAATTGACTAGTTTTCAGTATGGAACATTGTCCGTTGCAGACCACTGCATGTACATGTATCATTGCCAAGAGAAACTTTGCTGGGCCTTGGTTGGGTAGCTGTGCACCTACATGTACCGGTACATGTACACTGTACCTTTATTTAGCATGCATACAGGTGTGAATTGCCTACAGTCAACAAGGGCAATCCAGTGATCAATTAATCCCTCTTGAAGGCCCAGCCTGCTGAACAGGTGGATCATTTAGCTTCAGGCTCTTCAGCCCTCCAACCCTCCTGGATTCAGCATGTAACTGTCACCAGTGAATTCTCAAGTGCAAAGATGAGGGTTTAGTGTTTACCAGTAACCATCACTCTGCGCAGCAGCTTCTGCTCTGAAATGCACACCACATTTGTGTACATGCAAATGTGTACATGTACATGCACCATGTACATGTACATCTGTACATGCCATGCAGGTACTGTGAACATTAATTGGTGTACATGGATACCCGTTCTCTAGTCACGGCCACAGTCAACTGCGGCCGGGAACCCCATATTTAAAACAGAATTATAAAGAGGCCAAACTATAGGCCTACTGGTCGATACCTGTGTACTGGTACATGTGTACGGTACGTCTTCTTTTTGGAAAATTGCAGACCTGTACAAAACGCTTGCTAAGGCCATAGAGCTCTTTGCTAAGGCCAAGAATAAAGGAACAAAAAGTGGCCCATTAGTACCAAAGCATAATCATGTACATTTAATGATACATGTACATATACTGTACATACACGTATAATACTGTTTACTGAAAATGGGTCACTTGGGCCAATGGGAGACATTCCCATAAGAACGTGCACAAACATTACTGTTCCATAATTAAATATTCCCTAATCTGATCTGAACCAAACTTTGTATGTTTTCAATTTAGACCCTGATCTATCATCTCTCAAAATTTGGACAATAAAATTTGGCCTCCTCCTGGAAGTTGGAGCATCGGGAGCAATTTGGACAGCGAACTTCGGCCTAATGACCGATATTTCCCTAAGGTTGAAAAATTTACCACAAATTGTCTCCCTAAAACCCTAATGACCCATTTGTAAGAATACATGGAATCATTTATTTGTACATATAGGTACATGTACATGCACATGTACTGGTACATGCACATGTGTACCCTCACAACCCTGATGCTGTAGACCTATGCTGAGCACAGTCAAGAGCACAGATATGTGTTTACAGACAATTAGGCAATTATAGGTACAACATATGCGGGCACCCGTGCATTGTCCCGCACATCAGGGGTGGACGCCACATACATGTAACTTACATACAAATTAGGCGAGCTGCAAGCAAATGCTATCTGTCGTAAAGGTTTCCGTCTCGTTCAGCCACGCGTCTACCTGTATTCAGCTGTCCGCATTATAACGTGCAAGTTTTTGCTTGTAGTAATAACATGGAGCTCTACATGTACATGTATACATCAGAACCTCATACAATGTATGTGACTCGCTCTGCAAAAAAGGGTGATACGTTGCGCAATGCCAAAACACGTTACGGTGCGTTCTACTCGGAGAGGGCAAAATTTCTTCAAACTTAGTTTCTGTAACATTTACACTTTCAGAATTTATGACTACAAACATGGATACTGATGAATAAAGATGAAAAATTGATCCTTCAGTAGGAAATCCTACATAGCATTGTGTTTCCAAGCGCTACACTTCATGAGCTTTTTCTCAAAAAGTGCTTTTATTGAATCCAAAAATGTGGACATACAAATGTCCATATATCTCCAGAATGCAGCTCACTACAGGGGTCATTCATACATCAAATTGCAGCTTGTGATGTACACAATCCAACCATATCAAAAACTCCTAACCTGAATCTGGCCACTTGTTACCCATTTTTCCAGAGCCGGTCACATATACATTATTGCCCTGAAAGTGTACCGATAGTCTGCAAAGTTAATGAGGAAATTGAATCCCTCCATGTGAAAGGTATCAGTGGCAGCGTATAGTGCGTAAATTTTGTGTGAGATGTGTCATAATTTGTTGTGTAACTTAGGCAATAAAATGTGGCGTCTTTGCGTAAAGTTGCGTGAAATCAACTGCTTCGCTGTACTTGTACAGAGTGCCTTGTCGGGTTATCACAGACCACGTCGTCGGTCTAATCTCCTCTAGGATTATAAAACAAGCATCCATTCCCGTCTAGGCCCAGCCCAAACTTTGGGTAAGAATTCAGTGGGGGTGGGTCGGGTGGGGTGAGGTGGGTGGAGATTGCGGAATGGGGCTGTGACTAGGCAGGGTGAGAATTGGATGGTGTACTTGTACATGTACCGATACATGGGAATTTGTGGGAATGGAATAGGAATTGCCCGGTACCCTGTAGGCACTAGTACTTGAACATGTTGGATGAGTAGGAAGTATATGTAGTGATAGTGATGGTGGAGTCTTTGTTGGATGTGTGGGGATATGCTTCAGGGGGTGGGGTTGGGCAGAGATTGTGGTTGCTACAGGATTCCGCATTTTCTAAATTTTTGTGGTTAAAAAAAAATGGTGTCTGGTATGCTCTGCATTTTGCCTAGAATTCAATCAAAGGTGAAAATATTTGATGCATTTTTACATATATGTACCAGTAGCCGTCAAGTCAGCCCTTCCATTTGGGCCAGCTGCTGTCATTTTTATTACATCCTTACTGACCGTAGATTCAATTTCTTCCTTATTCAGCTTGCCTCGTGGGAGCAGGCTGCGCCCTATACCCCAACGGCTGGGACCATCCCCAAGTCAAGATGGTGTGCGGTGAGGTGTCAGGGGCATATCAACTCGGTGAGTTCATTTTGTTGTCAGGCAGGGGTCCTGAAGCCAGGAACCCAGTTTCTGCTTTGGTCACCGGTTGTGCTTTTCTCGCAATCTTGACTACAACCTTGTGAAATCGTTGCTCCTACCGAACGAGAACTAAAGTTTGGAGTTGGATATCAACGCCAGGTCAAAATGGTGGATGAGAAGCAGCCAGTTTTTGTTGTCCACATAATGAATTATCCCCCACTTTTTTGTTGCGTGCAGCAAACCAAAACGGGTGTCATCAATTTTTATAATGTGAATAGAACAATGAGGACCTTGACAAAAATGACGTTTCACAATGATATCGTTTGCTACCTTCACTTTGTTTCTCTGTGGTGATGTATTCGTTTCCATTCCTACATTTTTGTGGGCCACCTTAAGCGTGTTCCTGGCTCTTTAGCGGTCA
The DNA here is from genome assembly GCF_054643075.1 of Acanthaster planci. NCBI lineage: Eukaryota > Metazoa > Echinodermata > Asteroidea > Valvatida > Acanthasteridae > Acanthaster > Acanthaster planci. The sequence continues at coordinate 977,869 of NC_141790.1, read as the reverse complement.
CAAACTTGTTTCTCGTTTAGGGGTTGCCAAAACACACCCCAGAGCAGTGGCCAAAGTCGTCACTGCGATACCACCGCCAATTATCCCCCGTCAATCGCTGGTCCATCAGTCTGTTTATTTAGGGCTTGTGAGCTTGTAATCAAGCCTGCGGTTTGACTGAAGAGTGTCTTGGGCTTGACTCTATTACAAGCCCGTTCAGGGACTCACAGATTACGCGTCACAAGATCCAAGCCTAAGAGCCGTTTCAAAATTATGACTGACGTTCATTCTCTTGTTTTTCATTGCAAACTTGACAGCATCCTACATGTACATAGACAGTATTGCCCGTCCTGAGTAGACGGGGATTAAAGTCTTAAATTTTTTCTTTTCTTTTCCCTTTTCCCCTTGTAATCTGTCTGTGGCAGGTGAGTGCAAGATCTCCTGGGCCTACCTGGTGACCGTCGGTGGGTGTGTCCTGCTCCTGCTGTCTGCCCTCCTTTCCTGCCGGGCCGGGCGGAGGAAGCTGGAGGCCTACAGGGTTTAACCGCGCCCCTTTTGCTTCGGGAGTCCTGATTGGACCATGAGGAGCCCCTCCTCAACAAGCCCCTCCCCTTCATCATTGCCCAGCTACATGTAGCTTGCCGTTGTGTTAAGACTGTGTGCTATTTCGCCCCCTCGTTTCACTTCACCTGCGAGGTGAAGGCACTCTACCGACTACTAGAGTAGAAATCGGGGGACAAGTCGTGGAGGTGTTTCTCCTGGTTTTAGACTGCTCGACCAGTTACCAGATAACCAGAAACTCAATCTGCACGTTAAGGTTTTCAGAAATATCTCTGGGAGAGAAAAGAAGTGAATATTTTCTCCAAGTTTTCTTTGAGGAAGCGAGGGGATGTCCACATTAAAGGTACATGTACTTGTATGTAGTATTAAACACTGGTCCGTCCAGCGGTGCACACATCAGTAATCTCTAGCTGACCCACGCAGCCCAGACGTACATCAGTCATTCGTGGCTGGAAAAGACCTTGGTGCCCCAGTGATGTATCAAGCTTTGGGTGGGGAGGGGGCGGAGGCTTTTCTGGAAACGGAGGTTCAAATTGTTTTCAGCCGCAAAGTAATAATTCCCCCCCCCCAACACACAGGTGTTAGTACTGATGTGAACATGATGGGGGGGCAGAGGGCTTGCCCCTGCGGCTTTTCTTACTCAATGCACTACCAGGGAGTAAGCCTTCAAGGTTTTTGTGAATTGGCAAAAGTGTCAGAAAAATTCAGCCGGGCACACTCTCAACCATCAGAACTGCACATCGTACGAGTGGTAACCGCTATGCCATTTTGACAAAGATTTCAAGGCCGTCTCATGCGATAATCATCCTCACCGTCAAGTTCACATGTACCGTAACTCAAGATGTATCCGGTACAGTTGCTATCACCAATTCCTTGCCTGCTGTAATCGTGGCGGATCGGGGGGGGGACCATATGGTCATGTGGTACCAGTGCTTTGACGGCCTTTGATTGGGCCCAATTCTATTTGCACACGAGCACCGAACGTAGGATGTCAGTGGAGTTCAGATGTTGTCGACGGAATTGTCGGTTCTTGTCCAAAGTAATTTTTTATCAGAGTATTGAAAATAGTTTACCAAAAGAATTGCCCTTTGCATGCGTACAAGCCCAGGTTTTTATATGGGGAATGATCTGAAATCATAGCATTAGCAGACCTGTACATTTTAGCTTTCTGTATATATTGTACCCTTGAATATATCACCGTTCTTTGTAATCTTTTATTTTGTATTTATTGGACTTACAAATATTACCTCTTTATATCTTGTGTATAGTCTTGTGTTCTAAAAGTAGACTCCGTATACTGTATTTTCCGAACTATTTTTCATACAAAAGGTACCGTATAGGTCATGTTCTGTGATGTAACAGTGGTAATTATCGATGTCAAAGATGTCCTGTTTACTTGTACATGTATGCGGCTTTTCAGAACCTGCATTTTAGGTTGTGTAATGCAGAATGATATTCAAGGAAGGAGGATTATGTTGTGAATAAATTGAGAAAGACATGGAACGATGTGATGTGAGTGTTTCCTCAAGAGTTCAAGGATTCTCTGCTGTGGTGAGGGCGAACTGCTCTTGATCAACCAAAACAGCGTCTGCACATGAACGCCTGTATTGCTGTATTACAGCGACTAAGGGTTAAATGGATTTTTAGCACTGTCATCGCGTCTGCCCAGTGTGTATGTCATTTCACTTCCTGTCAGTAATTTTGTTTACAGAGCGTTCGTAAGTTGTTACCTTTTTTCCTCTTTAGGGTGAACTGATTCAAAGAAAAAGGATTTATCCCCACCAAGAGCACATCTAGAGCCGCGTGGTTTAGGCGACCGAAGTTGAGGGGTGGGCAAAAACGTCTGTTTTTTTTTTTTTAATTAAGTAACTTTTCATGACCTGTCTGAAGGGTGAGGCTATACTTTGGGACTTTGTACACGCTTTCAGATAAAAGAGAAAGGAAACTGACCAAACATTGCCCTGTCTAATTTTTCTTTTTTCAAAAGGGGAGGGCGTGTCCCCATCCCCCTCCCAGATCTGCCCTTGCTTATCCCTGCGACAGAGTAAATATTCTGGGAATAAGGGAGAGATTGGCAGTAATATAAATTACTGTTAGTGAATGCATTTTACAAAGTCTCGATGTCTACGGTATATCTCGCTACATTTTTTTCGACTGGAAATGTACCTTTGCATTTTTTGATTGAATGAAACGTACTTCAGTTTATTGAATACATCTGCCCGATTTTGGAAATGACGTAATTTATTTGCATAATTATGAGAGGAGCTGACTCGGACTAAGTACGCTGCAGGGCATGTTGATAATTTTTATGCTAAGTTTATTTTGTGATTGTTTTTCAATTAATTAATTAATTAATTTTTTTTAGAGGGAGGAGTGTTTCACACCCAATGTTGCTGGCGTCACACTCCGAGTGTCATGCACTATAAGGCTTCGGTATTTAAGCTGTATATTACAGTGTGGCTGCAATGAATTTTTCTTCGACACAAATCTTCTGCATCTTTGTACTTTTCTTCAATGTATGAAAACTCTTACACACTTACAGGACTTTTTGTGTACAAACCAATGTAACATTGAGGCTTCTTCCTGAGATGACATCACAGTTTTACCATGAATATGGAAATCTAATTAGCATAAAAACAAAAATGCGTTAAGATACCCTATGAAATAGTGAAACCAAAGTTGCAAATTTCGTTACTGAGGCACAAATTTTCACAGGTTTGTATTAAAAAAAAAAAAAAAAACATTGATTGCAGCTACCCTGCTAGGTCGGATTTCTTTGTCGTGATTTATCCGATAGACGATCCTTACTTTTAATTTTGTCGGTGATACCCACAGAACGCCCTGTGATCAGGAAACCTGGACCAGGTGGGCCGAGTGGTGGCGCTACATCAAAACTACTGTTCTTCCTCGATGTCTTTTTTCGTAATTTAAATTTATCTTCTCACCAAGTATCACTGATGATCACTTGTCTTTTGACAATATATTTCAAATCATTGGTTATCTTGGTCATTTTTTAAAGTCTAGTGAGAATGTTTTCAGCTATGAGGAAAAAAAGAAAAAAAAAATATCGAATTGATAAGACAATGATTACCGCCGCTTGTGTCACGGCTCGAGCTGAGCGAGCTCGAGCGCCTGACATAAATTTATAATGCTCTGCGCGTCGTTAGCTGTGACCCCGTGTGATGTATTTCCTTCACTAAAAACCTGTGCAGGGACATCGGCCCTTTCCATCGCCCTGTTAGGGCGCTTGGCGACGAGTGAATCTGTGACTCCATTTCTAACCTTGTCCCCAGAGCACTGCGCACCGTCGAACCCTTACCTGCTCTCTCCCTCCTGACAAAAGACGTTTTGCATATCCAAATATGTTAGAATTCGTGCATGTTATTAACAGTCTTGTACCTGACTGTATGCAACGAAGTTGTTTTTGTGTGTATTGTCTTGTCTAAAAGTAAAGTGACTTCTTTACGACGTGGCGTTTTGGATAGCAGGGTGATAATGTGCGTATGTAATATGAAGTGCCACTCTTTACAATATAGAAAATAATCGAATTTAAAATTGAGATTACGTCAGTATTAGCCATCTTATTTACAGGCTGGCCTTATCGATTACAAAACGAGCCCACTGAGAGAACACTAAATATAAATTGAATTGAATCAAACTAACTTGCTAAAAAGTAACTGTATTGTGTACAAGATAATTAAACTTTTGTTTCAAAGCTATAATTCCCTTGTGAGGCATTGTGGGCCTAATATTAGCAGACCTTAAAACACGTCAAAAAAGGTCGATATCAAAACCAAAATTTACGCTTCTCTTTTGTTTCATTCATCCAAGGCAGAGCTAGTGTAGTTTCCATGGGTTGTTATTGGAAACGAATTGAACGGAGTGACCCCGGGGGAAGAGGTTGCTCCAATTCGCTGTCACTCAGTTCAGGCGACACCTCTCACCCCGGCAGCTTTCCAGCGGCCATTAGCAGCCAGAGCCTCCCGGGAAATGCCATGGCGGTTGCCTGTTTCACCGCACAACTTAACCCTGCGTCCGCCACGGTCCGTCTGCAAATTCAAGTAGGCCGAATCCGGGCCCCGAACGGCAGGAGGGGATTGTAAGGAAGACAAACAAAGGATCTCTTCAAGTTTTCACTAGCTGCGGCAGCGGTACTGACAAAAAAAGTTCCTTTCACCATGTCTGAGATTGGGTTTTTCAGTGATAGGGACAAACAGTCGACTCATGATCGAATAGATCATTAATGAACACACTGCGCGTGCGTTTACCATTTTAGTTTTAGTATTTAGATTTTACAAAGCAATGCAAAAGGCACGTTACAGCAGCGGCTACAAAAAGTGTACCGATACCTCAAATATGGACGCCAGCAAGATGCACCTCAAGACAACAGAAGGAGCAACAGCAACAACACCCAGCAAACAGGACAACAAACGAAACAGCGACATGGGGGGGGGGAGAAAAAGGGTCGTTCTATAAATTTGGGGTCCAACTGTTTTCTTGTCCCTGTCACATCGGACATGATTTTGTAAGTTCAGAACACATTTTCCTAGAACAAAGTATCTGTCAAACAAATAGAAATAGTTTGAAATCAATGTCAGTGATATTTCCATGTCAAGGTACACAGGTCAGGCACAACGGGGACACAAAAATGTCACACTCTCGGACCCTGATTTTGTATAATGACCCAAGTTGGGCAAGTATGGGGTAGCCAGAACAACCTACAGTATTTGCCTCGAGCAGAAGCACCCCCTCGTCGGTTGAAAAGAGCCATGTTGGTCGGGAGTGCTCATTTTGTTGGTAGCGATGCGACTGTAACGCGTGCATGCATATCGTAGTCGTTTGTTATTTAACCAGCGAAATGCAGTTCCTATCCAAGGAGCCTGCGTTGCTAGGAACATTATTTTACCTCTCTCCCTCCAGCTCGGGGCTCGCACAGCGACAGCAGCGGATCGATGCAAGGGCATCGGTAAATTATAGCAACATCAACCACTTTAGCTAAGTCCTCGGCAAAAGTGGCAACATGGCCGCGTTTATAGGCCTACATCAGGAACAGCAGTGAAGCAACAGAGTCGCCAATAAGAATAAGGAAAGCATGTAAGAGAGATGACAATAACAACACGATGACCCTGTAATAACAGAGAAAAACTAATATTCGAAATAGCACGAGTCGACACCTGATCACACCCGGTAACGCTAGCGACCGTCCGGACTGTTGTTTGAAAACATTGGCCTCAAGGGAGTGCCGTGTTCGTCCTTTGATGGTTTAAAGCAAAATCGTATAAACATATTGAGATGATGTTATTTTCAGTGCTGAAGAGCACCCAGCAGACGACACACGCAAAGCACTTATAAAGTTTCCCCAAACAGTATCGCCACAAAGTGCATACCTGAGGCGAATTTTACCCTCTCACGAAGCCCCCCCCCCTCCGTGCCCATGTACGTACGGCTGAGCATCCATTAGCCACCATAATCATCTCCAGTATGTCTTCATAAGAACCTCAGGGACTTGGCAGTCATATGCCATCCCAACTCCCCGTCTCCCCCTCTCGCAATCTTTCGAACAGCCTTGTGGGTATTCTCAGAATACCAGCAACTCAGTGATCTTCAACCGCGGGCAGTGTACTATATTTGTACACTGCAATGTGTCGTCTCGCCTAGTAATTAGACTTGTAGGTATCCGTTATCCATCGTTGTCAGGGATCCTCATCTTCTGAGTTAATTGCATTGCCCCGTCTGCTTGTAAAAATGTTGCTATCGTCATTGTTTACCGGATGCGAGGTTTAAGTGATGCGCTTCCCTGAAAAGGTGAAAGTCTTGTTTTTTAGTACCGCAATGGCTCGTCTAAACATAATATACGAAAATTCAATTTATCAGAGAGGTTTCTGGCTTTTGAAGGTGATTATTTTGTAACCAGCGTAAGCAGTTTACAAGGTATCCGATCCATTCTATCCCCAACACACCCCCACATATTTCCTTTGCCCGATATTGGAGCTAGGGACCTTCATGCTATCCTACTTTCCCGTTAATCAAGCAAGATAATGCACTGATCGGAGTGTTGTTCCATTTCTGGTCACGCCTCACGCGCAGGCTAGACCCGTGTCTGGGGGCCTGACGTCAGCCGGTCTCGCCTAGGACACCAGAGGCTGCGAGCGGCAGGAAAAGCCCTCGCTTCTCGCTCCCCGCATTGAGAGGCTCGACCATACACGGCCGGTGAGACATGCTCTTCTTCATCAACTCAACCCGTCGCTGGTGAAGTTCGCCAAGCACAAGTCTATTTAAAGCTGCCGCGCTATTCCAGCGTTGCACTGTCTGTATCACACACGTACAAAAAGATATCATAAAAGAACAACGAGTGAAGGGTGATGGCTTCCATTTTGCCATGGTAATCATCTGATAGGCAAGTTCTCTGAGTTCATTGTGCATTCTGGTGTATCTTTCTATTTTCAGGTTGACAAACACGTAGGCCTATTCCTCCCTGTTGCTGTTGAACACCAATGTGCGTCGGTACTACACAGATGCCCCACACGGTGTACGTGCGGTCTTTCAGCTCCGATAACGCTTCTGGTACTTTGCCCTCGCTGGCCAATGATTAATGTATCATTGTCGGCCCTGTTGTGACAGTAATTGCAATTTTGTTGCAGTTTTTGGCGCTGAATCGGTAAATATCACTCGGCTGCCAGTTCTACGGCATAGCTATCGGGGCCTGTGTTACAGCCACCTGAACGGATCCACGCTGACAGTTTCTTGCCTCCCCGAGTTTGAAGATATCAACCACGACTGGTAACTCCTTCATCGATCGGCTTCCAGCAGGAACTGACTTACGTGTTCGTCGTTGCTGTGCCACCTACATCTCCATTAACTCAAAGTTGTCAATATCGTATTGCTCGAGACTTCAATCGCCATGGCGCTGTCCATGTTTAAACGGAAGCCGAAGACCTCGTCGGCTACCACGGCTGCGGCAGCCAGCACCAAGGAGCGGACATTTACCGTCCTTTACCTGGGTAGTCTCCGCACCTTCCAGGGCAAGGGAAACGACTGTCTGGATGAGCCTCTCAAGGAAATATGGGACAAATCCAACAAGGGCACCCGCTCGGCCAAGGCCCAGCTTACCGTTGCGGTGGATGGCATGAGCCTTGAACGCACGGACATCAAGGATCTGCCCACCTCAATCCAGTTCTTCCAGCTTAATCACATCTCGCACTGCGGTCTCCACCCGAAGTACCCGCGCGTGGTGGCCTGGATCCACCGCAACGAGCTGCAGCGCATGCAGGTAGAGATGCGTGCCCACGCCGTGGTCTGCACCCGCTCGGAGAAGGCCCGCATGATCGCTGACCTCCTGAACGAGCGCCTCCGCTCGTCCTTCGCCGACTTCAAACGGGAGATGCGGGTCCGGGACAAGATCTCGGAGCGCCGGGTCAGCGAGGGCACCCTGGACGTGGCCGGCCTGCAGAAGCTGCAGAACCAGCGGTCCACCTTCATGCCACCGGTGGCCAAGAGGGGCAGCGTGCCGGCCCTTGGGGTCATCCTGGAGAAAGGCAAGCTGGTGGGAGTCTCTGAAGTGATCGAAGCTGACAGCGAGGAGGAAGGGGATGATGGAGCCATTCTCTAACGTCGTCCAACTGACTTGTACTTTGATACTACATGTGGTGTGTTTATTTTGACCCTCTCTGATCGGTGCGCAAGGGGAGGGGGGCACAGGTTAAGTGCCCTCTATCAGACAACCGAGCCCTGTTGTGGCCCCAGATCCCCGTCGTCAGTCCCAATTCTATGCATTCAGGTTGTCTCAAGAAGGTGTGCTCCCTGCAAATGCATGCTGACTCAGTGTTTCCCCTCTGACAGTTAGGTCCTGGTAACGCCCATGCCGATACCTCAATCTCATTTTTACCCATGCTCCTTTTATTAATGCCCAACTGGCAACTGACTGATTGCGCATGCACCTTTCTATTTCTGAGGACGTCTCGAAGACCTTTCCACACGTCCGAGTACGCATAGTTGACGCGGCAGTGAATCCGGCCGCGGATATACCTGAACGCACCTAGTGGGTTGGTGTTTGCGTTGGCACCCCGCTCTGGAACAGTGCCCAACATCAACCGGGAGCCCCATTAAGTCGTCTTCCTGTATGAGCGCCCAGTCATCTAGGCCTGCACCACTTGAATCGAACTTTGGGTAAAGTGTCCAGACAAAACGTTGCAGTGGATCAGTATACCCCATGTGCAGTTTGCAAGTACATGCACTTTAGGCTAGTACTATAACGCTGTTATACGGGCAACACAATAGTGTGCCTCCAAGAGTTTGCAACTCGTTGGCCTATCACAACGCGCCAATTTGTCGACCACGTCCAAACGCGCATTGGGTCGACAGATTTCGCGCATTGTGATTGGCCAACGCGTTGGAAACTCTTGGAGGCGCACTATTATGAAACGCCCGTATTGACCCGGTACATAACACACAGAGTTTGATTCAAAATGTAGCAACAAAAGGTGACCACAATGCGTATGTCCAGCAAGAAATGAGAGCGGGGTACCCCCCGTCCAATCGCTATACACACTCTAGCCTATTGTTACCAAACACCCCCAGGTGTCTGAAAAGAATTCCTCCGATTCCAGTGAGACAATGACAAACAGAAAGCAGGGGAGGGGTTATCTCCGTCTCATATCTTGCTTCATATGACAATGTAACGCGTGAATTCCTGTTTTGAGACAAACAGATGTTCAACTCACAGTGTTAACAGAAACATGTTTATACAGGCCGCCTTGAATTTTGTCGGGCAATGCAAGTTGTATTTATCTTAGAATGATTAACCCTAGCCCTCCCAAGTCCTCCAAAATCCTCCTCTGCAAAGTGGAGGAATTAAGAGGATTCCGGGTGTATGGCAAAAGTGCATGGCTGATTTCGAAGGATGCCATACCTGAAGGTCGTGGATTAAACCTTATGTTGTTTGCTCTTAGTCAAGCACAAATTCAGCCCGATGTTTCTTTTGAATCAACTGCACAGCTCAAGAGTGCCATTTGCACTGTCTCAACGAGGATTTTGAAGGATTTGGGCAGTTAGGCATACCTCTAATGACATTTTCAAGAAATTTTGGAGGATTTGGGCTGATAGCACTTTTTTCACGTTGAAAATTGGAGGATTTCGGAGGATTCAGGATGGTTCCTAGTAAAAAGGCCTAGGGGGTTAATTAATGCATGGATGGTGTCTTAATTGCAATTTAAGCCACAGAGGCACGAATTCTGTTCCGTATACTGAAAGCCTTAGTTCCAAAGTTAATTTACAGTAACATTGAAATTCTTCCCTTGTGTTTTATAGTGTTTAAACGAGCGGCATACTCCCACGAGATAGTGGTCCAGTGGGTGGGGATCAAAACTTAACGGCCTTAGCGATATAGGTGGGGTTAGACCGGGGGGTCGTATGGGATGCTCACTTTTTTTTCAAGGAAACACAGAAAGCATCCGATTGGACGCCATAACTGCGTTGGCACAGTATGCACTGATACGCACACTCGTGACGCGCGCATGCATTTGGCAAACACGATACCTTATTGGTCGAAGAGGCATGTGACGCGCGCGTACCACCTGTCCACGAGCGTTGCACCACCGCAGTAATGGTATGTAATTCCGGTTGTCACTATGAAGCTTTGTTTATTTCAATCAAAAGCATGAAGTCTGAGCGAATGGAAACCATAGTTACGGCATTAACAGGCAGATCATCAAGAAACCTCATCTCAGCCAGAATTTTTACTTTGATCTCACATACTTTCCAAGTCAAATTACCATGGCAAGGGTATATCTCGATGTGTTTTATAAAGACATGCTTCTCGACAGATGGATCAATGTTTTAATCTGTGTAATATGACCAACCGGGTTATGTTATAATTTAGCCACGATAACACGCCCGAAATCCTCTCCATTTGTATACTTTTCTTGCCCTATACCTACAGGGCATTCCCTATATCGTTATTGATTTACAAGCAGAACCAACAGAACCTTGGAAGAAGGATAACAAGTCGTAGCTATAGTATTCTGATGACGTTCGCTGTCACAGTATCGATACACTTGTGTTAAAGGTTTCACCCATATAAATAACAGTGACAAAAAAAGCCAATGAAGGCTTGAATAGAATATCAAGATACAAATATTTGACAAACTGCCCTACTGCAAATAAAAATACAGACTTTGTAACCAGAACGTTAATTTTCTTTCAAAGTGATGATGTACAGCTCAACGACATGTAAAATATCAGTGCCGTGGAATGTTGCAGACTATTTATGTGCACTAGATAGAGTATATCGCTTTATACATCTTTAACCGACACTGAACGATCCATGCATTCATGTACTTACTGATAAATGAGGTATTGGTGATTACACTCGATGAATTAAAGAATGTAAGTGAAGTTTTTAAAGGAGGGATCTGATGCGGTTCTTTTAAATAATTATTCTGTATTCTGATTTCAAAGAAGTGCGTAATTAATACACTGTACACAAATCACAAGCGAGCCAAGCGAGGACGCATTCCTCAGGAAGTTACAGTAACATCTGCATGTTGTTATTCCCGGGGCTGGTATGGCGTTTGGTTAATTTGCAGAGAGCTGGGGCCCATGATTAATTTTAGCAGCATTGAGCGGACTTCAGACGTTAACTCGAGCAGCATAATTAATCAGAGGGCAGTGGCATGTTCAGGGACCAGGGACAACGCTGCTAGCCTGTTGGCTCATACTTCCCCTCTCCGAGGGCGGATCGGAGAGGGGTGATGTGGGACACCATGCACCTTCCCAAGAAATCCGGCTACAAAACCTTCATTAACGGTGGGTTTCGTTAAAATTGGGTAAGACTGAAGTCACAGCCGTTCTTGCCTCTAAGCAGCATCAGTCACTAACTGCATGAATTTTGGGATGTGGGACTTATGAACTTGTGGTGCCAAACAGCCTCGCCTATAACCCCAAAATTGAAACCCAGAGTCTGGTCTACAGCCAATCTTTGAAGCCTTCAAGGATGGCACGCCATAGGGCAATTTCTCCAAGTGCCACATTATAACGGCTGTGTCCTCGGCATACTTTAGGCTTTAGTTATAATTTGGTCCACTGATATGATCATGGCCTATGACCTTTTCACTCATGCCAAAATTACGTACTTTCAGATATTATGGAGTGCTCAACGCTGTACCGATCACTCAAGATATGTCTCATTTTCCTGTCCCTGGATGGTAAATGAAGATTGAGTAATGAGAGTGAATATCAATGTTTAAAATGGGAAATGTCTTCATTACCTTACCTCACCTGATATGACTGTACGGAGTGCGAGACTTCTTACGCCACTAACAAGCAAGTTGGTCGAACGGGTAGTTTGGGGACCACAGTTTACTGTCTCTTCAGAATGAAGGCCACATTTGCAAACTTGGAACTACATATTTATCGAAATCCCTCGGTCACTGCAGGAAATTATTTCGTGCATACGTGCTTCGGAATTTCACCTTGGAAACATTGATAGGTATTAAAGTTTCTGAACGATTAATCTCTTCTGTAAAATACTGGAATTGTTTTAGTTATTCTTGAGGGGTTGTTTAATACCAGGTAAAGAGTGAGAACTGAGTTTAAACTGTGAGTAAATGGACTAAATGCGAATGATAAGAAAAGCACAGACCAATGCTAAAAAAAAAAATAAAATGGAATTTTAGGCTATTCATTGAGAAGGACGGCAGTAAGTGGAAAGCTTTGCGGTAGCACCGTGCGAAGGAATATATATCTCTTATGAGTATGTGTGGTTCTGAAAAGAACCGGGAGTATACCAGTACCAAACGTTTCGGACTGCATGTCTCAGTCCGTCGTCAGGAGACAAAAACAGTCAAAATAATAAATATAGATAAGTGAAAATGACGAAAAAGGATGAAATACAAATAAAATGGGAGGAGTATGCGCACAGTAAAACTATAATTGAAAGGAAAGGAGTGTTTCATTTTAAATGGAGATCCGTATTAGCAACTGAGAAGGTTTGCGTTGCAAAGCGAAAAATTCAGAGAGAACATCAGCCCGTAGGACGTCTCAAACGGTTTATTTTACTACTGAGAGCGTTCCTCACTGTGCGTCAGGTTGTTACAGCCCATTGCCACAACTGCATTTCTGTGTCAATGAGCCCCGAGCTGGACCAAGAGAGGGTGCTATATTCTCAGCAACGGAGGCTCCTTTGTCGGAACTGAACTTCGCTGGTTTACGAACAACCAGGAAGTTGCACGTGTTATGGTCGCATAACCAACAAAATTGAATACTCCCGACCAGCATGACCCTTTTCAACCGATGAGGGGGTGCTTCTGCTCTGGGCGGAAGCTGTCATTTTAAAAAGAATGTGCAGTTTAATACCCATTATTAATTAAGAACAATCGACGTGCACTTTTCTTAATAGCGTGACGTCACAAGAGCGGTTTGAGCTGAGTAAACAACGAAGGCTCGTATGACCTGCTACAGTTTTTGAGTAGTTGGACCGAACGGCACAGGTTTATTGTATACTAATTTTGGAAGCTGAAACCCTTTCCAGTCGACGGTTACCCGGGCAGTCGAAATATTCCCGGCAGACATATATTCGTGCCTATTTTGTGTAATATCTTGAAGGCATGAATTTGTGACTTCATTCCGTTTTGCAAGTACTCTTGACAGCATTAATATCGTATTGTAAGGATTCCTCATTGTACTGCGGTATGTCTTCGTTCTGTCTTGCGTAGTACAAAGGTTTCACCTCGACGTGCTTTAAATTCAGAGAAACAGATTCGTGCCTTTCTTACAGTGCGTTCAGCATCCCATGGTAGAGGCATACTTATTCGAGAGGAGGTCATTAATGCAAGGGCACTACACGCAAACGGGTTCTTCAACCTGACGCGCGTTCATTTGGGGATCATGATCAATGATATAGGCCATAGATGTGAGAAGGATAAAGCTATGATTATAAGTTGCCTAGGGGGTTGCCATAAAAGGGATAGGGTATGGATACAGAAGGAACTGACAATTGTTATTAAATCATTACGTTATTGCTATTAAAGGGTCGGGTTTTGTTATAAAAAGATTAGGCCATAGGCTTAGTAATAAAGGAGTAGACTAGTTCTGGATTAGACAATTGCTTTAAAAGTACTGTTTTCTTTTTTTCTTTTGCTGAAGGTGGATTAGGCTATTGTAATAACAAGAATAGGGCAACAGCTTTAAAATCTTGGCCCCTCTTTCTGTCGAACCGAAGAGGGCGTGTTTCTGCACAGAGCAATACACCAATCTGCAGATGCTTATGCCGAAGAGAAACTGAGTGACTTGGATGTAACCTATTACCCATAACCTCGAATCACAGAGAAGTGCTGTCCACCTCCAAAACCAAACAAAGAATTCTATACAACTAAATCCGTTCATCCTCATCACCGTACAAAAAGAGAAACGAAAGACCAAAGGTCACAGTCGCGCGTAGGCAACGCGTCATCGATGGAAATGTTGTAATCTTTGCACCGACCTTATCTGCCATTCGACGGTTCACTCTGTACACAGTAAAATCTTTCACCCACTTTCAGGGTGGCTTTTCAACTGGAAAGGGCCGCTGTTCTGACCTACACCAATCTAATAGCGAATCCCAACCCCTTTAAGATCCCGGCCATAACCATCGTTTTTTACGAGGTGTGTGATACGAGGCGAAAAATCCATCAGCAGTTTCCTAAGTTGTTGTCATAATAACTTACGATTCAAGCTCTCTTGCCCGTGTCGCCGGTACATTGAGCACATGTCCAAGGACAATTTTGGCGAAAGTTTTGAGCCTACCTGACAATCTATTATAGTATGCTGAGACAAAATGTCCGAAATTCATTTTTTAAAAGTTGGAGAACCACTGAGGGCACGGCACGATATGAGAAAAATGTATCGCATATACGGAGGCAGAAGTCGTCCCCGGCTTTTTCAGGATTTTTTTTTAAACGTTTGAAGTACAGTAAAAAAATATTCACGCCATATTTCTGGACCAAGAAAGAGGACAGAAGTCAGCATAACCAACAGATGGACTATGAAGACACACTGTAAAGCACAGGGCAAGTTCGAGCAATGACTTTTGTCAACCACTTGTCAATTTTGTCTGGTACCGAGGCCATTATTTTATGCAAAGTCTATCAGTGAGAATCAACCAGTGTTCGACTTGCCTATAGGCACAGAGAAAATCAGTCCCCTGAACTGCACCGAGTTTACACTGAAGTGCCCAGAAACCCTGCATATCATCTCGGTCCCAACCACGCCCAGAAGGGTTACTATAATTTAAACGCACTTTCCAGTTTTAAGGATCTGTGAGGGCGCACTACTCCACACCATGGAATCGGGGTTGGAAATGTCTCATACCCAATACCCACTTACCCCAGTACGTCATGCCCAGCCGGGTCCACTTTAGTTTTTACAATAGCACACACTATACGAATACATGAGGTCGTTGGCTTACGGTTGTTTTAAGCGCGCGTTATTAATTTTTCAATCATATATTTGGGCACGACTTGAGGCTCCATTGCACCGTAGGCCTATTGCACTCTCATTTTACCTACAACTTGTATGGGCGGCTTAAGTTTATAGAAATGTCACATTTGGGTTGGTTTTCGATTTTACGTCCACTTCGCTCAAAATGAACATATGCCAAATTAATTTTAAGTAGGTTTATGTTTTTACTTAATATTGTACTACCTGTGTTAGGCCTATTATCTGGTTTTCTGATAACTGTGTGGGATTTGCATACTTTGTAAATACATGTAATTCTTTTACTTTGTACCGACGGCCATAGTTTTAGCAGCTCTGTGTGGGAAAAACACGACGATGACGTCAAAGGAGCAAGCCCGGTAGCTCCCATTAAACGAATCACACGCACATTTCCTTTTCACCCGTCACTTTTAGCCGCCCACCACTCCACCCCCAACAAAATAATAATGAAATCCCGGCCGCTATAGTTATTACATACTCGCAATCGTAACTGGATTACGGTGGTATCACTCATGACCGACAGCACGGAGAGCTGTTTCATTGGAAATCTCGTAAGGTGTGGAAAATGGAGAATGTATAGGGGAGATGTACCCCGTACGTTTTGTGTGCTTCATACCCTTTCTGTAATATTGGATTTCAAATCCGTCATAACGGATCGCCAATAGCCTATCCTTAGTAACGATTTGTTTTTAAATGGCGCTTATGGGGTCTCATACCTTTTTCCACCTTGAGGATTAAGAGTCATTGAATCTGAAATGCTTAATTTGAGTTTTATCATATTTATTTTTATTCTGTCATATATTTTTTCTGCTTCTTACAGCACTCCTATTACGTAGGAGTAGGTCGAGCCATTGTTAGGGGCGGATACAGAACTCGGATGGGGGAGGACAATCTTAAAGTACAAATACTTTAGTTAGGTGTATCACATCACCAAAACACTTGAACAAACCGGAAACACTTTCAATTCACTACATAAAGGTCAAATTAGCATTTCTGGAGTCACATTTTGTGGGGGGGTGGGGCTAAGTTGGCCCGACCTTGATCCGCTCTCAGTCAAAGAATTCAAAAGAATCGTGTAGTTTTTTGAGTAAGGACGACGATACTGTTACAAAGTACATACAATGAAAATCTTTTCCAATTAAGCAGTACGGGTATACATTGTTGATGAAAAATCAATATATACCAACACCACGAAGTAACTCAAATCTATAGATGTGTGCGCGTTTCAACGCGTGTTTTATAGAAATGTGATATTTTCGTTTTCACGAAGAGACACAAATATCTTGCGTCACGTGCTCCGTGATTTGCCGTATTCAGAAATTGACGTTCTCCTTAATTTACACAGTTACGAGTTTTAAGAGCATTTTTTGTTCAGTTTAGTCACCCATTTACGGGTAAAATAAAATCACTTTAGACATTTAAAACATTGTTTTCTATGCTATATTGACAAAACACACATTTGTGCTTCTTCGTGAAAACGGGAGTGTTCGATAATGCACGAGTGTACAATATGCACGCTCACACATTTGTGTCACTTCGTGAAATCAAAACTGCTCTAATCACGCTTTTCACGAACTGGCACAAAAGTGAAGATGTCAGTTCGTGGTGTTGGTGACAGATACCTCCTCTTTGATGTATCTTCAATGCTTCCTCAAAAATGTTTTCAATATCGGAATGACGGATTTCAAGGGATAGCAAGTCGGCGTATATTTTTATACATTATCAGATTTACAGAATGGAAAATCTCAGGCAAGCAGTCAGCATTCATTAGCACAAGGAAACCGTTTCTGTCTGATTTCCAGAAAAAAAACCTTTTTATACACACTGTAACAAAGTATTATACGTGTAATACAAACTAGACAGCATCAAGTCGAGACATCTAATAAGTGAAAAAACACTACTCAAAAGAATTAAAGGAACAAGAGAACAGAATGTTTTTGTCATTATGGGCTACCGTTAGAACGAGAGGCATTAAAGTTATGTGAAAATCATTCAGGTGTTGTCACATAACTTTAATGGCTCTTGTTCTCACGGTAGCCCATTCAGACCATGACAAAAACATTCTGTTCTCTTGTTTCTTTAATTTTTATGAGTAGTGTATTTTCACGTTAAATATCCCCTTACAAATATACAGACGAGTACGAGGTGATCGAGGCGATATCAATTTTCGTTTGAGGCATGACTTCGAGGAATCTTGTCTCGTTGTTTTCATCTTTTTTGAGAACTAGCATCTCTGAAGTACATGTATAAATACAGAGGTCAAATAAAGAGGAAAAATGATCACTTCAAAAGATGGCTCTTCAATAAGTCTCGGGAAGATGGCGTCATTATTTTGAAACCTCGTGAAATAATCTGTTTCGAACAGGTGACTTTACAAATTACAAAACAGTATCTGTCTTTTATGTGGTACAAGAGCGCGCCGTTTCATTTCCGTCCAGAATCGTCAAGAAATATAGTTTCATCATCACAAAAAAGCTAACAGGCATTCGGAGGGTGCCCAATTATCAACATTTAACAAATGTGTACAACTTTTGTACCTCTATCTTGAATACTGTATTTTCATTGCCCAGAACGATCAAGCTCCTGGGCAGTAGAAGAGCACTATTTCCCCCATTTTGCGTACCGGAAATATGCAGGTCCCTCCCCAACAATCCATACCCTAAATAGGGGCCGCTAAGCAGACAAGTTGTATATTCATTAGCATGTCCCATTTACACCTGTACACAGTTGATTGTAATGGAGGGAGGGAATTCGTGGCGCTTCTTATTCTTGTTGAGACGATCGAAAATCGTTTCAAGTTCGTTCTTTCCTAGGCCTATTCGTTCCTCAACATAATGTCTGCTAAGCTTGCAAAATGTTTTTTGTATCTTTGGGTTTTTTTTTAGACGTAAAGACCTTGCATTCGGGCACACAGGTACAACAACATAATTACTGAGTCCACGAGGGGTCTAGCAACACATCCCTCACCAGAATGGCTAATAGTTCTTAATTATATGACACAGTTTAAAGACAAACAGTAGATATTGTCCCTTCCAAGTTATTGGAAGTTGACAGAGCACAATCATGTATAGTTCCAAAGCCGATAAAAATCATTGTAAACTTCCAAAAACTTGAGAGATAACAATTATACATCGAAAAGTCACGTAACATTAACCGACCGCACAAGTTTGAGCAAACCACCTTGCGTGAATTTGCAAAAAAACCGTCAAACCCTACCCCCCCCCCCCCCCAAACAAAAGAAGTGGATTCAAATTAAGCAGTAAGGTGTGGGAAAAAAATAACTTTGCCAATCGCTTATGGTTAATAAATAAGCGTCAATATATGGACCAAATATTGTCTCAAAGTTGTTAAATGCTGATTATTTTTGCGACAGTAGCACTTGTCATTCCGCAGAGTATTTGCACGGAGCTGTGTTTTGGAGGATATTGGCTATCTAACCGTTTCAGGTTGTGAGGTACCTTTCATCACCTCGAGTTGTGCCTCCAGTGTTGGTCATAAGCTCAGTTTCTTTCTGAAGAGCGGCGGCCTGGGCTTTCATGCGGATAAAGTCCAGGTCCATCTTCGAGTCTTCCCGACGGATGCGCCGGATCTGTCGGTAGTAGTAGCAGGCCACCCCGGCTAGCAAGGTGCTGATGAGTAAGAGGACCCCGCCGACGACACCGGCGATCACGTCGCGGTACACGTGGTCCTTCGAAGACCCCCCGTCGTTACAAATTTCCTGGATCGGAATGTCACTAGGCAAAGTCGAGTGCGGATCGGTGGCCGGGCCAGACGCGATGGGCGCGGCCGAGAAATCCAGCTCGAGCTTGGCCACGTTGGACAGGGCATCGGACAGTAAGTCGGCGCAGAGGTACCGGCCGACGTCCCGCGGGCCCACAGCTGACAGGCGGAGGAGGCAGGCAGTCCCGTTCTCCGTGAGAGAGACCTCAGGTGGCTCCACGGAGTCCGTGTCCCGCGAGCGTGTCCAATTCCCTCCGAGGAGTGAGACTATACTGGAGTTGGATCCGAAGAAAATCCACCGACAAGATGTCATGGGCCGGCCTAGGATCACCGACTCGCACCTGAAGGTCACATTTGTTCCTGCCCCGGTTCGCACAGCTGTGTGGGGTTCGACAAGAAGGTGCTCTGGCAAGACATCCCGGACAATCACTAAGAAGCAGAGAGCGGAAAAGAGGTCCATGATCGCAACGGCCATCGCACGTATGTATATTTTTGTGCAAATTTAATTTTGCAGCAAGAAATTCTGTTGTCCTCTTTATACCTGAAACTCGATGTAGAGTTCAAAATATCGTTGCAGCTAGCATTTCACTTTCTGGTTTCTGAACAGCTTTGGCATGATAAACAATCCACACCAAACTTCTGCTATAAAAGGTAATGCCTAGCTTGGCAATCTCAGAAGAACCTGTATCACTCTTGGTTTCTGAATGACTCGAAGTTTCGACATGCAAACGTGCAGTTTCAACATGCAACGGAGCCGGCTACCAACACGGATTGATGGACAGCTTTGCGGGATTTGATTGGGCGAGTGTCAGTCACGTGCAGGACGCTTGCAGCAAGTGCAGAAAGCTTCCGTTAGCATGCGTCTTATCTATTCCAGGGTGCGTAATGATTTTTGGACGATTACACTGGTATTCAGTGTTACAAGGAAAATGGGTGAGTGGGAACCAGTGTGCTTGACATCGCCAGAGTGAAAATAAATGCACTTTTAAGGATAAACCTACGTTATAAAAAGCCGGTGCTTGCATTTTTCAAAGTCACAAGTTGTCATGATGACCTAAATCAATAAAGTTTTTAAATGTAATCCAAGTTATGGCTTTGCTAGCTACAAAAAAGGAAGTACAGTTTTCAAGAACACACGTGGTAATTAATTTTCCAGACATTTGATAACTTTATAGGATGCAGTTGTAGGGTTTAGTAGACACATTTGAAATCCACTGTAGGAGATGCAAGGAATTGCAGGTGTAATATTACAATAGAGGTTTCGCGTAGTAGCCACATCTTGTAGGGCAGTTCTTTTGTTCCACGGGGAAACCTCCTTTGTGCATATCCTGTGAAACAAAAGGACTGGCCTGCAAGATGGCAGCCATGCAAGCCCTCTATCACAAGTAAAAACTGTTCAACAGTCTCAGCTCTTCAACAGTCTTGAAGACTATTTCCCATTTAACCCTGTGACTCAGGTTCCACTCTCACCAAAGTCACGACTCGGTTTGGATTCATCCTTTCTCTTCCATTGCTATCATTCTCGACATTGGATTCTTAACGCTTGAAAACACTGCATTAAACTCTAGAAATTTATCAACCGAACTTAATAACATAGGTAATGAAAAATAATCAATGTTTTGCTTAATTTTTCTGCTTGTTTGTTTGTTGGGGTGTTGGTTTGTTGGGGTGTTTGTTTGTTTGTTTGTTGGGGTGTTGGGTTGTTTGTTTGTTTGTTTGTTTGCTTGTTTGTTGGGGTGTTGGGGTGTTTGTTTGTTTGTTTCAAAGCAGCCGAAAGTTGCAATTAGATACTACTTAAGTAAATTCTCCAACTTCCTCCAAACGGCCAAACCCATGGTCAGATCTTTTTCTAGAGCAGTGTCGAGAATACATGATATGACAACAGACCCCCTCTGTTTCCGTCAAATGGAAGGTAAGAACAAATGATAAAAGAACATTTTCTGTGATTTTTGTGAGAGCGGTTGGGATGGAGTATTGGCTTTGTTCTTACTGTTAGCGGGGCTGGCGTATCACATCTTGTAGTTCTTTTTGGTAAACGGTTTGTAAGACACTTTCCTATCCAGGCTCTTCAACTCTCCCCCGATATCAGCGTAGGATGTCTTCTGACTTCGCCGGATGGTCTCATAGCCTCGAGTTCCTATCACAAGGTCCGCGTACTGCAGCGGGGGTGCTTCGTACGGGTCATCCTCCAAAGACTTGCTGCACTCGGGCCCGCGAGGGAGCGTCCCCTGTAGCGCGGTTTCGTCCGGGCGCTGCCGGCAGCCCGTGCCGTACCGTCTGATGTCCAACGTGCCATGCCAGACCGCCAGCGGATTGGGAGGCTTGTACACGGTGTCTTCCCCGCGCGGGCTGTCCGTGCGCTCTGGTTCGTTCTGACAGGGGATGGAGTCCAGATCCGGGCGGCTGAGGGTGTAACTGTTGGACCTGCATAGCCATCTGCGACCGTAGATGCACCCCACCGTCACCATGACGACCAGTCCGACAGATGCCGGTACGATGAGGCAAACCCAGAGCCAGACCGATTTGACTCCGAGATCGGGCGGCGGGGCAACGGAAACTTTCACAGTGGAGCTGACGATGCTATTTTCTGATCGCTCTAACTGGTCCCCGTTCGCGCCTATCCTGGGTGTGGGGGCGGTGCAGACACCAGCCAGGACGAACAGAAGTTTCCAAGCGGTCAACATTATGCACTGCCGTTCCAGACACTTCCACAACCGATCTCAAAACCCGCAATTTCAAGTCGGACTACAGGAAGATAAGAATTTCAAAAACCGGAATTGTAATCAGAATGACGCAACTGTTGCAGTCAAGAGGTTCGAAACTTCCGTATGTTCGAATCAGAATCACACACACGTACTCAGTTGCACGAAAATTTCCTGTACATTAATTAAACGACAAATTGTTTCTTAAAAAGAACTTGAGGAGAAAATAATCTTAAAGCAAACTGCACAATGTTCAAACCACATGCCCACGCTCTCCACGCTGATACGTCCCCAGCTTTGCTGAACCCCTCGAAAATAGAAGTGAGCAAAGATATGAGATTATGAAAATTGGAAATCCCGTTGGCTCTGATCTCTTTGTAGGAGAAGGTTTTCTGTTTTGTCGACAGTAGTTTCACTATTTTTTTACTGCGGGCCCTCTGATAGGCTAAGAGAACATCATATGATATTCACCCGTTCCGTTGAATGATTGTGTGGTCGATTGAAAGTAGTTTTACCCATATCTGGCGAAATCACATATTTCATGCTTTGAGTTTTGTATCCGCAACTTTGGTATGCTGTCGCTAATGGCATATCCAGCAGGGTGGGGGGGGGTTGAAGTCGGGGCAGGAGGTTACTCGTTATTTTTTAATTTTTGATTTATGGTTTTTTTTTAATGAAATTAATTCATGGGTGAGGAGGAAACAAACTAATCGGTGTATTTATTTATCAAATAAATAGGCTATATTTTTCTCCCCCATTATCATGTTGAATGAGCCCGAAAGTGCACTTGCGTTTTGAATTTGTTCCCGCCCCCCCCCCGCCGCCCCCACACGCACCAACAGCTTGATATGCTACTGGCTATACCGCACTCTTCTTCAATTCATAAAAATCGTTTGACGTCCCCTATTTGGACGACGCGTTCCGCAAAAAAGGCACTTCGCGCATGGATCGTATGCATTCAAAATTGTTTATATTTTTGGGGGGACAGACACTGTTCACTAATTTTCTTTCTGGTCAAATGGTGAAACCAAAATGTGCTTCTTGATTTTTTTTTTAGAAAGTGTTGCTCGGTGGCCTATTGCCCTGTTCTTGTAACGCAGTAAATCAACAAATAAAAGACAATTGAGGTCAGCAATAAATCGTGTGAGGTGAGGTTTATCTGTTTTTTTAGTCGCTCTAGGAAGCAACTCCAAGAGAATTATATAGTCCCATAATCACCCAACAGTCTCCCTATACCCCCGATCTGATCATGGGTTCAAAGGCGGAGCAGACTAGCAAACGCCGTTGGAATTGAAATCCCAAACAAAAAAAAATTCATTCGTTCAGTCTTCAAACCGAGATGCAGTACGGAAGACCTCCAGTCACTGTACAGATTCTGCTCTGTTTCGTACTTAATTCTAATAGCACGGCGTTTGCCTTAAAAACAACACATAGTCTCCGAAAGTTTATTCGAAAATTAAGCCAAAGATTTCAGTTTCATCGATTGGAAAGGGAACAAAACAGATCCTATACGCTGCTGCATTAAACGACAGAAATTTTACGTGGAAGGTCAAACCGAATGTTAGGTGTTATCATCAGTAGGAAAAAAAACATTGAACGTTTAAAATTTATCAATTCGCCTTGTTTGGGAATTTAGGCCTACACTGTGATTAAAACCACACATCCAACAAGAAGGGTTTTGTTTCAAACACAGCTCGTCTGAAAGGGGATATCTTTCGGAATATTTAAGTTCGATAACGTTACAAAATAATCCTACATAAGTGGAGTGAAAGTGTTAAACTTTCTTTTTATGTCAACCACTTTCGAAAGCGATTCTTATACATGTAAAATGATTAAAGTTGTGATTTTGAAATTTAGAAGCGAAAAGAAAATAAATTAATGCTCTCACTGTTGATACGTTGACCTTTTTTCCTCGGCGGAGGAAGAGATAACCCCCAAACGGCTCGAGGTTCCCTTTATTCAAATTAATAGAGGAATTTCAGTGTCATGCAAAGTCGTGATAGTTCCGACAGCACAAACAGTCAAAGCCCTAGAAGAAAGAGAACTGTTATTGATGCAGCACCCTGCTGATAACAAGGGACTTGGACATTCTTAGTCATAAATATTTCCCTTTTTATTCAATTTCTGATAACAGGGCGCCTACTACATTTTCAAAGTCCCAAGACCCTTGCTACACAGGCGTTACGCCGGCCCCAGAAGTGAGTCCGCAAAATCTTCCATACGTTGTGAAAATGTCTGCACCTTCAGGCATTATAGGCTCTTAGCGATTTGTAGGGAAACCACTGGTTCCTTCAAAAATTGGAACAACTCTTGATAATTCCTGATATAAATAATCAGATTTATGGTTCAGGCTTTTTTTGCCATTACCATATACTTTAGCAAATGTCAACAAATGTGGACTCAACTGTGGATTCTAACTTCGAAGAGCAGAATGTGCTTATCAGATTGGTGCAATTGGTTACACAAGTTGCGTTCCGAAAAATATAATAAACATGAAGACCTTAGAGACGAAAAGTCTCCAGTGACTCTAGCTTCGAGGGGACAGCCTTCATTGTCAACGAGAAGAGTCCTCTCTTTCGATAATGCACAGTCCTCAGTTCGGGTGGATGGAAAGCGGTGTGCTCACAAGTGACCTCAGCTCTCCAAGGATGATGGCGTATTCCGTCTTTTCAGCTCTCAGCAGTTGGGCGGGTGCTTTATGGGCTCCCCTGGCTATCTCCAGCTCAGCGTAGTGCAGCTCGGGTCCTTGAACCTGCGCCCTCGCCTCCTCTTGAGCACTGTCCGAGGACGGCCCTGGGGAAGACGGAGGCGGCGGAGGATGATACGGCGGTCGCGGATGGCCGTGCATGGCTTTCTGTGGGCTGGTGGCACTAGCTGCACCCTCCGTGGTTTGCGAAACTGCGCCTGTTACGGCCGTGCCCTTCTCGTCCTCCATGTGCCCAGGAGGACGGTTCAGGAGAGAGAGAGTTTCCGGGGGAGACAGTGCAGCGGATACGGAGCGAGTGACACCAGGTACGGAGTCGATGCCGGCGTCTCCCGACGGCGATGTCGCGGCTGGGGAGGGCCGATCGTACGCGTGGAATCGGGCTCGCCCAGCCCACTGTCTGGCAAACCGGTGCTCGGTCTTCCACAGGACGAGGACAATCACTACCACCACCGCCAGCGCCACTAGGCTCACGGGAACGGCCACAGCCCAGCCAACTTGGTCGTCGGTGTGATCGGGGATTTTGTTTCCCGCTGTAGAGGTCAAGTCTCCTTGAACCGGTGTGACTGTGCTCTCCTCAGTCCATACTTCGGCAGTTCTTTGGGGTCCTACCGTAAGATTCCTGTCTGACCCAATGGCCGTCTCTGTGCCAATCTTGCCCCGGCTATACGCCCCCATACAGCACGTGACATCGGCATCTAGCGTGTGAAGTACTTCCCTATTCACACTCGCATATTCCTGAAACAAAGTCAACTATCCAACAAGGAAACACTCGCTTCATAGAAACAACGTCCCAGATTATTCACGCGCAGAGTGCAGCTAACCAGAATTTATAATTTTCCCATGATAATAACGAAAACGAAAGGTTGCCTTAGGAGTATTCTAATGTAGATGAGTTTCACTGCATATACTAGAATGGAGGAAACGGTACTACATATTTATCACATATAGAGGAAATACCGACGGAAAAGTCGAAATCATGTATTATTAATTAATCAATATTCATAACACAAACAATACTCTGGTGCTCAAAAAAAGTCTAATGTGCGTTCTAGGAATACGAATTTGGACTCTAGCCAAGCGGACTAATCTGTAGTGCGGTCTCTCGGGTAGAGCTGTGTACAGAAAGACCAGCGCCAACTTCAGACTTGGAACAAAATGGCTGTTTCATTATGGGTGCAGTGCAGCATATAGCTTTCATGTGCTAATTGTAGGCCTGCATGTGTACTAAGGCATAATCCGCCACTCTGGTTCCAGCAAGTGAGACACCCATGTCACAACTCTCTCAGGGTGCAGTCCACTAATTCAATTGAGCATTTCTGGCCAGCTCATTAGCATTAAAAGTGCCCCACACAGTATCCTTTGAAAAAGGAGATTGTCTGGCACCCAAAATGGTGAGATTGTGTAAATCGTTGCCGGGATCAACACCCTGGGTCTTTGAGCTTTCATATGAGGGCAGAAGGGCTAAAGCTACGGTTGAAAAATGGTCCTAATTGCCCGAGAAAGTTGAGGGTTGTCACTTGAAAAATGGCTGCAAGCAGACTTCGGAAAAATCACCTTTCAGGGGGGGGGGTAATTTTGCTTTGTGGGAATAACTCAAAATGCCATTAGTTAACCCACAGAAAATTGAAAGAAAGTGAAAGACTGGGGACCATAAAATAATTTAATGTGTGTTTCAGATACCTCGGGGATATAGTTACGCTTGTTATTGGACCCCGAACAATGCTGAGTTTACACTGTTTTCAATGGGCTTGAATTAGTGGGTTATACCCCTCAATAAATAACTGTGTAGTCAGGTTGACGCACAGACTATAAACGGATAGACCACCAGGTCGCATTCCAATCTACATGAACATTTTCGTGATCTTGGTGGCGCCCGAAAAATCAAAACTATGGGCAAATTCACTCTTCGGTATAGGGAATTCATTACCAGCGCACTGTTGAAGAATTCCAGCCATAAAATTCCATGAATCAATTTTCGATTGTAGAATCTTCTGTGTACTTGATCTTGTTTATATAGATCCAAAACAATGCCGTAGCCACAAGCAAAACATAGAGATGGCAGTACAGAGGAGATGGGATTACAACGTAAACAAACAAAGGCAACATAGGGCCAAAGTGCGTTGTGCGCAACGCGCAATGAACGCGACTTTATGCGCTGCCATCCATCGTTTTGCCCATACTTTTCAATGATATCACGATTTATGAGCGCAAGAAGCCTGGTGGTCTAGGCGTTAATGTGTCTGTGGGTTGATGTATCCGCCTAGAGCAAAAGCACCCCCTCATCGATGGTTCGGACCCCTGTTAGAGGGGCTTGTCCGTTTTGTTGGTAGCGACGCGACCGCCACGCACGCATTTCGTAATCGTTCGTAAACCAGCGAAGTGCATTTCCAACCAAGGGAGCCTCCGGGGTGAGGCAATAAGCCAGGAAGTCTGTGCATGACGTCACCACCTGCCCGGCTCCAATCTAGCGCCCATGTACTAATACCCAACTGCAACTCACCGTGGTTTTTACAGACACCATTGAGGTTCTTGGTTTCTGTTTCGCGTAAGGCTGTATCAAATTGAAAGGAATAAGACTGACTATAAAACGAAATCACACAAAGATTAAAGATCCTACGTGCTTCGATGAATCGTAGTTATTTTGATTGCACTGAATTGTAAAAGTCAGGAGAAATTCACGGCTTGAGTAAAAATGAGATTTTAAGGCCTCTGAATGAAAACAAAGGAGAAAAAGCAAAATGCACTCATTTGCACAAAAATAGAAAGAAATGCAGTTTTGTGGACAATCGAAAACGTACCTGCAGTTGAACGCCTCGTCGAGGAAAGTGACCGCTTTATTGCTGAAATTGGTTGAGAAACCTATACAGTAACTGGCATATAAATTCGTACAATGTGCGTAGTATTGCACAACACCTTCAATAAAATTGTACACGGGGCCTATCGAAATTCTAGTAGACACTTCATTTGGCAAGATTGGACCAATAATTGCTGAGATACAAATACAAGCTTCATATCCGATAACAATGACTATGGATCTGCATATTTTACGTGGACTCCACTCAGCAATATTGCACGAAAAAGGATTTCACTGAATCCGATAAACCTCAAGCATTGGTAAAGACGCCTCAAGCGATAGGCTTAATCGAAAAATAGATGGAAAGATGGTATCAAATTTAGCACATAATTGTTTGCAAATTAGTTGTTTAACAACTGGGTCGAAGATGACGTAATGGCACCAGTCGGGATATTCATCTACAAAGTTCAAATGATAAGAAAATGCTAACCACATTTTGCACGGGCCATAAACACAGTCCATAGGGTTTGACTCCAAAATCCTCGTTTCACAGAATGTCCCCCAGTCATTTGGGGATATTCCAAATTGTAAAACATTTAGATTCATCCAAGTGTCTTCACGTCAAAAAGTGAAAATTTTCGCAATGTTGGTTCTCAAGAAAAGAAATCGAAACTAGTTGTATCCTAACTTTAGATCCCTTTGTTATTCCGCTTGGAAATGAGCCAAATGCCCAACCATCGGCCTTGGCTCTCTTTTTAAATGACTTCTGTTATACTCGTTGCTATCATTTCAACATTTTAGGTTTAAAAATAAAGAGGGAATTGCTCGGAAACAGTACCAACCGCGTTTGCTCAGGAAGTAAGCGCTCTGGAAGACTTTTGACGGCATTTTTTGCAACCAAACCGAAATGGAGAGTCGCCATTGCTCCACCGTTTGGGCAGTTTTAGCCCTTCAGTGGTTTGCTGTTAGCGGGGCGAGTCCCGGCTACACCGCCGTCGCTACCGGCTCTAGCGTCACTCTGCGCTGTGTCTCCTCCCGGGCAATCTGTCAGGACCGGTACGAGCACGGCTGGTTTCGTTACGAGGACCACTCCTTCCTCGTCTTGAGCCGCTGCCTTCAAGTCCTACCAACGGGAGCAGTCGGGTCTCGGACGTCAGTCTCCATCGAAGGCAACGCGTACCTGCTGACGATCGCCGACAGCCAGCCCGAAGACTCGGGTAACTACGTCTGCTTCAACGCTTGGACCTGGCGTTTCTCGGACGCGCTGGTGCTCGAGGTGATGAGGCGGCCATCATCTGTGGATCCTTCCCTAGCTGTGTCCCCCGGTGATAAGACTGTGGGGCTTTCGTCCCCAAGTCTTCATCCCCTGAGCCCGTCTACCATTACCCCGAGCGCTGGACACCGAGACAACCAGACACTGACCGGTACAACAGTTAACAGCGACGTTGCCTCTGAGTTGGGGCTGGACCTCGACTGCAATGGAGGCACAGCACGGGAGAACCAGACGAGAGTCACTTCGGAAAGGGGAGACGACAGCTCGGAGACGGGTGAGCTCCCCATTGTTTGGGTGGTCAGTTGCGCTATGCTCCTCACGAATGCGATCACGGCGCTCTTCGCAGTCTGCTACCGCCGCAAGGCCAACCGGCTGCCAACAAACCTGGTGACTGCTCTGGAGATGAAGACGTGGCGGCCAAGGAAATCCGAAGGATGCGTAGTGGAGGCTATGCCAGCCAAAGATGTCGAGATTCCACCTGAGCCCCTATACGCCGAGCTGGACTTGTAACTGGTACCATCTTTTGAAGCTCGACTTGTTACATACCCACTTGAAGAATGACAGTCTTGTGTAAGACACAAGGAATCTAATTATTGCTTGACACAATCAAGTCTTTTTTTAAACATTAATAAATACATACGTATTTCCATCAGAGCAGAATTTGTTCATCAATACATAGTGCCACACATATTGTCCGTATTTATAATAGTTTTGTTCAAATGCGGTAATGCAGCTAAAAATGGACTCATTGCTCTATAAAAGATCACATTGCAAACACATTTGCCGGTGGGATTTAGATAAAGGAATGACATCAGATGAAGTCAGCGGCAGCTTGAGTGGTCTCTGTGAATAAAATCTGCGTCATTACACAAAATTCGGTTTAAGAAGACATTCCATTTGAAGTGTATTTTTATGCGATTGGATTTTTTTCCCAATGTGAAAATTAATCAAGATGAGCTTCAAGCCAGGGAAAGAATTCACTCTTTAGCGAAACTTATAAAGTTATAATGGAAATACCCGTGAGTATATATTGCTTTTCATATATTAAAACACGGCGATCTCTCGTTTCGGTTTTGATTACAAAGCATCACTAAATGCGAAAGTTCTTTGCTTCAGGAAGTACAGAAACAGCTAGCCATAAGAATGTCAGTTCTGCAAACGAAAGATCTTTGCTTCGGAAAGTACATGAACAACTAAATCATGGTAATGACGGCAAATGAAACAAGGAAGTAAGGGGCGCTCTTTCTGACACTATGAATGACGGGTTGCGAAACAGTTTCTCTATAGCTTCGCAAACGGACGGAATTTGAAGACTGACTTCTTACATTATGTGTTCCCACTGGTACAGAAACTTTCAAAGCATAACAAGATCAGTTTGACATATGACATGCAAGGTAGACCCTTTTTCATTTCAGCCTTATTTCGCCAATTTCAATACGCAATTTTAATGGCGTTTGGACATTTTTATGCTAATGACAACTTGCATATTTATGGTTGAAGAGCTATGTCATCTCAGGAGGAAATGAAAGCGTGTGCAAGCGCGCGTGACATACGCAGTGTGGACCTCTGCACAACAGAAGTCCACATAGTGAAGGGTATATGATGGCGTTGTGTGGACTCGCACACGTCCATACACGTCCATGTTTCCCCTCTCTGAAAAACAGTTTCAGTGGCATTTGGGGGTCAAGGTTATCTGCGGCAAAACGAAGAGGAACGGTCAAGGAAATCATCATCAAGAATCCAGCTGGAAAGAGTTATCCTAGTTGGAGAAAAAGGAGCAGTTTCCTCAAGTTTCGTTAACCACAGGAGAACAAAGGAATATGCACACTTTGTATGTAAAACAGGTATGGGTGTGTTACATCAGTGTATGACGGGAAGCCAGCGAGCCAAATTTTCCCGCGAATAATTTCAGTAAGCACATTTTAAACAGAATCCCCTGAAAGTGATCAGTATCCTCCTGAAATGACGTCACAGCATCAGCACCCTCTATTGTCAGGAAAAGTATCTTGCAAAAACTGAAAGATCTGACATAGCGAACATGTCGATAAAACCAAACGGGGGATAGAGGGCGTTATCGCATAGAGGTAGGATTCCTTGTGGGTGCACCCTGGTAATTAGGCCAGAAATACGTCCGCCGAGCTCATTAATAAAAGTTATACACTCAAAATATTCTATATTAGAGGGTCCTGAGAGCCATGGAACTGAGGAATTCAAGAAATATGAGACTGGACCTCTGGGCCGGACTCGGGGCTTCCAATTCTGAGCAATCTGGATGCAATCGGGTATGAAAGTGGCACTATTTGAGCCGTTTTGCTGAGGGAGGGTTTTTCAAAATGGCTACTTTTCTGGACAGGGACATTTTCTGCATTTTAGGGGTGGTCTGCTTCTGGTGAAAATTTCTCAAAAATTTATTGGTCAACCCCCCGAAAATTGAAAGGAAAATGAAAGAGGACATGTGGAACATCATTTTTCTGTGCAGCCTGAACACCTGTGAGAGTTGTGAGTATTTTTAAAATATTTGTGAAGTATGGGGATTTATCACTGCTGTCTATGGGAATTTATTTGTAGTGGTGCACCCTTGTACGTTGCATAGCAAGCTGCATCGTATATCTGCTAGCCCATGACGTACATTGTTGAACTCTAATTTATTTACTGAAAAATACTGATGACAATTTAATGTCCACGGCTCGTGAACATGTTTGCGACTACAGTCATGAATTCATTCGCGACGGCTTTGTTTCACGACTTTTTTTGAAACTTGTAGCGACGTCACCAAAACATTGACGACGTTGTGAATAATTATGTTCACGACCGGTTCTGTCCCTTCCGAGCCACCATAGTTACCATCAACAGACAATGAGGGCGTGCTCACGGAATGACCGATGATTTTTATTTATTCATTCATTTATTTCTTTTCTTTGCACAACTTTCTGGGGATACACCATGCACTTTCCTATGGAAATATGGTTTTATTGCAAGTCCCTCGCGTAAGTTTTCCCTATGGAAATATCGAACTTTAATTCCCTTGAAAAAAAAGCCTTCAGAGCCACGACTATATCCTTTACTCTGTTTGCGTTCCCCCAGCGTGTTATTTAAAAAAGAAAAAACTAACCACAAAAGCAGTTCCACTCACCACTTTACCCTGATATTGCTCTTTCGATGGTAACAAAACAGTTTTGGGCCTCAGCGGTCACTGATATTAAACCGGGTGCTTATCTTATGCTAGTTTAGCATAATCCTTTATCTTTTAAGTCTTTCAATCTTAGAATGGAAATGGGTCAAACACAGTGATTTTTTTTTGGGGGGGGGAGACAAGATCAAGAGCTCATGGAGTGATATGTATGTGTTTTATTCACAATGATTTTTCCAGGCCTGTCAGACAGTCTGGATTTGCCCTGGAAAATCATTCTGTATAGTTGCATCCACCAAATTAGGGGCTTAGTCTGAATGGAGAAATTATGGAGTTTGGAAAAAAAATGGGGAAAACCTCAAGAGCAGTTAAAAAAAATCAAAACAAAGCTAAATAATGGTCAACCGATGGGTAGGCCCAGTACTATAGAAACACATGCTCGATTTATCAATTTTATGAAAAGAATGGTGGTGCTTCCATGCAGCAAACTTATTGGGTTTATACATCTCCTGTATGAATCATTTTTTTGTATACTTCGTGTACAGGCACGCAGAGAGAAGTCCCATGATTTTGTTTCATTTTAAGGATGCTGCCTACATCACATAATACACAATGGCACCAAATAAATACCAAAACATTTTTTATATATTTTGGGCATTAAGACCTACAAAAACAACCGAACGACTGCGCAAAATAACTGCACCTTGACCAGACGTACAAACAAGTCTTTCTTGAAAAGAATGTTGGAGCTTTTGAGTATAGATACATCTGTCAATTTAGTAATTTTAGATGGTGAATGAGCAATTTCTCGTCATTTTCTTGAAAAGAGAAGCCACAAATTCGGACTTGTTCAAATTCATGCCTACAATTTAAAAGGGCGTTTCACATTAGTGCGCCTCCAAGAGTTTGCAACGCAATGCATGGCCAGTCACAAGGCGTGAAATCTGTCGACCCTTTCCAAACGCGCACTAGATCGACAGGTTTCGCACACTGTGATTGGCCAACGCGTTGCAAGGTTACCAGGTAGCTGGTAACCCACAGACTCGACATGTTTCGCCGCGGCACAATGGAGTAAATAAATGGTGGGAATGATGCACGAAGAAGATACGTAGTTCTCTTCAGTAGTCCTCAGGAGTCAGCGAGTGATCCCCTCATAGGCGCTGGAAAATTACGAATCGATGGTGGCTATTTGGACGTTTTTAAAGTCAGTTAATAAAACATTTTGTGGTTCGGGCAGTAGAGAACAAATACCCCAAATATGAACTGCAATATTGATATCATAAGTCGCAATCCGACCGTTAAAAGAAGGTGGAAACATTGTGCAGAAATGCATTTGACAACGTGGTGAGGTTTCATGCCGAGACAGTTGTGGACGATGACAGAAAGGACAACGAATCTTCCCACGCTTTTGTGTTTTTAATTTTCCTCTGGACCAGCTACATTCTCTTAGTTTTCTTGTGCGTATTTTTTTGAGAATTTGTATTAGTTAGTAATTCTGTTTATTGTTAATAAGAGAGACGTTTTGGGGATGTAAAGATGTGACCAGACTTTTATTGTCAGTGAAATATCACAACAACCACTAAAATTATCGAAGTTTAAGTCACCAATGACAAGTGGTTTCCGTCTCAAGGCGGCCATGTTGAACATGCGGAAGTGTTACGGACACGCATGCGCGGTACCCACGACCCTTTGCAAACGCAAATCCAAGGATTCCTTTAAAGCCCGCAAGCGGTGCGTAATTTGTTTATTCCTTGCAGCACGTGCAGTGCTTGCGGTGGCCATCATTGACCCTTTTGATCTCTGTATGTGCTTACTCCTTGTGTATAATAGCTCCATGGTTTAATCAATTAAGGGCACAACCCCTGACTTCATAGAAATGGAGCTTAGAAATAAAAATATCATAATCGCCAGTAACTTATCTTATATTATCGACAGTATTACTTATCAGGGGAAGTGCAGACTGCAGTAATTTTGGTGCATAAATCGATGAATACATCTGAAATAATGCTGTGTTAAGACTTTTCACTAGTAGACAGACTGGTTGTCATTGAAATTCCTTGTAGTTCGGCTCGGATGGCCCCATAAGCTTCTGCACCTCGTTTCGAGTTTCGTCGCTGATTTTAGATCTCTAATACAGCACTACCATCCTCCTGCATGTTATTGAACCATAGGAGATGTTGTTAATATTTCTAGCTGTCGGTCCTACATGGTTTTACCAAGAAGTAGCCCCATAAACTATACTGTCCAGGCCCATATTGGTATCATTGTAAGGGTTGACTACATGGTGTCGGAGAGTCTGAGCCGACGTAGTTTTTCATGCAGTTACCCAGAAAATGCGAGAGGGACATCCCAAAGTGGTATATCTATAACTTTCTCTGTGAAAAGTTTCGCATGCCGTTAGGGTCACTGTCGACTTACTTGTAACCGTTAAGTCAGTATGGCGCCCCCTATCACCCGGCACACCTGGGCACCGGCTTAAAAAAATCATAGGGTTTCAGGCCAGTAAATAAACTGCAATAGCGTGTTTCTACGGCGTTTGAGACGCATGTCAAATTAAAGCCCAATTTATGATTTTTTTGTTATTTTCTTTTCAAATTTCCATTCATTAACCGATGACTTCTTAAGATATTTATTTCCACTGAAGGTCACCCCTAAAATGTAGCCTTGAAGCTCCTCGCCATTTCGAATATCGATGCCTACACTTGTCGAAAAATAAACCGTTTTCAGGCACCGATTTCATCCAAAGCTCTCTCGGACGCAAGCCGGCATTCTCTTTGCCCACCTAAGCCTGTCTTTTCTACAAATATCGTCAAGTTCATGAGCCACGAAATGTTCTATTTCGTGCATTAAAAATTGTGATTTGGCCCACGCAAGCAGTTTTCGGCCCATTTACTGGCCTGCATCCGTACGCCCTCTGCTGCTCATCTGGACAACGTCTGTGTCTTGAACTTCCCCGGGGGCGCTGTTTTTGAAAGACCGTCACCCGCTATCGGGAATACATCTCCACATTTGAGAATTTCCTTTGTGTCCCTTGTGATGGGATGATACTTTCTTGCATTCGTATCCCCCCCCCGTTTCAGACTTGGTGAACCGAAGTGATTACTGGAAAATGTTGAACGTTTGGTGAGGTCCCGGTATCCCGCATTATTGACTGAGACTCATCGGCGTATTTTCTGGAGGAAGTAATCTAGAAATCTGTCTGGAATCACTTAAAGTCGTTTTCCAAGGCAAAGAAAATTACTTTCCTGTCTTTTCTTTAGGAACCAATCCAGTTAACTGTATAGGCATAGCTTGTCGTGGGTGAGGATGTTCTTTTCGTTGATGGATTCCAAAGATGCCTGTCTCCTGACAAGTGGTGTAACTCGGGTAACATTTCGCTGAGGGGCGCAGGATGGGTGCATTTTTTAAATACAAAGCGGAGCTTATGCAAAGAAACTGCGGCTGGAATATATGTTGTGCCTATTACAGGTTTCAGATGGGGGAGGCAGCCGGGGGCCAAGGCATCCAATGAAGACAGGTGCCCCTCCCCATAGTTACGCCTCTGCTTATAACGCCCCATCTCCCTAAAAAAACTACATGGATTATAGGTACATTTATTATCGGTATAAAATGGTTATTATTTCACGCCGAGAAATCGGGAACCAGACGACTGCTGGCCGGCATACACAAGTGCGGCTCTGTGATCCTAAAGCATGTCCTGTTTTGTCAGTCGCGTCAGGGTAAGATGATTCTCTAATTTGTTCGGAAATGAGAATTTTCGCTATGCATGTTCACCGAAGCGAGGGGGCTTATTACAGGGGGGAGCTGTCAGAGCCCGTTAGGCGTGATATGCCGGTGCGACGGAATTAGGTCGGCACCGGGTCACCAGAACTCCTGCCAGATGCACTCGGTTGTTTTGCTCTCGGTGAAAGATGATTCCGGGTGAAACGCTCCATTCCGAAAAAACAAAGACAGACTTTACACCCTACCCCTTGAGAAACGGAACCGATGGTGTTTGCCGCAATCGCTTCGTTGGCAAGTGAAAAGAGATGTTCCGCAAGTATCGTTGTCATGCCTCTGTTTGATGTGTTCTTCTTCAATGTTCCCGGTTCGGAGTAATTGGGAAAATACTTGTCCTCCATACTCTCCTCGAACTCTGTGCTTGTCCTCATACTTTTACTATCGAAATGTATGAATGCTGATATAGGGTTGGCAGACTCGTTGAAAGAACGAGGAAGAAGGTTAGACATTGAACCAAAGGTTATTTTAATCGAGATATTCCTATTAGGAATTCTTCCACTGCCTTGCGTGTGGTTGTAGCATGTCTTCCCTTGCCAAATCCTATCCGAAGACAGACGCTCCACTGACCTTCGGATGATCCGTCCTTCTCGGCAGGACGACACGGGGTTCATTTATCGGCAGTTTCCCACCGGCCCGGCTCCCGCTGCCTCGGACCCGCCCGGGGCTCGGAACGGCCCGGTGAGGCATCGCGGTATGGTGCGCCGCTTTACCAGCATGCCAATGGTTGGCGCTCCGGCTGCGGTGAGTTGGCCGAGCTTGAGAGAAAAGGCAGCTGGTGCTTTGGAGAATACTGCAACATCTTCCAGGGTGAAAAAAGTTTCTGGTGGTACTTATTCTTTATTTCTAGTTGCTGCTACATTTTTGTTTAAGCTTTTATCGGTAAAAATAGATGACATGATACATCGACATAATTGAATTTGATGGAATTTTCGACAAGGAATCTGTTTCAACACGCAGTGCCCGCGTGCTTATAACTTAGCTTTGTTGTATTATAATACTTACATCGACCTGTGGAGACGCATTCCCATTTCTTCAGCCACTCTACTTGCTTCAAGGATATTGATGGCGGTCGATATTAAATTTGGGTTTTATTTGGCTCCCTAAAATGCGATCTACAATTTCCTAACGCTATAATTAATCGAAAGGTTTACCCCGAAACTGGCGTATGTCAGTAATCTTATTGATTATGTGTAATATTAAAAATCTGAAGAAAAAAAATTGTGAACAATAACAGTTTCAACATTTTTCTCTTGGTACGTATCGGGATGATCTCGACACTGTTGATCCCTAAAGGGGGTTAATCTTACACATTTTAAACCTGAAGCATAACTACTTCAATTTACGTTTTCCCTTATCTTTTCGGAATAGTTTTCTCTCACTGCAGTTTGCTAATAATGAGTAAAACCATAAAATCTCAATAATGTGATCTAGTAAGAAAAGGCTGCCAGGTGGCTCCATCGACCGAGGTCGTGGGTGGCACATCAGATCACATCAGCCCAACTTGCCTGCTCGATCCGACTCAACAAGTCAGCGATATTCTGTTTTTCCCACGCATTCCGCGATTCCGGAGTTCGGAGACGGCCCCCATGACGAACTTGCACCCACTCGAAACGCGCATGTGGGATCTCCCCCCAACCTCGTGCGCGCACGCCGAGGGGTTACAAACTCAGCACGGGGTTGCTTCTCTCGACTTCCGAGGGTCAGGGGCAAAGTACTTCTTCCAGCCCGGCCCGGGCCTAGCGTGACTCGGCGGACCGTGGGCCAATTCGCGCTGATTACGGCCCCGACTGGGAGCCGATCACTGTTGATTTGCCGTCCTGCCGGACTGAGGCGACCGGCTTGGTAGTAAAATGCGGCTTGGGTTTCTGCGGAAGGGGTCGAAAGTACTTGTAACAGGCCGCCGATTTCCAGTGATATGACAGTTCACTGGTGATGAGAGTAAGGCTTTGTGATTGCGAAGAATGAGACAGCCTTCACGACCTCTATTGTAAGTGGCTGTATTTTGATTTTGACAGTCCTGGAATTTTGTTTCATAAAAACTAAATCATCCTGCGATTTAATAGAACTCAAATCAAAGGGGGAAAAAGGCTAATACTTAAAACACATCGGCAAACAAAATTAATCTAAAACTTGAAAAAATTTGGCCCCAATAAAAAAAAAGAAACAAAGTAAACAAGAGAAACTCCAGGTGGAAGAAGACGATTTATATTTTACTACATTACGAATTCCAAAGAGGTTGTCCCTAATTTGAACTGGATTTTAAATAATTAAAGGACTCTCTCTACTCAAACAGAAATTACCCATCAAACAGATTTGCGTCGTTTCTATCCCTACGATGCAAAGATGTTTTGACTAACCGCAGCATCTGTTCCTCCAAACTATTTAATTGTTTTTAATATATAATTGCTATCAAATAAAGAAACAATAAATATGAGGGTTCCAATTTCATAAACACTTGCTTTGTGTAATTTTCTGATTTCTCTTCACGACGCGTTGGTTTGTATTTCGAAGTGAAAGTTGGCAGACGGAAAGAACCTGCCTGTCTGTTGCACGAGGACCTCTTCGGTGGCATTTGGTTGGGCTCCGAACTCATGTTGATGAACCTAGTCCCCTAGACGCCCCGGCTGTGATAACCGCAAACTCTCTGATCATATGACAGCTGGACGTTGTGTGCATGACATGGGAGCATTAATTTCTTTCAAGCGGTAAATGTTTGGCGAAAAAAAAGGATTTGGGAGCTACACTGCAAATAAAACTCGACATATGTGACCCACTCTTTGAAAATGAGTCTTAAGTCACCAGAGCCACTTTTTTAGTTTTCATTTGGATTGGAAAGCGCAAATTGAGTGTTTTTGTTTTGATGGATCACTCAGTTTGGCATCCTGATGAAAGTGGATGCTCCATGGTGAAAAATGCTTTGGGTTCCTATTGATTTACACTGTGCAAAGTATTCTAAGGGACTTCTTACTCCAAAGCGGCTCTGGCGACTTAATTAAGACTTATTTTCACAGAGTGAGTCACGTATGACAAATGACCCGTGCTTGGAACATTTGGTTTAGTTTTGTCCAAACTCTGATGCCGTGCTTTTTATGGGGCTGTTACTAATTGGAAATTAATATAAATTCTGAAAATCAAGACAACGTCATAGGAGTCCCGGTAGTATTTAAACATGGTCTTTTCATTTAAAAATTGCTTCCTTTTCACTGCCTTATTAAGGAAACATTTCTGCATGACACAAGTGTTAAATAGAATGTGTTTGAGCTTGACCTCTGACCCACGGTCTTTGTTTTCGTTTTAATTGCCGAGGCTAGGAGTCGTGGCTTTCATGGAAAACAGACAAATTGCATGTCGGCCGCCGTCTTCCCTAACCCACCTGGTTCAACCGAACCGGCCCCGACGTCTTGGGTTGCGAGAAGCGATCATCGAATGTCAAGAGTGGATTACGTGTTTCTTGTAATTTAATAGGGACGAAGTGAGCAATGCCATTATAAAAACTCTGGAGCGGTGCTCGATGGAGCTCTTTTGTCCTGGCGTGGGATAACTTGCGTCGGCGGAAGTCTGACAGGTAACACCTGGTCGACAAATATCATCATATTTTCTTTTTCGTCCTAGAAGGAGAGCTGGTACCCTTCTTGGACGGGATATTGCGGAGGAAGCCTGGTTTACTGCTTGGGCGACTCGCCTGGTTCGTCTCTAACGATCTCTGACAGGCAGCTCTTTTAGAGCCCCTGAAACCCGAGCGAGAAGCGGTCGGGCAGAGGCGGTTAATTTCGTCGTCGCGGCCCGCGTGAAAACAAGATGCCGGGGCAAGATGGCCGACGTATCAGGGGGAAAAGTACAAGCGCCCCCGGCTTCCTGCAGGGCTTCTTCGTTCCACTTTCACTTCTTGCCAGCCACAAACAATGATGCACTGGCACAGTGGAATTTCGAATCGTTTTGAGTCACCTCTTCACATGCTGTAATAATTCCAGAGAACGTTGCTTCTTTATCCCAATCCAAACCATCCATCTTGAAATAAAACCCAGCTCTACGTGTGTAGACTTGCATGTAAGGCACACGAGTCTAGTATTTCAGTGTTAAGTTCTCTGTCATTAATTTTCATGACTGGAGCTACTTACGAAATACATCTGTGACACTCCAAAAGGTGTGATGTACACCTCTTACGTCGACATTGTTTGCTTTTGAAGTGAGTGTCTGCTTTCAGTTTGTTTAGATGGCTAGAAAGGAAGGGAAACCTGAATGTTTTTGAAGGGAGAGTGGTAAGGTTTGGTCTCGTACAACAATATAAGCGGGAGCTGAGAAGGACTCAAGTGCAGTGCAGTTTTGTATCATTTTTGATGACTGCCAATGTGCATTTGGAGTCGAAACATTGGGATGAACTCAGCATATCCTCCTCATTTCTTTCCTGGGGCCTTCTCAAAACTTGATAGTCAGAAGTCCCGAAGTTGTAGCCTTTAATTCCCCAGAAAAAAAGACGGAGAGATGCGAAACTCTGTCTCCGGTTGTGGTGTCTCGGCACAAGCACAAAACGTCATTCCCATTCGTGAATAGGAGTCTCCATACGCGCTGCCGGATGCCAACCTGTAAAGATTTACAGGCTAGGAATCACTCCCAGAATTTCATTCCTTGGACAAAAATCACGACTTGCATGCTTCCGGTTCTCTGCTATTAGAGAACTTTGTGGCACGTGGACTAGAGGGTTTGAAAGAAAAGAAGGATGGAACCCTCCAACAGGACTTCCAACTTATATTTCCGAGAAATATGTACAAAACTGGGCCTTCCAAATTGCTCTAGTCAGCAAAGGGGTCGAGGCATCACTTTTCAAAATAGCCACGGGCTTACAGCTGTCTTCCGTGACTTTCTTTTGTTGGAAATGTCCCACGAAGTCACAGGCTGACCTACAAAAATTAAAAAATAAAAATTGAAGAGGAGGAAATAAACCTTTATTTCATATGTATGTTGAACACCCAATACACCGATTATTATGTTTCCTGATTTTATTCTTTTGTATTGTAGTGGGGGTAATTATTACTGTTTTCAATAGCCACTCTTTAATGGTCTACAACCTGGTGATGATCCCTGCTTCCTCGGGGGCATTTTTGTAGGCGAAGCGGCGTGAAACTCACCCGACGGTGACATGCGAAACTGCTATGATGACGTCAGGTGCGAGACTGAACATTATGCCCTTTAGTGCCTCGAGCGGGGATGAGCCAGACGCGGGTTTTGAAGCGTTGACTTTGCTGTCATGTCACGTCGCCCAAGAGTGAAACTCATCAGCAGGATGTGTCATTGCTTGAGTTTTCTTCCAAAGGCAGATCTTTTTCTCTATACCGTACCAACAAGCTGACTGCTCTGACTTCAGTGGCACGGCAAATACCTGTGGGAATGTTCCCTCAATCGTACCGGACAAAGCATTTTTGAAATGGACGCATTTTGACTGTGGGTGGATTTGAACATTTTTCAAGTAAAGTTAAACGCCTAAATGCCGATCCAGCACGAAAAACCCAGATAGAAACCTTTCTTAATGAGGTCTGGTCTTTCTTCATCTATCTTAATTAAGAGAACCTTCCTGTCAGCACATACTTTTTTTTTATTTGCGACGTCCCCAATTTCAGTCATAGTCCCCAACCTAGTGTATTTATTGGAAAACGTTAAATTCAAAGAACCAGACTATATTCTACTATTTCATTCAGACCCTGAAAATCACCTGGTACCATCCCATTACAGGTTTAAAAATTATACTGTTTGTTCAGGAATACGACTGAAATAGGGGACGCCGCAAATACGGTCTATTGTATCTAATTAAAAGTGGAGTTCGAGGTCGAAGGAGGTCCTCGTTCGTTCCATAGCCCCTACACTCTTCTACGCCCATAGCCTTATCAACTTACAGGGTGTGAAATATCATTATTATACCTTGAGACACATCTTAGTAGTTGAAAACAGTCGGTGTTTTTGAGTCAGAAAGACGTCAACAACCAAGAGGACCCCCAGGGAATTGATTGGCATTGTTTCGATGAACTTAAGGCCAGGCCGAGTGTGGAAGTTCCCCCGTGGAGAGGTAACAGCAGCACGTGAATAGCAGGCTGTCTGGCATTTGGCTGGATTAATCGTCGGGGCTCCGCAGGCTGTGGGATGATGGTTCAGTCTCTCTCAGAGCTTGACATTGGGGGGAATTGATGACATGTAGCTGAGCGTGGTTTCACTATCTTGTTAGCCACGTTATTTTGTCTTTTTTTCTTGGTACCTTTGATGGATCTTTCCGGTGGGGGGGTCGGTCTAATTTAAAGTGGGCTTTTTTTGTTGTGTGGGTGCGGTTCCCCTGCCCCCCGCCATCGTCCGTTGGCAGGAAAGCCCGGGCACGTTTACACCCAAAGACCCTCTGGAGTTCTGGGCGTTGTGGTCATTTGTTGTGTCGTGAAACACCAGTACCCCGACCCCCAGTACGCAGGCTTCGTTTTCTTTCTGAACCGGCTTCTGCTCATAAGCCAGACACGCTCAGTGCAAATGCCCTCTTCTGCGGGTGTCCCCACTTATCCTCCAACACCACTGAGAAATGTTATGACACGCTGCCTTGACTTGGAAGAAAGCTAGCGGCACATACCGACCACGAGTCGAAATTAAGCTCTGCATCCGCAAAACTGAACCGTGTGGGCTCCCCGGCGCCAGAGCTATCCAGCGCCCTCATGCGAATGTTAATTAATCGAATTTTTATTCACCGTTGAGGGCGTCGTTAAGCCCAGAGCCACCTGCTCATAATGGCAACCAAGAACAAACGCTTCAGATGCAAAGCGAACACGAAATATACGTAGAGCAGGTTCAAGTGCTAAATCCTAAATCACAGTAGCGCACCTCACTTCACTTCGGTGCAGTAATAACAAATACAAACGTTCACCGTCTGAGTACCGAAGTCGCTATTAATCGGTGTCGACACCATTAACAGTGTATACCATCCATTTAATGTTGAAAATGAAAAGCGCCCTCGCATGAGATAAATTACTGTCAGGAGGAGTCTAGGTCCGTTTTCCAATACTCAACTTCGTCTCCGTCTCAGGCTTCGTTCCCAAAACCAATCCCCTATTGTGGGCCTGAAGCATTTAAGTTACATTGGATTACTGTAATTTTGGGCTTTCTTGCATCTTATTTGATGTTATATGGCACTATTAGACTGATCACTGCGCTTACAGCTTCAAAGTTAGCTAGTAAAAATCTGTTGAAGTCTGAGACGGAGCCGAAGTTGAGTATTGGAAAAGGGTCCATGACTTCACGGAATTACACAAACTAGACTACAGCTATACAGGTCCATTTCCGAGTAATACTCTAGCCGAGCTCTAACGTAGACGGGAGTGACTAAACGCTTTGGATTTTGCATCTGGTTTATCTTTTCAAAATGTAGGCCAATTGGTGCTCTGTGAACCTATCATCGCTGGGTATTTAGCAACATGGTGTCCTAAAATAAAAAGCGATATTCATGTAAAGTAGAAACTGACCAAATTCTAAAAATTATCAACAGATTTGCAAAATGTTCAGAAATTATTAAGTTTTCCTGTACTATATGGTTCGGAGGTACATAAACACGTTTGTCGGTATCAGTCCGCAACCATCGTACGAAACCAACCA
Source organism: Acanthaster planci (assembly GCF_054643075.1). NCBI lineage: Eukaryota > Metazoa > Echinodermata > Asteroidea > Valvatida > Acanthasteridae > Acanthaster > Acanthaster planci. Next base: position 935,137 of record NC_141790.1, on the reverse strand, counting down.
ATCTGTTCCGGCCCAGTCACTCGCACAGAACCAGGTGAGCCGTGTTATGACGTCCCGCTGCGGTGCATGGTGGGAAGAACATCTGGAGTGGAGTCCAATGCACTGCGCATGCCCTTGAAACAGGGATGGAGAACCTTGTCAACATTTAGCTTCGGATTAAGACCAGAAAAACAAACTGAATTCCATCGGTGAACGTTAATGTTGTGCGTAAGGAGCAACCGCTGCCTAGCAACTGTCCCATATTGGGATCGTTCGATTCAAAATCTTCAAGGTTCCTAAACAGCCCGCCGGCGATTTCGGCCAGTCCTTCAGAAATGTGTTTTACGGCCTTTCTTTTTTTTTCATTTCGGTTTTGAGTTAAATGGTCTTGATAAAGAAACAATTACTAAACTATACAAATCCAAACGATATAGCACTTTTCCTGAGTTGTGTTTCAGCCTTTTTCCAGATTTTTATTCGGAGGAGGGGTGCTTTGAACTGAGCTATGGGAGCTTTCCACCGCATGTACAGTGGGTTTCGTTATCAGCTTTAGACTGCGCATTCGAATGAGCATATAGGTGGCTAGGTAAGTCCACCGGTTATGAGCCCGAGCTGGACCAAGAGAGGGTGCACTTTTCCTAGCAACAGAGGCTTCTTTGGCCGAAACTGCACTTCGGTGGTTCACAAACGACTATGAAATACACGTGCCGCTCTCTAGCAGCAAAATGAACATTCCTGACTAACATGGCTCTTTTCAACCGATGAGGGGGTGCTTCTGCTCGAGGCGGATAGATACGATAATAGCGCGCCTACATGTCTCACAAATTCAAGCCCCAAATGGCATAATTTTGAGTCTGTAATTGTGTTTTGAAACTGGGTAAACAGCCCTTCAGAGATTAGTCCAGCAAACCATCGGACATGGAAAGAATCAGGTTCAGTTTGGTGATTCAAAAATCTTAAATTAAGCTAAAATTATCAAAAGTTCTGAAGTCGATTTCCAAACACTCCGTAAGAGGCGGGGAAATTTAACGTGTCTATACCTTCCAGGTGTTTAAATTCTAATTGTTGCAAAAAAAGGTCACGCCTGGTCACGCTGCTACTCGGGACTGGCATTCTCAATTAAATTCTCCATAATACCCAGACCAGCAAAGGTGCTAAATTGCGGAAGCTAGACCGCTGAGACCGAGGGAGATGCCGCCGCGCACCCTTTGACCTTGCCAGGGCGTGTTTCCGAGGCCTCACCCACCCCTAGAGACGGCGGGGCCAGCCAGCTGACCCATGGGGGGGGGACTCACTACCACAGCCCACCGTACGCGACGCTTCATGGCCGGGGCCTGGGCCTGCGCGTCCGGACGCGACCCTGAGTGGCACACCGGTCGCTCAGAGACCCTAATGAGCTCAAGATGCAAGGAACTGGGCTTTTCTAGATTGGATCAAAAAGCCATCGCTGGAACACCTCATGCCTTTCAATCGCTCGTTTTCCGGCTGAATTGCCACAGAAATATCAAAATGCGCTTTACCACGCGGTGGGAAAGAGCTGTCTTAAGACAGGCTCATACATTCAGGCAGAGACGGATGGGAAGAAAATTTCACGTTGCGAAATTTTTTTCCAGCAAAATTTGGCTGAGTTGAAAAGTGTACAATTGTTGCGAATTCGCAGTGCGAATAATTTGACTGCACGTCGCAAATTCTGGGCAGTGTTTACTTTCGCGCCAAGTTTGAAGCGGCATTTAGGAGCTCCGAATCCCCCTAAAACTAATCTACCCTCGTGACGGGAAAACTTTTCGAAAGTCAGACCTGGAATTAGCATTCCTGTATTACATTTATCAGCCTTTTTTACATACAGATATGATTATGATACGGGCGATTCACAACAGTGCGCCTCCAAGGGTTTGCAACGCGTTGGCCAGTCACGACTGCGCGAAATCTGTCGACCCAATGCACGTCTGGAAATGGTCGACAGAGTTTGCGTGTTGTGATTGGCCAACGCTTCGCAAACTCCTGGAGGCGCACTATTGTGAATCACCCGTATTAGAAGTAAAACAATCTAAAATTGTCGCTGACATACTTATGCTTTAACGTTATTTTTTGGGCTGACGTTGAGTACAAATTTGAACAACAACTTACTTTCTTCACTTTGACCGGCTTTTCGAAATTGAGAAACTGTTGAATATTCATGAGGCAAGCTTGCAAAATAGACGATGCTCTAAAAGGTAAAATGACCACGATGCCTCATCAGACCAGCCCGTCCCTTAAGACCCCGTGATTTTTAGTTTAGCTTGTTTGTTTTGTTGTCTTTTTTTTCTTTGTTTTGCTTTCTTTTTCCTTCCTGAAAAACGAAGATAATTGTACACCTACATCTTTAATAAAGTACTAGACGTAGCCGTAGCCATAAGTCCCAATCATTTGGCGCAGCCACGGGGATAGGGGGTTGAGCATCAAGAGTTGTGTTTGGCGTAAATTTGAGTCCGACCCCCCCCTACAGTCTCTCGAGCAATTTAATGTTGAAGCCTTGTCGGAATTCACTCTACTGGTCATCAGTGACAAGCATTCGGTATAGCGAGACGGCGATAGATAAGTGACGGCAATAATATATGATTCTGATCATCAGCTACGGGCCCCGAGCTGGACCAAAAGAGGGCGCGATTTTCCGAGCAACGGAGGCTCCTTTAGTAGGGACTTCGCTTAGCTGGTCAGCTGAGATGCATGCGTTGCGTTCACGCCGCTAGAAACAAAACAAACACTCCCGACCAGCTTGGCTCTTTTGTTTCAACGGACGAAGGGGTGTTTCTACTCACGGCGGATAGCCCGTAACAGCATTCGTGGAATTTATCGGCTGATTTATTTTGAACCTTTTGCAAATGCACCGTGCGTGAAGAGGGAAAATAAAGATGGGTGAACCAAGCCTCAAACCAAAATAAACATTTTCTTGCACCCAAGAGAAACATTTTCTCTCTTCTTGACCTGCCTTTATCCTTCCAGTCATTACAGCCAAAGCTTCCGGTTACATCCTCTCTCCAACCCCCAAATTGTCGTCAGTAGTGACCTGTCTGTAGCCCAATCTTCCTGTCACCCAGCAATTAGAGAAGATGTCCCTCCCCCACCCCAAAGGGACGATAATAAGGGGGGGGGGCACCTCTCGTATTAAACATGGTGACAGCTACTTGCCCGGGTGATAAATTCTTTAACCTCCGGATTCTCCATTTTGCACGGGTGAGTGAGCGCGCGAAGGTCTTTCAGCGAGCGGGACCCGCGCTCCTCAGGCCCGGGAAAGACAGAGCTGTTACAATCCGGGCGAAGGGTGTGTAATGTTAGAGCCCTTAATGATGGTCTTATAGCCGCAGCGGGGGGCCCTGTCGTCCCAAATAAAACCGGACAAGCAAATCTACCCTTGATTGACGGGCCCGTAATTAACGGAATTTTGTTCGGGTGTTGCAAACGGAGAACGTTAGGACGGCCGCATAAAATAATACAGTGATAACATGAATACGATATTTTTCCCATTACGCGAGCATCAAGAGATACCGCCTAGAACCACACAGCACGGACTATGGTTCGAACGGCCCAGGACGGGAAGACATCGAAAGGGTACACGTGTGGGAAGCTCACGCCATCCACTGAAAATTGAAAGGATGGCAGAGGAGTGGTTGTTGTTGAGTGAATGTTGTGTATGCGAGACAGCCGGTGCGTCCCTGTTCCGGTATGGCAACGCTGACATGTCGCATCTGGTGGCAAGCACGCAATAAGGCAATCTCCTGTAATTGACTGCGGGATTCTTGACAATATTAGACCCGTCCACGACTTCGCATGCCAATGCTCACTTTTCCCGGGCTCATCAAATGGTAAAAGTTTATCGGTTGGATGACAAGTCAAAACAGCTCAAGAATGGAAATCCAAATTGTTTTTTTTTCTCTCATTGTACGATCTTCAGCACTGAAGCCAAACCAAAGTCTGAGCTTTATCAACTCGGCTAACAACAATGTGAAGGTGGAAATCACTTTATGTGCACTGTAAAAAAAAACCAATAAATGGGTGAGCAAGAAACTGATTGCAAACTGGTTAACAGTTCCGTGTGGACTTGTATGAACATTTTCACAAGTAAGAGGATTATGCAAGAACAATTTGCACATCTTATAGGTTTTGCCACTGAAAAAATGCCTGGGCTAAATTTTAACCCAACCGAGGGTGAAAACTGCAACTACCCAATAGTGTAGGTTGTTTCAACCCAACTTGGGTGATTGAAATTAATTTCTGGGTAGTTTTAACCAAACAGTGGTCAATATCCACTAATATTCTGGGTGAAAACTGAAACAGAAAGTAATTCTCAACCCAAAGTTGGGTTGACACAGCCCATATTGTAGGTAGTCGCAGTTTTCACCCTTCCGTGGGATGAATTTAACCCTGGCAGTTTTCAGTGTGTGTTCTAGCTCTGTGGTTCCATGCTCTCGAGAGGCTGTAAAAACTGAAGGGTCCCGGCTCCGAACAGGATGCATTACTCATAATTAAGGGGTTTTTTTATCAAAACGGGACCCTTGAGGACTGCTTAAATTCCTCTAACTTTGGAATGAAGAGCATCAGTTATTTTTTCGAAAAAATGTACTTTATGGTAAAGCCATCTCAAGTCAGGGAGGTTTGATAATAATTTCGTCTCAGTAGCCTTTTCCAACAAAAATGAGTAAAAAATGGAAGATGAACCTTTAGTTGGGTGTGTACATTGAACATACCGTGACTGTAAAGTTATGAGTACATTTGTCTGGTTTTTAAGGTAAGAATGGTTTATCATTTTTATTCTGATTCGATGGGAAATAAATATACAGTTGTATCCTTTCATTTTAATATTTAGTGCAATGCCCAGTTTGATCGACGGGCCGTGAAGATGATGCCTGACTTAAACATCCCAATTCAGACCAATTATATGATTGAACTGATTGTTTGATGACACTGCGGTGACCGTAGGTATGCTGAGAGTAATCGATTCTTGGGCCTCATTACACCCGCCATTCACAACCGGCGCAGACACGGTGACGGCCTCGGGGATTGTTGAACTTGTCCCGGTACAAGTCGCCCTCGAGTTGCACGGCGGTGACGACAAGAAGCGAGCCGTGTTTACCGCGGGGGAAGAGTTTATTCCCCTTCCAAATCCACTAATCACCCACTTATGAAATGCTGAGCGTTTGTTGTTCTGATTGTATAACGGGTACCTCATTTACGAGGGGTGAAGAATAGGACCCGTGAATGGGGCGGGGGACTTTGGGATCTAAACGGGGATTGTATTTGTACCGGGGCCCAACGCGGTCGCTTAATGACCCGGGCCCTCGTTCCATCCAGAGAGAACTGAGAGAAAAAAAAATAGGCTGTTGGCCGAGATCGCGGGTCAGTGACCATCGAGAAAGAATCGATCGGGGGAGGATTGCTGGAATGAGTTGGGAGGAAGTGAGACAGGTGAGGATGAAAGACGTCACACGAAGATGCTTCTGAACTGTCTTGAAGACCGAATACGTGTTCCAAGTGCATGCTGGGGACTCTGGTGGGTGTACGAGGAGCTACGATTTCACCCCACGGAGCGCATCATTTGGACTCTTTAAAACTATCCACACACCCTCTTAAGCATTTGTATGTTTCTCAAAGCACTTCTTAGGTTTTAATTGACATATATACTTATATCCTCTGTTTCCATAGTAAACCCACTAAATGACGTACCCTTAAAAACATGCGCACCGCGTGTTACAGGTTTTTTTCCTAGAAACATAGTTTCAAAGTGTACGTAACTATAAATTCTGTTTCCTATGCGCCCTGTGTAATACAACCGGGGACTTCATAAAGGAAAAAGTAAAATTGTTCAGGTTAGGGCTCTTACCCTCAGCGATTTGCTCAAATGTAAACCATATGACACTTGACAGTGTTTTCCCTAAAAACAATCAATATTAACCCTAACAGTCCCACATCGTCCGATCTAAATATGATTTTACATACACCCTATAGGGGGTTAGGGTTAACGAACGATTCTGAGGTAGTTAAGCTACTTGATAAAACTCATTTGGTGCGAATAACGTGTTCTGGTGTGAATTTATCTTATTTCCCATTCCTTGATATTCTTTCTGTTTGAAATTTAAAACAAGACGAATGGGACTAAATATCCTAAAAATCACCACTGTTACTTGGCCTATACACTGTACCTTGAATTATCAATAACTCATCATGCCTGAGATGGCGTTGCTTGTTTTGTTTTTAGTTCGGAGCCCCACTACAGCCATATAATAGCCTCACTCCAAACACGCGATCAATGGAAATGATTGAACGCTTCAGACTAGGTACCCAGAAAGGCTATTGTGCTAAGAGCTTTGTCGTCCTCCATTATCCACCTATCAAACGAAGATTTTTGGAGGGCTGCGGTTGTTGCAAGACATTATTCCCCGGGGCCCCTTTTACAAAGATGAACAGGGATTTTGTTTTTACTTGACATTAGCGGCCATTGTTGGCCAGCCTGTCTGTCAACGGATCGGAGGGCGGAGGACACGTCATCGTGGTATTGTCGGGGCGAGAGCTTGTTGTCGGGGGCAGAAGGGGTTTTAATTGTAGGTGACGGGAGGTTTTTTTGTCACCTTAACCGGAAATCTTCTCTCCCCTGTCCCCCAGCGGGTTTTAATGAGGCTGGGAGTGGCGACGGGCTGGGGGCTCGTCTTGCGGCATGCACGGTGCTACTGGTGATCAGTCTCTCGGACTTGTCTGATTTCTGTGTATGGGAATTCTACAAGGTGCTGTGGGCGAGCTCATGAAATGCCATCACTTTTTCCGTCCTGTCTTAATTGGGATAGGCGAGGTAGCGTTGGTCTTGACGACGGTCTCATGGTGTGACAATAGGTTTTGCGAATTGGACGAACTCATAGAAATCTTGTTTTTAAATTCACTTTCATCATCATCATAGAACATCATAGATATTATTCACCCCGTCCCTTAGTCCAAGCCAAAACTCGATTACGAAAATTTACTGAAACATTGTCACGTATTACTAAGAAATCTAACAACATTTCGGAAATAAAAGAGGAAAAACGATGCATCTGAAATGTGTCCTCGTGTAACTTTGTTTAAACTTAAACATACAGCTGATTTATTGGTTACGTCAGGTAAGTACCATATGTCTACTTTTTTTTTCTTTTGGTGATTAACAGTGTTATATTTTGGGTTTTACCGACAAGGCTCATTTAGATATTTTGGTAACGTTGACAAAACCTCAGCAAACACATCATTTCCCAATTGGTTCTTTTCGCAACGTTGATTAATAACGGCTTGACTTGTCCGACTCCTGTGCAACGCCTTGCAGCTCATGTTTCGATTTTTCTTCGTAAAGGTTTTCGTTGTAAATGTATTCCTTTTTAAATGCTGTGGTTAGTATGCTATTGTTGTCGTGGTTTCATTTGAATGTTATCATTGTCATCTATTTCATGTGGTCGTTTTTAAATTAGTGAATTGTATTATGTTATCTGTGTTAGATACAAATGAATGTTTGTTGTTGGCCGGGGTCTGGGTATCACTTTGATGACAGTTACTAAAATTTTAGACTATCCTTGACAGCCCCTACTAACCGCTTGTAATTTTTTATTTCAAATGTCTTAAAGATTTAAACTAACGTAAAATAGTTAAAGAAACTTATATGGGGTCCGTATTATTAATGATCGCGTACAGGAAAATTGGGAAATAACAGGAAAGTCAACCCCTCAAAGCATTTTGTATATACCGTGATTTTGTAAGACCATCACACTCGGTTATGTTTCAGGCAACAAAGCAAACTGGGTCAAGCCCCATTAATTTGCTTTGGATTACAAGTTTACCCTTTGTACCGGAAAAAATCGGAGGTGCGAAGTGCCAAACGAGGTGTGAGAAAATCGGGCGACATGACGCAGAATTGGCGAAGGAACTCACAACTTCGAGGCCCGTGGAAGCATCGAAGAGTGACGGGTGATTTACGCCTGCTTGTCGGCCCAAATCTCTCTCTTTCTCTCTGCGCTGGAAAAGGACATTCATCTGATGCGAGACCTATCTATCGACACTTGTCGGCCTACATCCACAATGCGGGTTTTGAAGGGCAAGATGTCTTAGCCCATCTGTACGAGTCAAATTAGTTTAGAAAAATTTGTCTTTGCTGGTTTAATGAAGAGCTTTACTTTACATAGCCCATGGCGGTCGGTAAATTCAATGCACTATGAAGAAGATTACCCAACGGACAGTTGGTATAAAATATTCCCAGTTGTCTGTTAACTTTAAGATTCGAGAGAGATTTAATCAACTTCCAGCATTAGTTTGCAGAACGGGGGGATTTGGTCACTTTCGTTGAGTGCAATATCCAATTGTCCACTTAAAAACGAAAGTGTATCGATTCACATACACCGTAACATGTGTAGATGGGAATGTGTAAGAGGTGTTCAAAATTTCGCCTCAAAATGCGTTATTTCTCATTCATACTGATTCATTCCAAATCTTGTTGTCTGATCCATTTCAGGGGATCGTCTACAGCGATCAAGGCCTGCCAGGGGTCCTCGTTTGGACAACCGAAGGGTACGAATCGCGTAACTTATGTATGAACCAAGTTTATAAACCAGCAAGCCTGCGGCGTTAGGAGGTACTTACTCGGTGTTACACAGTTTGATGTTGATACACACCAACAATGCCCAGAGATTTCCCATTCATGATAAGGTCACTTGTTGTAATGACGATAAAAAAATCGACTTTGAAAAAAATGGGAAGAAGAAAGAACTGAGTAAAAAGAACCAGCGTCACAGCCAACACCGCCACCATCGAATAAGTGTGGCAACATCAAGTACGCCCCGATGGGCGTTGCGTCTGACTCGCCGCGGTCGCTTTTCCACTTCATCGGGCAGACCCCGCCGGGCACCGGCCCGGCGATGAATGAGCTCAGGGTCGGTCTGGTTGGTTGACTCGAATCTGTCCCGGCTTGGACCAGTGCAAACTCTACAGATGATATCACAGAGCTGCCGTGAGTCAAACTACATAGAAAACAATTGTCAGATATCCCACAGCATTAGGGTATTCATTTTTTTTGTCGGTTAGTCGGGTGCACTTACAAACCCAAACTGTTTGGTCAATTGGAACTTTACTGTCATTCCTTCTCAGCAGTTTAGGCACCAGTTACTATGCTCTCTCTGGAAAGTGCTTACATGGGCGTTGATGGGGTAGGCCGTACCCATGATACCATTTCATGTAAAAACCTTTTACCAACAGTCAATAATGACGAAAGTGAAGGCCATACTGGTCAGTCAAGCGAAAACGCGGGGGAAAACTGCCTTTCATAGCAACTTACCACCAACACGCACGCAATGCCAAAGGCACCCAGATGACTTTGCCTTTTCTTCGCACTCACAACTGAGTTCTAGGATGAATTATTCCTATTATCTTCAATTTGTACCAGATTGGCGACTGATATTGGATGTGCTAGTCTTCTCAAGTCCTCAGGGAGAACTTTCAAAGTGGGTCGTGGACACCTCATTTACCTCCATGTAAGCTGAGCTCAGAAGGCAAACTGGTCTCATTTCAAGCCGCCATTCGGAGACCCGCGCCATGGGTTGCCTTCATGCAAAGAGCTCGCACAAAATCCAATCTGAATGAGGAAGTGTTGCAGCAGACATAAAGTTCTAGGAATGTCACTTCATTCAACTTGGAACTGAATAAACTACGCGCTTCTTTAAGCAAAAGGAAGCTGTACTTGAATTCCTATTGGAAATTAGAGAACTTCTGTCAATCCTACCAGAATTCTATTTAATTCTATTTTCGGTCAATTTGAAACTGTTTACAACGATTTGCAAAGCAGCTGATGTCTGAAGTCTTATAGTGATTGCGGTAGTGCCTTCCAGAGAGTTTCCTACGTTGCTAACTTAACTCTTTACTTTTGATACATGCGATGATTTTGTCTTCTCCAATTGATATCTGTTTACCAGGAAAAATCTTAACAGATTGTACCGTAGAACGCCGCCCTTTGCCCGCGCACTTACTCAGCGCTATGAACCGTGCTGGAATTACGATTTGGCTGACAGAAAAGACTGTTTAATGACAAATAGTCAGCGATATCATGGGAGGTTTGCGAAGGTTGGCCGATAGGGGACCCAGATATCTGGTGTTTATATTTTTGCGTGCTCCGTGACTTTGATTTGGCCTGCTCCATGAATCATCTCGGGGTCGGCCGCTTTGACAAGAGTCCGAGATCACACCATTTTACCGGATTTGTCGCCCCGGCACGCCGCTACCGGGAGAAGAAAGAAAACAACCACCGAACCACACAGGGGAGATTGAGACTCAACACAGAGCGTCAAGGTCGACAGAACCCACGGCAAAAGACGCAAGAAAAGCCCCTACGCCTGGCTAGAGAAACGGTATGCCGTGTTCTAACGGGGGCCCGGGAGCTGGCGACTCTCTCTGCCGCATTATCCCCCCGGTTGACTCGACACAATGCCCGCTGGATTCAACAGATTTCCCCCGCTCGTCGGACCTATAGCGTGCGATCGCTGTAGCGCCGTCACCGCCGACAAGAAGTCTGCCCGTTTCGACGCGAATGAAAAGAACAACTCCGTTTTGTAAATAAAAAAGGGCTCCTTTCTTTCTCCACTTTGTTCGGCAGATATTGTGGGGAGGAAGATATTTATTTTTGCGGTAAGGTGGGCAACTTGGCTTATTGAGCGATTAATAATCTTTTACATCATCGGCGCGTTAGGACGCATGAATTGAGTTTTTGTGCCGTGGAGTTTGCCATGCCCAGTGGCGCGTTAAGGGTTAAACTTGGAGCTCAGGCCTGAAGTTTTGACTTTGGATGAGTCAAAAAGTAACCGAAGCATCGGTAGAGGGAAATACACATTGCACAAAGTTGAGAAAAACTGCACACAACAAGACGATAATCCAAAAACACTTTACTTATTATCGATCCTACAAGACCCGCTTTAAAAATCTGGGGTAACTCATTCAAACCAACGCATAAGCTTGCATAATCACCACTCTCTAATTATTTCAGAAATAATACCTCACAAGTTCCTCTTCGCTGGTTTCTTCCTAGAATAGGCCTAATATACTGCAGTTGACTGGCATGATAGAACCAAAGCACTCAGTGTTACATGTACCTGATGAAATTTCAATCAACGATCACAGATATTGACATTACGTGACTGGTTTAGACCAGTGCCAGTCCATTTGAATGTTAAACGTGAAGACAAACAAAACAAATTAAAACCCCGCCTGACACTTGAGACCAGGCTCATTCTTGTGCACCTTGGCTCGAATTAAAGAACTTCTTTTGACGTACATTTATACACACAGGAAAGTAAAACTGGTCAGAATGGCGAGTCGGGCACTGTGCTTCTAAATTAATTAACAGACAGAGAGCTTTATTTTATGCGTAATCAGGAGATTAGTTGCGAAATGTCGAGCGTGAGATAAGATTTGTGTGTATAGGACAGGTATTGAGCTGTCAGTGATGCTGTATCGATATCAAGTTATTTGCATAACATCAGGGGCGTAAATCACGAGGAGATGGGGGGGTATACCTCCTGCACTCGTTGGAGGGGGAAGGATGTGCTATTGGGTCACCTTCAACTTTTTTGTGGTGAAAAAAAGGCGAGTTGTGAGGTGTTTTTCGGAGCTCCCAAGAAACGAAAATGCATTCAGGAGTAATGTAAAAAGGGAAAAAAATTATCGCATTTTAAATGCACCGTTTGGATATAAGCTTAAGGATTTCTCAGATCATAATTCATTGATTTATGCATGATTTGCGAACCAACCCCTATATCATACTCCCTTTAAGTATAAACAAGTTGTACATTTGTTTTAAAAACAACACCCCTTTGAGTTATGTGGTATCTAGCAACGCCCCCGGCTGCTTTTCCAAGATTTCCTCAGACAGCATATTTTTTTTGAATTTAAATCATTCCTATAATTATAGGCCTAGGCATATCCTCGACACAGATTTTACTCCAATGGCCGACAGTTTTGATTCATAACTCGGATCACTTTGTTTGTCCCCGTAGTGGTTGGGTAGACCTGTATTCCATTGATTATGCTCAAAGCTAACATTTTTCCAAGGTTGTAGAATTGGTCAGAGGGCTTTAGATCAAAGTGGAGCCTGGGTAAAGCCAGGTTCCAAACTAGCTGTCAATTACAATCATTGCCGACGTGACAACCTCTTTTCCCAACCACTCGAGTTCGAAGTGAGTGTGGGGATTTCGATTTTTTAAAAGGGAGTGTCGACACTTTACAACCCACCCCTCTGGCTTAAACACTAAAGCACTGCGTTTTTTGAGCTTTTACAAGGTTCCCGGACCTCAAATTAGACCAATAATTCAAAAGGAGTTTAGGCTTTTCTCTCATTTTAGATAAAAGAATGGATGGCTGTTACAGTAAATCGACAAGTCCCCGTCACCCCACTTCAGCGGCCGCAGAGGCCCAAGCGCACGGGGCTTGAATAGCTGTAGAGTTCGCCACGGCCGGCCCGTATGTATTCCCCGGGCCACAAACGAGTGGTAATTTTCAAAGGGGATTTTCTTTGGGGGCAAGGGCGGGCCTTTCAGGCCGCCGCTGCAGCCGTCGGATGGAGGAGCCATTGTGGGTCCCCGAGTGCGGATTGCAGGGGAAAATATCGACAAAGGATGGTGAACAATGCTCCCCTGTCATGTTCGATTCAGGCCCCAGTTGAAGTGTGGGGTTTTGACAGGACGCTTTCCCCCCTCAAGTCGGACAAGATACAAGATGTTTTTATGGGTGGAACTTTTTTTTTTTGAGGAGCGGAGAATTGAAATCTGAAGTCGGTACAATAATTTAATCACGGCGCTTAGCGGGCATCGAACCCCCCAAAAGCCATAGGGACAGACAAACAACAAGGAGGACTGCTGTTCAGCGTTTTCAAGGGGTGGACAAGGGGGCGGAGATTCAAAGAGGGTCCGAGTTGGAATATCTTCAACGGAAACATGAGCCCGGTCGATCATATTAATACATTGTCTTATTACATACATTTTTGCCATCAAACCCATGCATGTCTTAATTCATTTATTTATTTTTCTTATTAAAAATATCCTTGACTTATTGTCAAACTTCATTTTCAAAGCGTGTTTTTTCCCACATTCTTTTGGACCCTTCGATTTCACCTTATCTCCTGACTTCGTCAAGGGAACGGAAAAACTTAATGGGGCGAAGGAGTTCTCAGCTCCTCAAAGCTTCAAGTTGAACAGAGCTGATGGTGGTTTCCTCGATATTTAGCAACCCTACATTAGACAGACAGCTATATTTCGGTGGGGACTAGTAAGTTGGCGTAGTGGTTCCTTCCTTGCCTTCCATCTCTGTGGTCCTGGGTTCGTTTCCCGGCTCGGTCCACATGTTTCAGTCACTACCTGCATGATTCCGTGGGTTTTGCCCGGAATGTTCCTCTGTGATTTCATTACTAATGCTGTAACTGCTCCTTATTGTCTCACATCTACAGGTTTCTTCAAGGCTTGAAAACTTATAGTGCCTAGAGCACTCAATTGATTCATAATGGCTGCGGCTTTAACAAACACGCCCCCGGTTTGAATTGAGGCTTCCATAACTTTTTTTTGGGGGGGGGGGTTGGCCGTAACATTTGGACACGGCTGGCTGTCTCGTCTAAGATGTAGCTATGTTGATGCTGAATTCAAGGGGACTGTTGATTCAGCTCTCTGGGGGAAAAAAAGCACTGTCCAGTGTGTGCCCACTCACTGTCCCAACACCAGCCCACGGTCTGGTTTCCTACACAGTATACACGCCCTCAGCCGGTTATGCGGGCAAGGTAGCAACCGAGGAAGCCTGCAGGTTCACGGCAACGGCTCCCTTTTGTCACTTGAGTTCAGTTCAAAGTACAGCCACCGGAATGAATCGCTCGACCCCCGAGATGAAGAAATCGATCGGGAGAAATGATGGAACGAGATCTTAATAGACGTGACATCGACACTGACCACTTCCACCTTGTGCCGAAAAGTACAATGAACAATGAGAAAGTCAATGAACCACAACACGGCACTGTAGTTTTTGAAATATAAAGTTGTATTAAATTGATTGTGCTTTGCTTGCCTTCTTCGTCAACTTGTGGACTCAGGTTCGATTCTTATCACCTGTTTTCTGTTGAACCGACACGTCCATACCATTACGATGAAAAATGCACCTTATTGGACCTAAAGTAGGGACAAGACCAGTTGGGATCGAAAGTCATTCTCGGAGATTCAACTCTTTTGCCCAAACTCTTCCACATCAAACTCAGGGAAAGTTTTAATTAACACAGTCTGATTCCGACAATTTCATCAGGGGACAAAATAAAATTACACTTTTTGGGCAAACAGGCGAGAGTGGTTTTTTAAATCCATGCTTATATAAAAACTTTCGGGATTATTGATTTGCTCTATGTGTTCATAAAAATGGATGTTCCCCTCGATAGTCTTTTTTTTTGCCTGTCGCTAAAGTCAAGCCCAAGCGAGGACTAAAAATTCAAATGAACCTGGCCTTCAGTAAAATTATGGGATGGCCGATGGGAGGTGTCTGAAGTCTCAGGAGACATTTTTGCTGATATGACGGAATCTTCTGGGGTCGTGAGTGGTCGAGCCAACTGAGTATCTTGCAAGCCGATGAGTAACTCAGAACATTCTTGAACATGCTCAAATCTTCAAAAGAAAGAATCCTAAAGCAGTGACGATGCTCAAATCTTCAAAAGAAAGAATCCTAAAGCAGTGACGATGCTCAAATCTTCAAAAGAAAGAATCCTAAAGCAGTGACGATACACTACAGCAGGCAAAAAGCTCAAGTGAACCAATACCACATTTGATCACAAATATTAAATCAACATTGGTATTGGTACTATAACCAGAATCTATAAGTTCTTTACAACAAAAGGAGTATGACGATTTAGACTGTTAGTTGGCCGATTGGTAAGAAGTCTGCTTTAATAAGCACGCGGTCGTGCGCTCGAGTACAACTGCTTGAAACTATAAGCACTCTCATAAGTTCCGGGACGCCAATAGGCACATTGGGGATTACATGGAACTTCGGCTGATTATGAGACAGTATCAAAGATATGATATCCCTAAGTACTACTGCTTTGAGAATCACCGCCTTAATTAAACATGAAGTATAGATGTGGACAGGTGCCAGTAGGAACCTGTGGCGAACAAAACGATGCGTTCTTGTCCTTGAGCCACTTCTGTTAGAGATTCCGATTATAGGCCAAAAGCTCAAAGAGAGAAAAAGTCGCCAGTCTGTCTATCAAAAAGTTGCACACATGTGTACTCCGGCCTACGAGTCTTTTTTTCACCTCCGTCAGAAAAATGAGAGAAAAAATAGATTGACGGAAATGTAAATGTCACCCCCAACTGACAGGACAAACAACAACGGTGCTCGCGTCCTTCCGAGCTAGCAAGACCGAACACAAACCTCGGGTACTGCACAAAATAGTAATTGATCTTTTCCCGCCATTTTACCCGCTTTAAAGGTGCAGGGTGTGTTTATATGTAACGATGAGAGCCCTCTCGTGGAAGCCGAAACTTCGAAGCTTCAACTTGGGGAAGAAAACGTCAACTTGCTGTTCGTTGGTAATCATTCTTTGTTCGGATGATATCTCAAAATTCTGGCTGGCTCTTCTTGAAGAGCAACGCAGTGAACTTTGATCAAATTCTTAATTTCGTGGTAACTACCCTTCCGTTGAAGCACTCCACTGCTACGCCCTGCCCCGTTTTAATTTTGAATTTAAGTTTTATTCTAATAGTTTCAAAGTTTATCTCTAAATTTTTAATTGTCTCGTTAAATATGCAGAGATTTTCAGGCAAACATTGCTCCTTAATGGGAAGGCTTTCGTCTGATACGTGATACACGGCCAACCTTCAGCATCGGACTATTTTTCCGCCTTGGTGTCCTGCTCTCTTTCCCGGGATTTTTTGTGGATCTCACCCGTCCCGGGGACCGGCTCCCTTTACAAGGCCCGGGGCAAAACGCGCGAGCCGACCCGGGTACATTTCACCCCAATCTCCCGCGATAAGGCCATCCTCGTTTGGGACTGACGGTCGCAGAACGGAAAGGATGTTGTGTTGAAATGTCAGACCGGGCTATTTCAGTGACAAAGAAATTCACTGCTGTCACAGGGAGGTACACGGGCATCCATAGGCCATCCATTCAACCCGACAGAGATGCCCTATTATTTAACAACTTCATCAGAATAAAAACAAACAACTCCATGGAATCACACATAAAAGAACTCTACAGATCTACAATAAACCACTACTAGCATTTCATGCACGCCCTGGAAAAACCTGTACGGTGCACTATACATGACAAGTGTATTGTTTACCGGCGGGAAACTGGGAAGGGTGAAGTAGGCTTGGGACAAAGCTGCAGGCCTATTTCTGGACTACGTTTGATAAAGATAAACGTGGAGGGTTTGATTTCACAAGCATTTTTCTATGCATGAACGAAGCAATCTGTGGTTGGTTTGAGGTTTTTTTAATTATTATTTCGATCAGATTTTTAAAAACCGACAGCAAACCACAATCCATGGGCGTAAATCCTGGAGAGATGGGGTACATTTCACCCCCACATTTTTTTTCTGGGTGGGAGGACAGGCTATTGAACCCCCCCCCTTTTTTCGTAGCGAGAAAAAAATCAAGGTGGATTGGATAATTTTTCAGACTTCCCAACGACCAAAATATACTCAATAGCACTCGGAAGCTCAAAATAATTGAAAAATGATAAATAAATACGCTGTTTTGTTCTGCGGGAGTGTAATACATAATACAAATGCACATCCATATCATGAACATCGCCCCCTAGAGTCATATTGGGTCCCCCCCCCCACAAACACACACAAGTGTGTATTTACCTGCAACTGGGGACCCCCTATTGTTCCTCTTTTGCTTGTACTTTACCTTTTTTAGAAGACCACCCATATGTTTTGTACACAGTTGTCAATCGGGGACCCTCTGTCAATCGGGGACCTTATTGTCCTCTATTGTTCAGGGTCCCCCATTGAATGCAGAAACAAACTCATAGACACTCACACTTTTCAAATTCCCTTGGTCTGGCAAGTCATCCCCCGCACAGTCATACCCAATGTCTCACCCCTCTTTCCCCGTTCCCAACACAAATCTACGCTATTGCTACAATCTAACCAAGGGGAGGCTCCCAATAGGTCAGATAGGAGCGACTCTGTGTTCGATCAAGCATTTTAACAGCAACAACCCCGGTTTTTTAAAGCTGGGAGTCAGGCATTTCACAAGCAACGGCTTTGCTTCATGTTGGGCCTCGGACTCTAACTAGTTCTTTTCATTTGGAAGTTCCATTTTGAGGGGAGTCAAAGGCTTTGTCGCGGGAATAACAAAACGATTTGATTTGAAATCAAAAGGAAAGTCTACCCATTCGGTCTAACGATTCCATGGTTACGGACGAAACCACCGCTACAAACGTTACCGGACTTTGAAAAAGAATCACAATCCCCCCCCCATTCAGCCAATCGCTCAGCCCGAGCTATACAAACCGATCAAGACAGCGCGTGCGCGTTGCTTACTTACCAATTAACTCTGGCGGCTTCTCGCCACCTCCATCCCATCCAGCCTCGCTACTTTTTTTTAACATCTACACCGTTCTGCCGCCAAAAAGTTGAATTTGAAAATGAAAACAACAACCAAATAAAGAACAAAAAACAAAAAAGGCAAAGTAACCTTGGAGTTTGCGGTGGCGAACGGGAGCGCTCGACAGAAAGCCAGAGGCAGGTGGCTGTTCGTGCACGACGCGGCAACTTTCACACGTTTTGTATTCACCGTGCATAATGCGCGTGCTCCGTCCAAGAGCAAACAACCGACCAGCGCCGGGGCGCGCACCGCCAGACCTTGACCCTTTTCCTCATCGGCTCTGAAACTCTCCTCTTTTTTACTTTATAGTCAATGTCAAACCCGCTGAGCCGGTGATCCGTGGGGCTCGGCACGGGGCCCGAGGGACCGCCGAGACACCAAGTCTGGCCTCTCAGAGAACCAAACATAATCTTATCATAACAATACACTAAACAAGATTTTGGAAAATATCTTTTTTGTTGGGAGGGGTACAGAAATTGTGGGTGTTTCCAAATATGGCAAGCAAGGACACCATTGTATCCATATCGACATAAAAACGTGGAGCACAGCGCATGGGTCACACGTGTAAAGTTTAAGTGGAAAAAAGAATACGCTTTGCTCGTCAGCGACCCTGTCATGTCCCCCAAAACGCCTATTCCAAACCCTTTTTTGACGACACCAACTATGCCACATGTTAAATAGCTCCATAGTGGCATTACCATCTCCCACGTTTCCAGAGTTCGGACTGTGGGAAGGTATCGCGGACCCTTTAGGGGCATGAGATATCCAGGTCCCCGCTATATCCAATTAACACCCTGCCCTATTAACAGACGATGTGGGGGGACAGCATCTAGTTGGGTGATAATAATAAACAGGATGGGGAATTGGTATTCGGTTGTGGGGGGGGGTCAGGTGACGGAGAGCTGAATTCTAACCAGATGTGACAGGAATCAGTTTTGGGAAGGTTGGATACTTATTTCCTGCCTCTTTAATTTAAAACAAAAAGTCAACCGCATACTAGCCGCAAGCATAATGCCATTCAAGACAGACATGCAAATCGGGTTGTGGGATAAAGTTGTTATTAAGTAAGCACAACTCAGCCGCCTCAACGCATATCCTCGTTGTCTGAGAGTAACTCGCAACAATGATTAGCCGAAATCGCATCAGCGAAGCGCTGATGGGATGTGATTTTCCAGAATATATGATGATGATTAAGCCCCTACAGCACCATCTTGGATGAAAATCTAGATGAGGTCGTGACTTGTGGGCACGGGGGGGGGCTGATTCCTTATTGTCAGGCCACAAAATGAAAGATTTACCAACATTTTTTTTTTCCAACCGACGAAGACGCAACCCTTAATACTTTTTTTAATATGGTTCCAGCTGTATTCGTCTCGTAGCAATTTATGGCCATCTCTATAACGCATTTACTTAAAAGCAGGGCTATATAAAGGGCACCTGAGCAAACCTCCGTGCCTTACAGACCTCTACAAATCGACTCTCATCGCCACGGAAATCTCTGTGCAAAGCTAACCTCGTCAGTAGAGGCAACTAGAAAGCTGTAACATTTTAACAAGAATTATTGAATAAAAAAGACAGTTCCTTGTACTAAGCACCCTTGTAAGTTATACGACCATGGAATATTCTCCTCTTTTTACTTGTATCAATTTTAAATTCAAACGAGAAACCTCACTGAAATCGATAACGACCGAAACACTGCTACATGGTTAAAGCTTAAATCATTTGCTATTCGGATTTCCGTTTCATAATTTTAACACGTGTCAATTTTTAACTGGCGGGCAAAAACTGGGAATTTTGTACAATGAGAGATTCGCATAATACATAAACTAGTTGGACTTGAGCGAGACCAAACCATATCCTTCAAGCCGAGCACTGTTCCGTCAGCTCAAGAAACAGCTTTCTGAAAAAAAGAAATCGTGGCATTCTGTTCCTAATGAATTCCGACCTCGTCCTTGTATAATACGCTGTCACTCAATTTGTCGCTGCTCTCCCCCGGGATTAGACTGTAAATATAATTTAATCCCTTTTAATCCCGCGATCGGGTGCAGTACATGTGCGTCCAGTTAGACCGCTGGTATTCCGTAATATACAAACAACATCTGAGAACCTCGTGTTGGATTCATGAAGTGGTTATCGCAACTGATAGAGCAACAGCCAAACGAAGCATCGATCAATTGTGGTCAGCCTTGTGGTCCACTACGGCAGGATTTTCTTAGTAGTTGATTTCGCTCAGGAGAATCTTGTTCCATGGATGAGAGAAGGAGAATTTGGTGAACAGTTGATTAGGAAAACCAGAAATTGATTTTAGGACTAAGAGCAGGCCGGGACCCATTCGTTCTGAGCGCCTGTTTCCTCTTTGATGCCGTGGACCCCCGAGGGGAACAAATCACCGCGAAGGTGGCGGGGACCGGAGCGGATCGGTTGCAAGATCGCCCGGGGACAGTTTGCCCGGCGAAATTGTAGACGTCTCCGCCAACAAGCCACGGGGTTGTTTTCGCAAGCCAGAGCCGGGCCGCCGGCCCGGGAAAAGGGCTTCACTTGGCTTGTGACAACACGGGTTGGAATGGGCCCATGATTGGTCGCATTAAGCTAATAAACTCGAAGGGTTCCTAGTAGGCGACGGGTTGTGCCGAGGACTGTTGTGGAAAAAGGTTGAAGATATCTCCTCCTTTCTGTGCCAAGGATGTCACACAGATCATGGAGGAAGGAAGTCATTTCGCATCTTCCCTCCTTGGGCTCATGAGCATACTTCCGATAAGAACCTATGACAATACAACTTTTTTCTCAACAGTAACTAAAACTTCGGACACTCTTTTTTAGAAGCGAGTTTCACTTCCCAACCCAGTCGCCTCTTATTGCTGATCAGGGCATTTTTGCAATTTTCCTGAGCATAATTATTTGCCTGACTGAGTTCTTCAGTCGTTGCTTGTATGGGCAGCTTACTTTTGCCGATATCTCTCTTGTTTATGTCACTTTTTCAAGCCCCAGTACTCTCCCGTAGTTTCACTTAAAGTTCTACTTAGTATTACAGGTAGGGCTAATAATGTTGTTCTAGTAACTGCTTCAAGGAACTTTGTAAATGATTCCTTTTTGTATTCAGGCCCTACTGAGAGTCAGTCGTAGTTTATCAGCCAAAAGTGGGGAAAAAATACGACCGCGACGTAGAAAGAGCTAACACCTGGGTCGGTCTGAGGGGTGTATTCACCCGAAAGGTCTGAGTCCGAGTTATCAGTCAGTCCGTCGCTGGGGGAGGAATGGCGAACGGAACTGACCCACTCATGGCTTCCACCGTGTGGATACGCTGTGCCGCTAAATCATCCCGTCCTTTTACGTGACTGAAGACGATCATTGAAAGCCCTGCATGGGCCAAATGCGATTCACACGCACTTCCACCTCTCACACAGGTACGGAAGTGCACTGAATAAACAGCGTGAATCGTGAAAGAAGACAATTTCTGAGTGCTTGATTTTTTTTTCAGCTTCCCATAATTCATGCTCACACCGAAGGCTAACGAAGACGATGTCATCACAGGCCTAACATTTCAGTTGTTTATCATCGACGTGAAAAAGAAGTGAAGGTCGCTTACTGTAGGCCTGTGTTTGACAAGAAACCTTAATCGTGCACGAAAAGGGATGATCTGTTTTTGTTTCGAGAGCCACGAAATTTGAAGAAAATTGGTCTGAAAAACAGAATTGAAACTTGTCATTCTGTCAAAGAGTATAAAAAGCAAATCATGTCTTTATTTCTAGGAGGACAAACAGAGAAAAAAAAGACGTTGGCTATGTTTCAGAGTTGATTCCCAACGCAGGCGAAGAACTCTTTACAATTCTTGCGCGGTCCAGACCTGTTTCCTTTCCTGCAACTTCGCCTGACATTTCCTGACGCGAACTTCCGCATTTCGCCCTCGTCGTAAATGCTGTTGTTTTCCTCGCCAGCTGCCCGAGCCGGCCTCCCCGCGATCCCAGGCCAAAACAACATTGCCAGGGCCCGGTGGGGGGCATTAGCTGTCCCGTCCCACGGGACGCCGGACGAAGGTGTGCAACATTTCTCCCCGACGTACTTTTTTTGTCTTCTACGTTTCTGAAACCCTGAACAGTTTATCCAGCGGTCGGAGTGAAAACAAGGCATTAGCGACCGCCATGCCTCTGTCATATCAAAGAGCCATTTCCACTGGTCTCTTTGAAACCTCAAAACCTCCGTCATCAGGCGTTGTTGTGCCATCTTATACCGCAAAGCCGACATATGAGACCCTCGTCCAGTTAGCTCAAAAACCTGGGCGCATTATCCCTGGCGAAAAAAAATCATATCACCCGTTTGATCTGTGTTTCGACCGCGAAATGAGCAGCGCCTGCCTGCCTCTCACTCCCGGCTAATTGGCTTTCCCGGCCCCCAGGCCAAGAAACGTATCACCTGTTCAGGTACATTCAATTTTTTTTTCATTTGGCAAAGGCAGAAAAAAGGGAAGAACTTTGGGAAGAATGTTTTCCTTCACTATTTCTTTGATTTCGTTTAGCGATCCTTGGCATTTTCTTGGGTTCAACCTGGGCCGGCCGATAGGTATGCGGCGACGTGGCTCATCCTTTCTTCTTGCCGCTCGCTCGTCGATCTAAACAAATTTGGCGGTACAACGAACGAGCCAGCTCTCACCAGTGCTTGGAGCATTCGAAGGTGACATTTTCCATACCGACTGCCAAGGAATGTATGGGTTTTTCAGATCCGATGATAAAGCAAAGCAATGCGTCACACATTGACACTCTGAGTGAACCATTTGCATAGTTGATAGCACAAGCAACCGGACTTCATGCGAATCAGTCTTTTTTTCCGAAAAGACGGAAAATGCTGCATTTCAAAATTGAAAAAGCTTACACAATGTCGGACGCTCCTTAGACATTCATACTGCAAAATTGGTAACATTTGAAAACACTTTAAGACGGCAACCGACATGTCATCCCAACCTTTAAAACACCACTCTATGTCTTCTGGGCCTCCGAGATAAGTGAGTGTCTCAAATAATGGCCATGGTCATGTTGAAAAATCTGCAATAAACGACGTGTGTCAAACTGCGCACGACATCAGTCACAGAGACCATTACCCAAGTTACATAGAGAATTATGCAATTTCACTGGAAGCGACGTGCTGACTTCCCTTAGATGGCTTTTGTGGTTTGATGTTTCAGGGAAGGTGGACCGACTTTTTTTTTTCTTCTTTCCGGTCAGTTTTTACCCAACAGTTTCGGTTCGCGTCAGCGGGACAATCCACTTTTGTCGGACCGATTTTCCGTCTGGTCGAGCGAGGAGAATTGAAGCGCCGTGGTGGCGTGCTTGTGGCGAAAAGGGATTTCGGGGGGACCATGCCTGTGCGTACAAAAGCATGGCTTAGTGTTAATATGTAAGGTTGAGCTTCTTTTGTTTGGTCAAAATTGACCTTGGCTCCATCAGACCTCGTTTCGAATCGCTCCAGTCAGCCTATAGTAAATAAATGATTAAAAAGTTTGATTCTGGTACAACCTGCGTGTCAGGTTAACATTCACATATCACAAAATTCACTTTCCGTATACTTTTGTTCATGTACACGTATGTATTCTTTGATGTGCGAAAACGAAATCTTGACTGTTGACACATCAGTGACAATTGAGCCCGACTTGTAAAATAAGTTACGTTGGGAGATTTTGACCAAGAGCAAAGAAATACTTCAGGGCCTATTAGAAATTTAGAAATTTCCTGTCTGATCAAAAAGGAACCTCGTTCCCATGATATCCGCACACGGTTACACCGTGCTCCTTTCTCGCAAGTCAAGTCGGGTGTAGTTAAAAACCTTTTGCCACTGCGCAACCCATGCACAAGTCAGTATTACGCGGATCATCATCGGAAAAAGTAGAGCAATATTGAAGGAAAAGAAGACCATAAGAAAGCAATATTTTACTGATCTGATAATTTATTATAAAAATCTATATAATTTACATCAATTTATCATAGCGGAGAAGGCATGAACATTATATTCCTCGTTCATACGGTGACGAGGGAGGAGGAGTGGGTGAGCTTACAGGAAAAGGTGGGCAAAGTTTGTGTCATTTCTGACAAATATCAAGGGAAAAGGGGTTGAATTTTAAAATGAAAAGGCAGTCTCATAATTAATAAGCCATATTTGTTTAGTGTGCTTGTTTCGGTTTTCTCCCCATTATATTGTTTCATGAACGAGATCTAGCGCCTTTGGCTAAAGCACACGCAGAGTGGTGTGATAACTGGCCCGAATAGAACAACGTTACAATGGCTTGTCGCCAGGACACCAGACAAAGCGGTCGACAAGAACCTCAGGTACTTGGAGAAGAATAGAAATTAACGGACAAGTCTAAATCGAGCGCAAAAAATTGCCCATCATTCCAAAACCAGGCTGAAGAATCGTAAACTACACTTGTACTATTCTCCATTTATAAAAAAAATGAGAAATACAAACTCCACAACAGTTATTGCCCATTTCTACCAAATGTTTTAAAAGTATAAAAGCTAACAGAGGGGGGGGAGGGAATGACTGAACATTAAAATTACCTACTTCAGCCTCGTTTGTGGAAGGGTGGATCACAACTTTCAATTGTGCAGGTAATACTGGAACGCATACCCTCCCGTGCCGTTGTGTTGCGTATGCCCTGCGTAGTTCCTCACAAAATAGAATTCCAAGTAAAATTGCGACATTGTTCCCATATCTTTTTGAGACGCTTGATATCTCCCCCTTTTCGAACAATGCACCGCCCCTTTATCGTTCGCAGACGGTGATCCGGACTACGAAGACGCCAGACGGTAGTCAGTCTTGCACTGCGATCTTCAAGTGATTGTCATTGTCTTTTTTATTGCGTAGAGAAAGATTAAAGGGAACTAGACGAACGGGGAAAATCTATCTTCTCGTCTTTGAATAACCATCTACTGATTGTTCAGGAAAACAAAATCATAATAAATCGGACCTCTTGGATTAACAGTTACTTATAATAATTTCGGTTAAAAACTATACAAGACATATTCACAGTTTCTGTGGCGTTTCGTAATGGCAAGAGGTAAAAATAAACTGTTAACATACTTCGAAACTGTGGTGACTTTCTGATGTCGTATCATTTCACCCAATTACACCACACGTTTCCACCACTCGTACTCTCTCCAGACTTACTCGAATACCATCGGATGCTTTCTTTGGGGTGGGGTAGTTGGTTTGGTGGTGGGGGTCGGAATACTGTGAACACAGGTTTGTTGGAGCTTTCTAGAAAACACAATCTGCTAAATATGTCCGAAGCCGGACAGAGAGGTTGATGTCCTAAACCTAAACCTGTCCTAATTTGCCTCACTATTTTCTTGTTCGTGAAAAATCCCGCATAAAAAGTACTACAGCCGGTATTCGTTTCCACCGAAGTACCATAAATTTAAAGTACCAGGAATACAGAGTACTGATGAGCGTATGAGGTTTTGGCAGAATTATCTTTAACCACTGTCGTCGTTTTTGAATCTAGCAATTTAACTGGAAAAAAAAATTGGAAAAATGGTAACAGAGGAGCTGACAAGAAACATACATCCGGGGCACTTCATCCTCGGAACATCTGAGAAGTGGCAAAATTGGAGCCCCGTGACGAGTTAACCATGAATAACCTCAGTAGAAAGCTTTTAAATAGACACTCGATTGCTTGAATTGACGCAAGGAAGTCTGTTGCTGAGTCCACGATATCATTTCCGTCGATCAGGTCAAATCCCTTTTTCGAAACTCACCACAACCTTTTCATCAAGAGTCAACACAGACAGGCAACCCTGAGTGTTTGTTTAGAAGTAACAAAAGAGTTGCGTGAAGCCAGGCTTGCAAGTTGGAGAATTCCGCGGCTGAAATTCGGATCCGGCGTTTCGTCGAAGCATGAATTCACAGTTGGGACACTACGCGTAGTATCGGCAAACGAGTGTCGATTCCTGCGCAAGCGCCTGAGAATAAGCGTAATCGATTATACGGTCGCCTTCTCAACTCCAAGAATCGTCACTGTCACTCCAGATCTACCAATGGCACCCTCCGGTATTTATCGCAGTTGTAGTCAACACACTTTCGTATTTCGTCTGACCTGTGGTTCTCTTTATCTCGTCGTTACCCGTAGTTTTTTGTTGTTGAATTTTAGCACTGCTGTTTTATCACTTACTCTCCCATAGACCAGTTACGGTATGGTTTGGTGATTTTCACTGGCAGAAGTTAGTTTTGTTCAGTAGTTTGACGTACTGTTGCTTGAGTGAGGAGGCATCCTCGAAGTTAGGGGATGTGCCCCGCTGTTGACAGGGGAGGGTTCGTTGCTGGGAGGCGTGGGCATACCCCCGGCCGTCTGACACACGTACCACTCGCTCAGGTTGGTCCCTGTGTTGCTGGACAAGGAGGGCGCCGGGTGCATAGAGCTGCCGAGCCCCGCGCTACCAGTGCCCGCTCCGCTAGCCCCGCCCGCACCACCACCGCCGCTACCGCTGCCGGCTCCTCCTGCACTCTGGTGGGACGGGGGAGAGGAGTCGGAGCTGGTGGTCGGGGAGGTGGCCCCGGCGGGCTCGAAGACCCCCGGGGGAGGGGGAGACTTGCTGTGAACTTTCATGTGCTTCCGCAGGGAGCTCGGGTGGGTGTAGCTCTTGTCACAGCCCCGCATCTTACAGTTGTAAGGCTTGTCCGAGGTGTGGACGTGCGAGTGCTTCTTCCGGTCGCTGGAGTTGGCAAAGCGGCGGTCGCAGCCATCGAACTCACACTTGAACGGCTTCTCCCCTTCATGAATAAAAACCCGAAAATAACACTGTTAAGTCCTAAACAGTTCATTTTTTGTTACTGGCTACCCCGGCAGAGACATCAAAACTGTCTTGATCAAAGTTTACTCAAATTGCCAACAGAGATAAAGTCACATCGGTTTACCGATAGTGTAACAATTCTTACCAGAGTAAGACACTTAACATTTATCCCCTGGGTAAATATCATAATTATATTGGCTTGACTTTATTCTAAATATGAAAAAACTTCCAGTGATTATCAATCATGTTTCCCACTGTTTGAAAAAAATGGCTGGGAATAAAAGTCCGCTGTTATTCTGCCTAACAACTGGTAAGACATTGTCCCCTGCTTTTGAATAATTCTAGTGAGCTTTCAACCAATGTTTGAAAGGTTGGGAGAAGCTGAAAATCAGACTGCCATTCTCAGTTGTAGTTTCACTGAGTTGAGATCATTTTCACACCCGAACCTCAGCCCCCAAAAAGTAAAATCATGATTAATTTCACCGATTTTTTTTGTCTTTGTTGACACGGTAATATAGTCCAATCCCCCGAGATAACAACAGAAATTGGGCGCAATTGGAAAATTGTGAAATTTGCTTTTGCTCAAAATGTTTACAAAATGTTCCGAAGAACATCAGAACATTGCCGACAAGGTGCTGTTTAGCCCTAGTGGTTTCGTGCATTCAATAAAGAATGTTCCTGGTCATATATGAACGGGCAAGTCCTTGCACGAGCCCCACTTTTGGATGATTTGAAATAGTGTCCAGTGGCTCGCCTTGGATCATTAAGCCCGCTCGCCGTTTCAACTTCAGGCTCAGTGGTTTTTCGATTAAAAAGACTTTAAAAAGAACAGAAGTGCAAGAAGAAAGGAAGAAAGAAAATAGCAGGCGACATCGTCGACCGAGTCGGCTGGCAACTGTAAAAATACAGCGGTATAATAAAAACGCGTGGTGTGAAAATGAACTTGGGGTCACCGCCGGCACACAATGGGACGTGTAATGGGGCCCCTTTTGGACGAATCAGACGGTCGTATTGCCAGATATTTCTGATTAGATTGAAGTCGCCCGCCAGAAAAAAAAAAATTAATAGCAGCAATAACAATTGCGCTCTGGACAATTGTTCAAAGAATCACACGCGCGGCCGGGCGCGATGACAGTTTGCTTCCGCCACATCATGGTTTCAGATAGCACGAACCGTGGGCCAGGCGGGGTGGTGAAGTGATGGAGGGATTGCTGTTGGAGAGGCCTGCTCTGGGCTCCTTGCTGCTCCTCATCTGAGAGTCGACGGTGGCGCGCACGCCGGAAAAAAAACTAAACAAAACCCCTCCAAACCGCAAAAAAAAAAAAAAAAAAGAAGTCGCCGATATGACTCGGCGAATGCAGCCAGCACCCGAATCTGGGCATCGTTGCAACAAAGATGATTGCGTTCAATTTCGTTACAAGTTCCGGGGAAGAGGGTAATAAGCCGGTAAGCAATTCGAAGGGTTTGTTGGCGGGGCGCAGATCGCTTAGAAAAAAAATGGAAAAAAAAATAATTACATGGACAAAGATGGAGTGCAGGTTTTTGAATTACTTACAAATCACGAAGTAGTTACAGTCGTCTGGCTAAATTGAGTTTGTGCCGTCGGTTTGGCCGGGCGGTAAGGGGGGCGACAGGGCTGGTTCAATTAGATAATTGAGTATGTTTGGGAAAAAAGCATCTTTTTTGATTAAATGTGTTGGGTAAAGGAAACGAGGATGATATCAAGCGTTAAGTGTGTTTGTTCACATGAAGCTCAGATGCAATTTAATGTGTGAAGGTTTTACACAGGCAGCATCTTATAACAGTCACGTTAGGTTTACATGTAAAAATAAAACAGCAACTGTTCGGTTACTTCGGAGGCAAGAGCCACGTTGGAGGGGTTTTTTGGCATGAAGAATATCGAACTGAGCATGCAACATTTTAAGTGCTCCTGGAGTGATTGGACAGGACATTTGGCTAACGCGGCCGAGTGAAACAGGACTCCGAGTTTACAGGCGGCGCGCCGCTGTCTCTCGGCGGGGTTGTCTGCCGCGAGCGCCGGGTGCTGAACTGGCTCATTCACGCCCCGGTTTTGTCAGCTCCCCCCGTATACATGTACCTGTGACAGAGCACGGCGCCCACGGGCGAGTGATCTGACACTCTGCACTCCTCTGGGACGGGCGCGGCGCGACGGATAGGCCAACACCGTTGAGGACCGCCGACGAATGCGTGATTGGCTGCACTCGAACAACATGGAATTGCCTGTCTGTTTCCACAAGCAGTCACAACTTGTACATATTTAATGTGGCAAGTGTCAAGAAGGATGATTTTAAAAGATGACAAACCGCAGAAATTTGCTTCAATTTGTCTCTCTGTATATGTTTCACAAAAAGAAAGTCGTGACCCTGGAGCAATAAACCAAAGACAGGAAAAAAATCTCACGTGGGAAAAAAAAGGTCATTGAAAACTTGCAGACGACACTAGACTTGCATTTTACATGTGTGAAACAATGAAGCCTTTTTTAAAATCTCTGATAAACATTACATACGTCCGACAGATGAGCAATTGTTCCGTAACGTTTTGCCCATCTTGGGTCAAAAATATCAACTGCGTGCACTTTGGGGACACACCTGCATCTAAAAGACAGTTTGTTAAAGATCCCGAATCGACCAGCAATTTAAGAATTTGAGTCTCGGGCGAAAACATTGCCCAAAAGTTGCTCATACGGACTTTTCAACTGAGCGTACATTTTTGCATTATTCACACCACGGGTCACAAAAATGCATGACAAGACCCTTGTTCCTGTTGCTTTATATTCCCCTTTCGATTGTTCTCCAAACGCTGTCAGTGTTTGCGATTAGTTGTCTCCATTTCCCCCGTGCTTTCATTTCGGTCGGTTGCCCAGGAGGAAGTTGGTGTATACCGTTCGTTGAACTCTTACGGGTGGTGCAGCGCATAGCTGGAATCGAGTTACTCGCATGTAGGTTATCGGATTAGCGTGTTTATCGCACCACGTTTACCCGTATGTGCCAGACGGCCCGCGCTTGGCCCATGTCTTCCTTCAGACTTTTATCTTTGTTACACTTAAAAGTCTTCTTGCAGTGCGTTTCGGTTACATAATTATCCATGCAATCTAGTTCAGTTTAAAATTTTAATTGAGGTACACTATAATAGAAAACTCAATTGGTAATTGTACTTAATTCTCAGATTTCTTTAAGAATCAGTTGATTCTGAATATCCAACGGGTAAACGTGATTACACTGAGATGAGGATGTTTGTTTCTCCCTCATTGATAAAGATATTAAATCTTAAACACCGACATGCCGGTTACAGAGCAGTCTATCGACAATAGCTTTCGTTTAAAATGTAAACGTTAATTCAAATTCATTACATTTATTTCGTTTTATGACTGCGATTCAGTCAGAAAGTGTAATCATATCAACACGACTTCTTTATAGAACAATTTCCCAAATTTAAACATTATACTTTTAACGCTGTAAAAAAATATCTCAACAAACGGTTGTACACATTTTAAAGAAATGCTCGCTTATTTGGGAAAATGCAGTACACCCCCAAATCAAATCCCGAAAAAAGCCTGCGGTCTTTTGTTTAAACTACTTGAAAGCCACCCCTACATTGTTGAACTAGCTCTAAATTGGAGAATCTGTCCGACTCTTATCTATCTTAGAATCGCGCCTGGGGATCTCAGCATTTAAATACAAATGTCGGACGACTAAAGAAACATGCCTAAAAATCGATACTATCAAGGTTACTCGACAATTCACTTCAGTGTTCGAGTGGAAATCGCATTGGAGTCCACCACTTATGTGTACGCAACACAGTACAATCATGTACAATTCATGTACATGTTACTTTTGTTGTACATCGTGACCAATGGTGCGACTTACTTTATATTTGCATGTTTCTGATGATTCCTAGATGGTTATTATAAGTACAATTACTGTAATTTATCACCAGCTTTCTATTAAGTTCAGATGATGACTAGGTAAGATTAAGTCTAAATTCGAGAAAATAATACGAGTCGATTTGAAGTCTTCGTTATTCTTCGAGTGCTTGGTTATCGACAATTTTGTCAGATATTGAAAAAAGGGAGTCTAAGTGTTTTTGAAGGATTGACTTAGTAAAAGCTATGAGCTAAATGCATGAATGTTTAGTTTGGAAACAAAATTGGCCGATTTTGCTTTGGGCTTATGTTTGAAACCGTGAAGCTATCCCCTCAAAACGGGGGTAAGGTGACATTGTGGGAATGAAAGATCTACTGGTAGATGTTCTTGAACGGAAACCTCGGTGAAGAGATTTCGGAAACAAGTGGACAGATTTAGCTCGGGTGGCACAAAGATCTATCAGGATCCTGTGGGGTGGGTCATTAACAAAACGGAAGTGTTGCTGCTGTCCCCTCGACGGGAGTGTTTGTTTATTGTGGCGAAGTGGCGAGGGGGGTCCCCGACCCGTCCGTCAGGACCCTTTAGCTCAACTTTGGCAAGGAAACAAGAGGGATGGGGGTGGGGAAAGAAACAGCAATGACAACAGACCACATAAATCATCACCTTTACAGGTGTAACTCGTTCCCAACACGCTCGAGTGTCACAGAATTCCAGCCCGGACTTTTATTACACCTACAGCCCAAACCATCACAAGTACAAACGAAAGAGATAAAAAAAAAGTGGTTCTAGCTTTATGCCGCCTAAAACGGTAATTCAACATAGAGGCCTATTGAACAATTCCCATCGGAAATAGGGATGATTCCTCTTTTTTTTCTAAATTGTTGGTTTAGGTTCGTCTGCCTCTTCGGGTACTATGGGAACAAATCTTAGGACTCTCCACCACAACTTTTAACCTGCTTCTGAAAGACCACGTATCGCCATCGTACAGCAAAGTGAGACAAGTTGACTGAATTTCAGAATACCGAGTGCTTTCAAATTCAACGTAAGAGAAACTTTGACTATGCCTCTTTCACTTTACTGTTGTGTCTGACAAACAAAACTGATGTCGTATTTTGCTACAAGTAAGTTGTGACTTCTCTGGCTGTTCACCTAAGAACTTCGAACTTTTTTCATTACAGGAGGTAGCATTTTAATACAATCAGAATCTCCACATCCTCTCTCCATGTTGTTTCTGAACATTCGAGACCAAAATCTTCAGAGTTTGCGACGTCCTGGTAAGAAAGGGGATTATTTGAGAAAACTATAGTCAAACGAAAGTCGCTTCCTTTCATTTCTTGACTCGCTCGGAAGGAACCATTTCCATGGAAACAGAACAGATGAAACCACTCGAATCTTGTCAAAGCCGGCCAGCACTGCATATATCGCGGAGCCACTGCAGATCTACCCAGGTTGGCCCACGTCGGCCCGCCGTAAAACAAACCCGCTTGACAGAGCGCGACACACCGTAGGAAATGATTACGGAAAATGGGTAAACCCGTCCGAGAATACGGCTCCCCCGGGACACCAGCTCTTGACTCAAGAAATGCCCGACAGACGGATAAAAAAGAAATCACCAGAAGAGCTTGTAATTGCGTCAACACCGCAGCTTTTTTTCCCTCTTAATTTGATGGGGGGCCTTGCACTCTGTGCAGGTGCGAACGAGGCGGCATTAATTCCAGGGGAGCATTTGTCTTCGTTTTGTAAGATTTACGAGGCTCGAAAAAAACAAATTACCGTGGGTTTTGTATTAAAGGAGATTCCGGAGGGAGGAGCTGGGCCTAATTGGTTGCGGCAGATCAGAACGTTTGCCTCTTTGGATACTAGTCTTTCTTTATGTTGTTTATTTCTTTTATAATTAAGGAATTCGTTCCACAATGGCGGCTGGGCTGCATTGTTTCCAAGTGCCTTGAACTGAAGAAAACCTTATCAGTGATAAGGACAGGTCGCCGCATCCTCCCAAAAAGACAGGGCGGAAGTTTCCCTTGCGTTCTCTATACACGTCTGTTTGTTTTGGGGTCAGCGGCCCGAGTGACAAGACTGATTTGCTGAAGCTCTCGCCTACTTTATAATGTCATGGGAACAGGCTCGCCCCTGTTGCTCTGTCTTGTCAAAGATTGATGAGTTAACACACGACTTTTCGCCCGCAAACCCCTTCGAATAACGCGCCGGTCAGGCTATGAACGCAATCCCTAACCGTTTGCATGTCATTGTCTGCAGGGGCGAAGCGATGCTTGCACTGTCGGCAATGTTATACTCCGTGGATTATCCTCAGAGAAGTTAACTGTACACGGGCCGTGGTGATATATTTAGGAGATCATTCCACCAAGCATACAGTCAGTTTAAAGAGCAATATAGCAAAAGGTAAGGAAAAGATGCATTTCTGCTCTGATTACCGTGACATAAGGCACTGACTGTTTAAAAACATTCTTTAGCAATTATTGCAGAACTGTAGGTGTTTGGACGATCATTGGAATATCAAAACACTTCCCCTTTATCTTTCTACTTTCGCCAATCTTCCCATATAAAAATCGGAAACTCTCTTTTTCAAGGGCCAAGTCTTACCGTTAACTTGCACGCTTCTTCTTGTCAGTTGTTAGTTGAATGAAAAAAAATCGACAAAAACACGCTTTACACGTTACGATAATGACAGCCATGCGCTCGATAAGATCCGTAGAATGTACTTTTTCACGGCTGAAACTTTCGAGCGACGTCCCAATCGCTGTGCACGGACAAGGACGCATTCGCAACCCGCGTGCAACACGGAGTGCACCCGGCTTTGACGGTGACGGGCTCATTTATTCGATCTTGTCAGGCGCAATGAGGTTAGGCTTGTTGTCTGACTTCAACAAGGGCGATCTCTCTAATCAAACAGATCATAATAGCCTCTGTCTCCACGCTTAATGATAAGACAAGTGGCACTTTCGTGCCAGTCAACAGCAGTCAAGACACGACGGCATTAACTGGACTCCAATTTTGTCCATTGTTTATCAAAGCACCTCTGACCTCAATGCATTTCCAGTCAGTGTTTATACATGTAGTTACTCTTAAAAAGGCACTGTGACTTCACGTAACCGGTTGTGGATTTCAACGTCAAACATAAGAAAAGGTCTGAGAGACCTCGAACACAATTATGTCCCAAGAGCCTTTTGTAGATCTGCCGAACACTACCACACTTTTCAAATGGAAAGCTCACCTGAGAATGGCCTTTCATGGGGCACATTTCTTCTGAAAACTTGTAAATGACCAAAACAAATCCAAACCTTGCTTTTTCATACCATCGGCAAAGTTCCCATCCTAAAGAATTGAGCGTCGTTGCTATTCACACCGTTGGTGCCTGATCACCGTCCCACACATGTGCACGGTCGATGTTAACAGTTAACTTAAGGCCCACGCTGCCTTCGAAAGTTCGACATTTCGCAGGGAAACGTGGATTTGATCCGGCACCAATGTCGATCCCAAACAAAATGGGTCAACTTCTACCCGGGTTTATACTCGTACTCCGGTCAACTCGTACCCACAATATGCACCGAAGTCAACTCGTACACAGGTCAACTCGCACCCGAATTAACTCGTACCCAGGTTGGCTCGTACCCGAGTCAACTCGTACTCCCAAGGCCCTGTCAGCAGAGAATAATATGCCGAGCATAAAATGGGTTTTGATGCTCGCATTTATTGAACACAAACGTACGTATAAAGTTCCTTTTACCTGTCAGATTTCGTTGAAAAATTCCCACCATGTTTAGGAAGTGGGACATAAATGGCGTCTGCCTGCAGCCCCCCCCCTTGAACACAGATGGTCCGCAGCTCGCACGTTAAGTCCCTCTCCAGTCAACGTCTTGGTCCATTTTTGAATAAATGAACTTGCTACATGCCCTATCCCTTGCTAGGGTTTTGAAATACGCCTACCATGTTTGTGATGCCTTCAAAGAAGTCAAATAAACTCTGATTGAGAACAGTGGTTCTGTTCGGGGAGAGGGGGTGTTGATCAATTAAGCAACGTGATGGGTTGCAATCATTTACCGCGAGAAATGTCTCGACATGATCTTGCCATGTTCGACACGCTGCTTCATGCTACTTGCGAGTTTCACCATTTTTATGATAAAAGATGAATAAACGTCCCTAGCATCTGACATCGTCCAAAATGCGAGAAAAACGGAGAAGAAACATTATCATAGTCAATTTGGGGTATAAAAGTGAGACAATTTATTGTAATCCGTTTGGGGTAAAAAGGAAGAAAACACTCGTAATTTGTTTGGGTCACAAATGCGTGTGTTTTCATAGAGGGTACGAGTTGACTGGGGTACGAGTTGACCAGGATACGAGTTAACTCGGGTACGTGAGACACTGGCGGGGAGAAAAAATCCACGGTGCTTTGAACAGACCAAAAAAAAGCT
This sequence comes from Acanthaster planci, assembly GCF_054643075.1. Lineage (NCBI taxonomy): Eukaryota > Metazoa > Echinodermata > Asteroidea > Valvatida > Acanthasteridae > Acanthaster > Acanthaster planci. The sequence goes on along the minus strand of NC_141790.1, from coordinate 900,455 downwards.
GCAATAACGGGGAAAAGAGAGTTCCAGGTTGACAGGGAAGAACTCCACAGAACCTGCAAGTGAGACTGTTGCTAAGATAAAGAGGGACGTGGCTGGCAATGACAGTGGAAGTTCTGATGATATTAAAGAAGCGAACGGCTGCGAAAAGAAGGAACAAAAGGGCTAGAGGACGGTTGCCCAATTCATCGACCAGCGATGTCCCGCGGGAACAGCGATTACACAAGCGCGGGGAGCCTCAGGGTACAGCCAACCGTGTCTGAATGGATTATCGAAATTTTTACCGGGAAAAAAGCGGCTGGCCCACGCTGTTGCATTTTTCACTGTTACTGTTAGTGACAACTGGAGCTGAATTCCTGAAAACACTTTCCGAGGAAGAAAGTCACAGAAAATGTGTAAAAAAAAGTCAAGGACTAAGAGAATTTAATATCTACGTTAACATATTTCGTTGATGATTTTGATAATGGCGAGAAATGAAAGAGTTTATAGTAAATGGAGGCAGGGTTTAGGAGAATTCGACGCTTCTCGATAATCCTGGCTAAATTATTGAACCGAATTTCCACTCGACCGACCGTGCGACAATTCTCCCTCATTTCGATAATGCTGCGTTTTCAAAGAAACGGAGGGCGGGTGAAAAAAAAGGGGAAAAAACGGAAAGACGACGAAAAAAAGCACAAGGGGTCCACCATTTTGTGCAGCACGAGGCTGGAGAAACAACAGACAATGTGACATTTCGCGTTGCACTCTGGGCTCAGCGGGACCCCCGCCTACCACTGAACCAGCGGCAGTCTGGTGACGGCGGGGCCGTACACTCTCGATTACGCCCTCAAAACAATCTCATAACAGACCCAGAGTAGAGAAAGGCCAGCGAGATGGAGAGAACACGAAAGGGCAAAACAAGTCTGACAATGGAAACTCTTGGCTCCGGGGTCCCGTATCATGTTATTACGCCATGCATGATATGAAATGCGTCTCCTTTCCTCTAATTGAAAATCCGATTTATCATTTCTGGGGCTCTGCCTCGATTGGGCGTGACGTGGGCTTTGTAGTTACGCCGAGCATGCCCAAGAGCCAATTGCCAAAGTTGTAATTGTTTACATTGGCAATTTTTAAATGTGTAGGCCTGCTACTAGCATTTTCTTTCGTCGTGGAAGTTCCTTGAAAGCACATGGCGCTCTGTGCTCCATCCAGGAGTTTTAATGGTTTTAATGGGAACAGATAAAAGTAATGATAGAAGTATTTTTTTACGTGTTTTTGATTAGTGTCTGTTGTTTATTATTGTAGTGCACAGTCGATTGCATTGTGCAGTAGTGGGTGAAGTGAAAAGTTCTCTTGTCATGCAAATTCAACCGTCTTGTTGACAGTTATTATAGTTCTGATATACATAATAGGCCTATACATACGAGTACATCAGAACCATATTACGATCCTCGTTTGGGTCAATTTGGCTTGGTGTAGAAATCCGTGTGGTTTGGATTAGGGAGAGAAAGTGAAACTAAAACAGAGTTTCAAAGCTGCAGCCTCGAAACAAAGGACCTTGAATTTAAAAAAAACCTTGGGGATCGTTGATGGAGGTTGAAGTTTGAAATTCATTTCTCACGAGACGACTGTCTTGGAATGTAGAAACGCTCGTTTAGTGTACGTGAAACCTTAACACTTCAAATGCATTTAGAAAGGTGCCTATTCAAAATAAAACAGCCTTTACAAAATTAGTATCAGGCATAAATTGCTGTGATAACTGAAGTGAAACCTGCCATGAAAATGTACTATTCGAAACCCAAAGGTGTGTTTGATTATTTACCTGTGTGCGTGCGCTTGTGAATCTTGAGGTTCTCCGAGCGTGCGAAGACCTTGCCACAGCCAGGGAAGGGGCAGGGGAAGGGTTTTTCCCCCGTGTGGACTCGGATATGGTTCACTAGTTTATATTTCGCCTTGAACGGTTTCTGGTCCCGCGAGCAGTTCTGCCAGAAGCAGGTGTGGTTGGTCTGCTCGGGCCCCCCGACGTGCTCCACGGTGATGTGGGTCACAATCTCGTGCATGGTGGTGAAAGTTTTATTGCATGGTTTCCGGGGTTCGGGCTGGTCCTGCTCGATCCAGAGGCAAGAGAGCTCCTGCTTGATGGGCTGGCGCATGTAGCGGAAGAAGGCGGCGTGGCCGTGGTGGGGGCCCAGGTTCATGTTCATGTGGTTGTGGAGTTGCGGGGAGGTGAGGTAATCGTTGCGGGGCCCGGCCATGGGGTTGAACTGGTCGGCTCGCATGTCGGTAGGCAGGCCCAGCCGCATCTGGCTGTTCATGCCGCCCCCGTGCGGGCCCGGCTGGTCGTGGAGACCCGGGAAGATGACGTGGGCGGCCGAGTTGTCGGCCGAGTGGTGCAGGGAGCCGCCGCCGGGGAACATGCCGTGGCCGGCTGCGGCCGGGTTGGACGTGTAGGACGACTCGTGGGAGGAGAGGCCTCCCAGCGGAGGGTGCATCCCAGAGCCCGGCAGCGGTTCCCGCCGCAGCAGAAAGTCCCGGCCCGTGGCGAAGGGCTGGCTGGGGTATCCCCCAACCCCCGGGTGGCCGTGGGCGTGCGAGTGGGGGGCGTAGCCGTTGGACTGCGATCCGTAGTTGGCCTGCGAGGACACGATGGAGGCCTCCCCCATGTGAGAGTGTTGGGGGCTCAGCTTGAGGCCCCCCATGTGCGAGGTATCGGGCATCCCGTACGGATTCATGTTGAGCGGGGGCATATTGGACTCCGAGCCCAGCGTCTCTCCGCCGTGACCGTGGTGGGCGTGCGGCGGCAGGCCGAAGCTCGGCATGCCGTTGTAGTTCTGGTGTGGGCCCACGTCCACGAAGCGCAAGGCCGAGCTCCTCTTCACCAGCGAATGGTCCATGTATTGCGGATGCAGCGCCTCGGTACTCATGGTGTCTCGGTAGGAATCTCGTCTGGTTCTGACTGGCCCTTCCCCGATGCGCCAAGGAGGATCCCCTGCTTGCGAATGACGGGCCTCGGCCGGAAAACGACACGTAAAAGTGTTGCCCCTTTCGCAGGGGAGCCCCGAAAAAAGCTGAGCTTGTTAGGCGCCCAGCGTGACTGAATTAGGTTTAATTATCCTTCCGCATGATTGGTCAGCATTGTGGTGAGTGACAGCTTGACGCCTGCTCCGCCAATGAGATGAGGTAATTTGGGAACCACGCATGCGTGTAATCACTCGCACTTCAGTGCTGGGGTTGTCACTGTCTATTGTAGCGAGGGCTCACTCGACAAGGCCCTCTTGTCTGGTGTAGAGGGATTCCGAAGAGGTAACACTGCCCCCTTCCCCCTCGTTTTCAATCGTCCCCCCCCCCTCTTTAGCCCATCCACGAAAAGGGGGTACAGTTATTCGCCATGTAGATTGTGGTCATTAACGTGAACAAAAAAGGAGGGGTTCTGGAGGATCGGTGTGAAAGACAGTCAGCGGTCGTTTGTACCCATTCCCGTGTATTAGTCTGACACCCACTCACCGTTTTCTCAATGCACTCACGTGCTAACCAACAGGGGCAGATGCATGAGAGCATGTAAAGTTATTGGCACCTTTGCTGTGTATAGGCCAGCCTTGACGACACACCGCGGGGGCGAATGCTGCTCTCTCTCTCTCTCTGCATGTGTGGGTTGTTAGTAGCCCAGCGATGGGGGTCGGCCCCTGGCTTTGGGTGCTACTTGCGACACTTCTGCGATACATGTTGCTCGGTGGAGACGGTATATAGCCATGGAGCTATAATATAGCTGCCGACTAGCGCATATGTTCAGCCAAGGTGTCCATGCGTGCCAGGTCACTAGATAATATGCCTCCCCCCCCCGAGCAGATGCAATTAACGTTAGGATAAAGCAGTTTACAGTTGTGTTTTCGAATCACTGGTCCCATTCAAGACGGCATTTCACTGTAACACAGCGACGGCAGACCCGGTCTTTATGGGTATTTTTATACGCCAGCAAATTTACCTTGAGATTTTTTTTTGAGGGGGGGGGAGCCAGCCTAAACTTGGCCCCCGTCTCGGGAGCCGACGCAGGTCTTACCCCCCGAAGCCAGTGTAGCATGCAGCCCCGGCACCAGTGCCCGACCGAGGACCGTGCCTGGTTGGCCAATCTCAATAGCGGCACTGCACGGCCGACTGCGCCGTCTCCAAACGGTCCCTACCCAACAATCAGTACTCGTATTATGCGCCGAGTGGGAATTTCTGTCTGGTCCAAGGAGCGCGCTGTCAGTACAGACTTCAAGGCTACCAAGTACTCCCCCAAGTCTCGCTATCTCCCCGTCTGTCGATAGTCACGTTTTGACCGTTTTGTTTTTTGGGGGTTTTTTTGTCGGTGGCAAATGCAAAGTGAACACCGGATTAAGCATGTATCCATGCACACATGTATCAACTACAGACGGGCCAGTTCAGAGAACGGTTCGATTAGAGGCAGAGCGAACAAGGGTTATCCAAACAGCCAAGAAATAAAACCTTCCCCCTGAAAAGGCCCACACGTACAATATTATATTGTCCCGCTTTGGGAGTTCTGCCGGGCCGATAAATTACGGACGTGTACACAACTCGCACTTGTACGCTGTAATTGTGCGAGTAGGAACCGCGGTGAGGAAACATTATACACCACTCACCACCACCTCCCGTCTGTCGCCGCGTACACACCGAGATGCGTGCGCGAGATTTCTCCACAAGATTGCAGACATCAAGAAGTCATGAATACTTGATTCTATTTTTATTTGCGCGGTTCTTGGAGGGAGTGTGTGTTTTTTTTTCTTTCCCTGCAAGCCCAGGAGCGACAACGGTACCTAGTAGTGCAGCACATGCATGTCGGTGTGATATCGGTGACATAGTGCGAGGCAAATGGATTACACATGAGGGGTTTGATGGTGTCGCGTGGTACCCAACAATGGCCTGGCCTTTTTCCTCTTTTTTTTTTTTTTTTTTTGATTCTTTTTTTTTTATTCAGCGTGTATTTAGCTGTTGACTTCTCGCCGTGGTCTGCTTCCCCCGTCGCTGCTGTTTGATACCGTGCCCGCGGGCTGTGCTGACGAGAAACTCGCGGGGAGCGGAGTGTGGAGAGAGAGAGAGAGAGAGAGATGTATATATAATGGTGGAGGGGAGGGGGTTCTCTCAGACCTGGATAATCCGGCCATGATCCCCCACCTCCTGGCTCCTATCCACGCCTCCTTCGCAGCATGCTGTGTTTATCTAAACCCGGATTAATTTTTTGGATAAAGGTTACGTCACGGGGTTGGAGTGGCGCACGGCGCGCGTCTGTCCCGCCGTTAAGGTCACATATCGAGACCCAAGGATGGACCTGATATGAGGGTCTTGTAGCAATCTTGGAGCAATCTCATGGGTTTTTTTCGGCATTCGGCCGCAACAAATAACTGTGAGGCAATCTAAAGGCACAGTGAACAGTGTCATTTTACTTGATAGTCAAAACGAAATTCACAGTCCAAAAGTTATACCCACAAGCTAGACAGAAAGCGAATTCAGTACGGCGGCGACACATTGATTTCATCTTTACTACATTGGTGGATCTGCAGGAGAAGATTAAAAAGCTTCGAACCTGCCCCCCTTTTGGTTGCCAAAATCAGGAAAATGGGGTAAATGAGTAACATGCACCTGTTTGAACGCCCCCTAGCCGCTGCCCCCTCGGGTCAAACCTAACTCCGCCCCTGGTTTGAGTCTTCGTCAGTGTAGTTCCTGTTGTAAGATGGACATCTTTGTTTTGTGTAAGTTTTAAAGTGTGATAAATCGTCTCTAAAATTAAAAAACAAACTATTTAAACTAAAATGTTCCACCAGGGCCTTCATTCATGGAACCTCATCAAGAGTATGGTTTTAACAATCCCGCAGAGTTATTGCATTTATTACTATTGCCTGTAGACCACAACAATTAGATTTTTCTTTTGCCCTCGGGTCCAGGACTCTTGTAAGTTTCGAATCAGACAGGATCACTCGATGATCGCTGCATAATACCACCGACCACGCAGACCGTAATTACACGCTCGATAAAGACCATAATTTACTCCGCTAATGAAAACGGAAGAGGCGCATAAAAACCATCTGGATGGATGTTTAAAAAAAAAGTTGAAGGCTAAAAAAGAGACTTCCTTTAAACAGTTTCCGGTTTCTGACGACAAGGATGCTGATGTTCAAAACGCGCCAAGAGAACAGAAAAGTGTGGATTTACACCTCGACAGCAACGTTCATGACTAGTGCCCCCCCACACACACTTTTGGACCACGCACTGCCCCCGCACCCCACCCACCTTCACACAAAACTGCAGTTTGCTTTTCCTGTGTAAACCACCGTGACATTGTCGTGGTCTCAAAATATTAAATCTCCATAACGAAGCTTATGGAATATGAACATGTGCAGAACTTGTGGCTGCACATATGACAATATATGGCTGCAATATGACACCGTGCACGGCAGCGTTCTAGGTTTTTCCAAGATGATTCTACTATTAATTTATTTTTGTCAACTTCTGACATTTTGCTTTACTTGTCCTTTTGTTTTAAATTTTATTTTTCATTTCCTTTTGTTTAATAGAACGGGGCCCTGGACTAATAGGTAACGTCACATAGACTTGAACTTCAAGCAACCGCTTTACAGCGCGCTACGCCCCCAACATCTACAGCTGCAATTGAGTCATCAGATAAACTTTTGGGAGAACCTCTGTCCTCATACGCTTAATTAAATCATATCACACAAGGTTTTTAGAACCTTCCTCCTGTTATTGTTACTTAGTAATAACAATAGGTTGCAGAAGCAATCTTGCAACCTCAATCTCCCCTTATTTCCTTCATGCAGGGAAACATCGCATGTGGATGGGTCACGTCGCAAACGCCCGTGATATACCACCAGTACATTCACCGGCAATTTTCTCGGGTTCATGTTCGGGGGCAGAAAATGGTTATGGGCCCGCTGGGGCCATGTGCGCGGGGAGGCCCAGACACGGACGAGCGGAAGTGGTAGTATTTTACGAACTTTTGTTTTGTTTTGTTTTGTTTTTTTCTTCTTCCCTTACCCTCCTCGGGTAAACCGACCCGACGGAGCAACCTGTTCTTCGGGTTCAACCTGTCAGCGGTGTATAGCGCTTGCGGTACAGTGAAGTGCTCTCTTTCCTAAAGGAAACAGGGGGGTTATATAGCCGTTTTATGCTGCAGTTGGCACGGCCAGACGAGCCATGTGCTCCAGCACAGCTTAACAACAGAGAGGCGCTTGCTTGAGGGTGCAAACCAAATAAACTGCTATAGACAAGCGTGACAAATATCCTTACTTCAAAAAATCACGAAAAATACTCACAAGTTTCTCAGTTGTTCAGCGCACATATCAAATTAAAGCTGACTTCCTTATCTTTCATTTTCTTTTCAATTTTCTGCGGCTTAACCTATGAGTTTTAAAGATATCTATCCCAGAGATAAACACCCCTCAAAACAGTCCCGAGGCCCACTGCCACTTTGAACATTGACGCCTACACTTATAAGCTGAAATATAAGCTGACAGTCCTGTACTCCTAGATTCCATCCTCCTGGTTAGGAACAAACCAGCTAGTCCACGTTCCACGAAATCCTCCAATGGCAGAGAATTTTACAGCCGCACAAATCGTGATTTGGTTCGCACAGGTAATTTTGGACCTATTTACTGGCCTGCATCCTGGAGATAAACCGCGACATATATGGCAGAAGAGGAGCAAGTTAGGTTGCAATACGGGGTTATATATAGTTACTTGACATTACACCCCCCCCAATAACAAACAAAACAAAACAAAACAAAACAACAGATTTAGGAGACTGTATCATTTGTAAAGCACACACACATTTGTTTCACATACGTAGTGTGGACAGTCCGTTTTATTCAGCGGTTAAGAAAACTCAGGCAAGATGGTACTTTTTTCCCTTTCGTGCAAGATTTTGTGGTGATTTCCTAAACTATTACTCTTGATTTTTTCCAAATAACCGTGCCCCGTGCGTCTGAATTTTTTTTCAGATGGGGGAAACTGTGTGGACATGCGACGGTCTTCACAACGTCTTTTAACCCTTTGCTTTAATTAATGACCGTGGATTTCTTTTGTGCAGAGGTTCACGTTATGTACACTACGATTGCTGATTCATGTGCAAAATAATATACCGACAACACTGCACACCCGATGAAATTCAGCACTCAGAGATTTGTAAAGACTTTTAAAAGTCTATGAACTATGCATTAAAATTTGATCTAAATATTATTGATGTTATCCACTCTAAAATGATCTGGGTCGTCATTTGAGGAATAAATATAAATAAATACAAATTCATTTTGTCTTTAATTTAAGTGAGAACTGTTTTTCGAACTAGGCAGCATTGTTTTCAGATTGCCCGCGAGCATTTTGAGTAAAGTCGGTACCAGTTCAGCCACACAGCTTAGCTTGTTAGTTACATGTATTTGTTTCTGAGGTCGTTTATTCAGTAAATCCATGTTTAAACTTTCTGTGGCCGTCATGGTTCGTTCCAGAAGGAGGAATTCAGAGAGTAGTGGAGACCGTGTTTCTTTACACAGATTTCCTTTAACCTTTGCGGGTTTCGTGCTTGTAGCAACAGAGAGGAGTTGGGCTTACATTTATGAGGTTTGGAATAAGCCCGGCATTGTTCTCAATTAAAAGTGCTCATTAGCAGGACTTAAAGACGATTTGTCTCGCTTTCATTGATAATTCCCGGCCTCACATTAAAACAGATCTCTGGTAATCCCCCGCCACAGGGCGCCGCAAATTACACTCGGAAGGACCAGCACACAGGGCCGCGCGGTGACGACAGACCGCGAGTCGGCGAGTTGACCCGGGCCTTACCGGACACAGGTAAGAGCCAAAGGGAAACGACTGGGCATAACAGAGAGGAAGGAATGAGGATAGGCGAAAGAAAGGTGTCGATTCAGGACTCAATCAGTGCCTTTCGCGGGCAGAGGCAAGGCACCACGGGGCGCGACGCAGCGGGACCGCGATGACGTCTGTCATGTGAGGGGGGCTTTGTTTCCCGGAGGGACGGTCAATCCATGGCGTTTACCTGCGCGGCTGGGCCGTTGGGAGCGCGCCGCGTTCTCAGTTTTGTCGGCCCCGGCAAAGACTCTCTTGTATACCGGTAACTTGGAGGAAACAGAAAAGACATGTTGTTAACTGGGAAATTAATCTGAGCCTGGCATAAATCAGGCAAATAATGACAATCGCAGAAAACAGCAATGAATTCAAATGGCGGTGTACAGAAAAATGCTGATATGCACACACAATCTGTCGCTTGTTCTTCCAATTTCAAATTTACCCGCACCTTTGGCCCCTGGCCCCCTGAACGCTAACACGGGCGATCACCTACTGTTTGCCGGCTTGACTAATCTAGAACGTCACGTGCTGAAAACAAGGTGTATTTGTTCTACAGTCTTCTTCATTTTATTTTCTTACAAATCAACACGAGCAGAGATTGATAATTCGATTAAAGATTGGTTCATATTTGGAGGGTTAACAAATTTCATCGTGCAGTTTTCAAAAGAAAAAAATTGCTTGCTCCAAGTTGATAGGTTTGAATCAAGGTTTTGACCTCTTCCTCTGATCTTCCTCTTGTTTAAGGAGCTAATGGACAGGTCTACTAAACTATACTCAGAGTCAACCCTTTTTTCTTAGGCGAAATGAAGGAAAGAGCCGACAACCAAACTTGAACTGCGTTTTCTGAAACTGGTTAAGGCTATCATTCGCACATTGAACAAAACTGCCAACGGGCCCGCGCCTGTACGTACCCACCGTAGCACCGTTTTCACAAATGCGTGGGAAGTTTCGTCCAAGCCCACGGGGCCTCTCGTTCCGAGGCAGGGTAAGGCCCAGCGAGACGGCTAAAAATGCGGCCCGGCGTGGTTTATCTTTACTGATGTCTTTTTAAGAGCTGCCGATCCATCATTCACTTGCAGATTCGTCGACAGCACCAGAGAACCGTGGTAACTCCTGCCTGCCCGCGATGCATACGTGACTGTATGAAGAACATTCTCACACCATGGTTACAAAACAGAGCAGCACCATTATACATTCTCTGATTGTCCACGCACTTCATGAGCCTCGTGTCCCGCCCGAAGGTTGCTACTGTGGCTAGAGAATAACACGCACGCCTATGGAAGCTGCTGGCTAGCGGCTTCAGCCACTTCCCAAAGACGTGTTTATCTGTCTCAGCCCCGGCTGGTTGATTCGGACCGGCTGCTGTTTCTTATTTTGTTGGTTATTTGGTTGTTTACTTTAGTTTGCTTTAGCACGTTTTAGTTTGACAGTTGCATTTATCTTACTTTGTATTACATGACCAAAAAAACAAAAACAAAACAAAACAAACACCCCCCAAAAAACAGTTGTATGTTGACTTTTTCCCCATAAAAGATGCTTTAAAGACCGACGCGTTTATTTTAGCACTCCAAGTCTACCTCATCAAATATTCTGACCGAGGTCAGAATAAACCTGTGAATACCTGTGAAAACAAGAAAGCCTTGAATTAAGGCCTGTTATTTTCACTCAAAATTAAGAACTTTATGATTCTGAAAAACAGTGTGATTAAATTATCGAGATTTTTGAGATCTGAGCCAAATCATTCAATGCATTTAAAACAATTCCAGCCATGGATATATTCTCTAATAAGTAATATATAATATCGGCTCCAGGCCGAGTAACAACTCAAGTATTAGTGGACAAAGTAGGATTACCAAGACGGGAGTAATTTTAGCCAATTCCGAGCAACACCAAGGCCTTTTGTTTTAATTCCAAACCACACATACTTATCGCGGTGTACTGCCAAAGATCGATATTTTATTTGCAGTATTTTCCGAAAGTACTTTGACATTTTGAGCGAACGTCAAATTACACTGAAGATTATTTTTGGTAGGGGCCCGACGACGGAATGTGAGACCTAGTGACGGATTGAGTCAGCCCAAATCATCAGGGCCGCTCCCCCCAGTAGCACAGCCCCCGAAACCCGGCCGCAGGCGTGATGCGATTGGTGTAGTTCCTCCACTCGGCAGTTGTCGTGTCGCATCACGCCCGAGCCGCGTAGCCCGAACTTGACCGGGGCTGCCAGAAACAATAAAGCCGGGGCTGTGTCCGACGAGCCGGGCGAACGCGCCCGGTAATAAACTAGATTAAAAGACCCGCCGTGGTTTCGGAGTTATCTTCAATTTTGATTGTTTTTGTTTTTATTACGTTATTTCTCAGAGCTGACCTGGTCGATGTACTTTTTGACTTCTTATCTTTCTTCCTCTACTTTTTTTCCTCCTCTTTTATGGCCGGGGTATTGTGTGAAGTTTGTGGTCGAGTTTTGTTTTCCTGATGCCAAATAGCTGAAATACAAAGCTAATAAGTTGATTGGAATGTGACGGGGAAAAGTACAGTCAACCATGCAGTCAAAACGTACAGCATGTTTGTCGATACTGACGTTTGTCCTTCGGTGTAGATTTCAAGGTTTTTCAATATCGAGCCCAAACAGGCCTGTTCTATCGCCAGGCCTTTCTGAACGTCCGCCTCTGTAATGGAATGCCTTTCCATAAGAGAGAAGATGCAATGTGCAACTAAATATCAGAATTAAGTTAGCTTGAATCCAAACATAAAATTTCCTTTTAATTAAATGTGTAAAAGTAGGAAAAACGTACGTGCAGTTCATTTTTATGTGTCGGACAGAAATTGCTTGGACTTTTGAAATCATTCTTAATAAAGCAATGATTATCTGTTTCAATTTTCAAGTGCAGATTCTTTCCCAAACCATCGAAAGTAGGGGAGCAATACACAGGTGCGTGTTCACGTTAAAACACCAAAGAGATAAAAAATGATTACAGACATAAAGAAACTTAGGCCGTGTCCAAAACGGGCTTCCAGAGCTACGGCTAGGTCTATTGCCTACGCGTCTCCACACATTTCCAATGGAGCGAAGACCTAGACCTAGCTCTAGACAACAGATTCGGATGCATCCTAACTTTATCTGAAATAATCTCACATAGTTATATAAACTCCAAAGACAGAAATGTCATGTCACTTGAAATTGCCACCCAACCCAACACAAATGAGTCATAATCCAGCAGAGCTACCTGCGAACATACATGTACAAGGCTTTTACAAGTTGTCGCTTTTTGATTGCATGACTGTCCTGTATTTAATGAGATGCCACAATGAGTTGTACTTCAAAAAGAAGGGTTCCTTGCGGTCTTTTGGACCCATTCTTTTAAGCAACTAAGACTCCGTTTTGTCGGATTCGATCATATTAATGAACGATTGACGAACTTGCCAGCTCACAGTCACAAATACTTAATATTAACCAATCGATCGCTTCGCATCTTTTGATCATAGACATATTTTAGCCGGACTCATTGCACGAGAACAGCGGTGTATCTAGCGGGGAAGGGGAGAGAACTTTCCCCCTCCCACAGATATTTCATTTTATTATTTTGTTTTACAAATCGTTCTTCACAGGTAACAGAGCAATCGGTATATTTATCAAATATTAGCACCAAAACACCATGAATAAAAACAAGGTTGTGAGGACCGTGAGTAAGTTTTTTTTCTCCCCAAACATCAAGTTGAATGAGCCCAAAGCCACATTTGCTATTGAATATGAGATCAGTGATCTGATGTTAAACTGACTGACGTCGCTGTAGTTCACGGGAAGAAGACCTTTATAACACCGGCAACCGGAGAAATATCCCCTCCGCGACAACATTGTTGCTCATCCCTTGTCATGAGCTCCAAAAGATGGGAAGTTACTGTACAGCGGCATAACATGCACATGACATCACCGGGTGGATGGGTAAAATGGAGCGTGAATACTTATCGGACAGCGCCGAGTGTGGTCGGCCGCTCCGTGTATAGGAGCCCGCTGGTTCCCTCCCCACAGCAATCTCATCATCTCAGCGGACGCAGGTCAGCTTTCTGACCTCTACAATGCGTCTTTAAAGAGGGAGTTCAATGATTTTTTTTTTTTTCAGGGAGATTTTTATCTGTATTCAGTCCACTTATATACGATGTGCTCTACAACTTGATGGTATACCTGACAAACGACACATTTGGAGGCAGCACAGTCTTCAAAGAAGGCAGTTCTCTGACGCAGAAACTCTGAACAATCTTTACAAAGTTTGCTATGTGATACTAATTTGACTCTTTAAAAATGCTGATTCATTGAGAATCCATCTGAAATCAAAGTAACCTGTTTAAGGCCTGGGTTCGGCTCCTCATTTTTTTTTAAAATTTGCTTTTGAAGAATTCATCATCTATTGAATTTAATGAAAATGAGATGTGGTTTAATGGAAGCATCCTTGTGATGGAATATTATCAAATCATACTTAATAAGTATCTTCTCTTTTCTGTTTTGGCCCTTTGAAAGTATAGCACGTATCTCATATTTTGGTTCCGTTGTTTCAGTTGTCTGGAATTTTAAAAAAATATACCAAGGCCTGGGCCCAGATCACAGTAGTTTCCAAATACTGTTTTATTTACAAGTAAATGCAAACTATGGTTTCACTGCATTAGCAGAAGACTGGGTTTGCTTATATAGGCCTACTGTTTTGTGGACTGTTTTTTATCACATTAATTTTTGCTGCTGGTAGAATGAACTGTCTTCGACTTTGGGTTGGCATCTTTCTTGAAAGGCACGATCGACTCTCTTTCTGTCGCCGCGCAGCAGTTGGCATACTCGTTGTGTCACTCTTGCAAGATTGCCGACGGCCATCTTTCCGAGAATCGGGTCTGCCATTTGAATACGAAAATAAGAACTCCGTGGCATAGGTCAAATGTCGATGACCGAGAGGTACTTGACCAGAAGTATTAAAGCAGAAATTTTGGGAGGAAAAATTCCCAAGCTGCTGCCTGACCGCAGTCTAAAACAGTCATCCCCTAACAAGCTTATTTTAGGGAAGTTGATGCTTCTCACGAAACGGCCCTTCCAGCAAGTTTTACCAGCTTCCTCGTAAACACAATTCCAGAAAAAAAATCCCAACTTTCATGAAACTTTACACTCGACGCCCTCGGCCTGTAATCGACCCGATGGGTATTACACGTGTGTTCTAGGTTGATAGAAGATGGATATGGACCAAATGCAAAACCAGTGCTTTTATTAGACGCAAAATCTACGAGATGGAAAAGCTGCAGGCTTTCGGAAAAGTAGTTGAAGATGACCCTTCGTTGCCAGCCTTCATTAATAGCGATAACATCATTGGAACGCTTAAGGATGATATTTCCAATGAGATGAACTTTGCTATTGATTTTGGCAAACTAGTAAACAGTTTGCCCGTATGAACGAAGCTAGGTGTTTCTATTCTAAACTGTTCCTTTGCTTTGTTTTAAATTAGTTGTCACGAACTGCAAGAAGTAAATGTGTTTCAGCTGGTGACTAACGGCTGCTCTGGCGAATCAGCCTTAACTTTGAATCTGATAGTCATGGCACCAAACACAAGCTGTAGTCTAGCAACGGACTCATCTTATTTGCATTTGCCAGACCATGCGTAATTTTGTATCTGTGGTTAGGATTATATTTTTTGTTGTGCTTGTTATTATTTCAAGTAAAATAATGATAGAAATAATGACACCTGTCGTACGGTAGGTTGTGATATTCTTGTCTGTCCCGCAAACGCCATTTGCCAGCTTATCCCAATACCAGCTAGGTCTCAACCTTCCTGCGATTTTCATCACTGACACCATGGCCGTTTTCAAAGTTTGTTCATCGAGTTGCCAGCAGCCATAACTCCGTCACTTGCACGCACGCCGCTGAAACGAGCGATTGATCACGGTCAGTCCCGTTCACTCACGACCGAACTCCACCGCGAGCAGTGGGCCGTCCTCGCGGGCGCCTGACCGCCAAGTAAGGGACGCTCGACGAGGTCTAAGCACTTAAAGGGCTACACGATTATTTTCAATAAGTTAGGCAAACTTTATGCACAAAGAGATTTATTTTGGGCGGACAATATCTGCAGAAAAATCCATCTTCAACTAAGGCAATGAAAACCCAAAGAGACGTCACAAAGAGGGCGCCTCCAGCTGCCGAGAAATAGCTGTGTCGCAAAAAGGGAAACCTTGCAAACCAGAAAAGGTTGTCCCATTTCACTTAGTACCTGTCAGAGGCATGGTGGGTACTTCCACGAAACGCAGCCGGTTGAGATCACGTCATTGCTCCTTTAACGCAACTGTGCTGTGAGTCGGTGTGCAGCGTATTGTACACGCACATACACGGCGCGTTGATAAGTGTGTTTTGGAACGTCTACGCTCACCTAGGCGTGACCCCTCTGGGGCCGACCGAGGGGGCCCAAGGACGAGGGCGGGGACTGACTCTGCGAGGCCGGGGGGACGACGGAATTATTGAATCGGTGGACTTCCAAGAGGCCGGTGTTTGAAAACAATGGACCGATCTGTCATAATTTCCTTAAGTGGCTGGGAGTAGAGCGATAATTAATTTACGGGACTTGAAACCAGACGCATTTGACACATGAGGTGTTAGTTAAATAACCGACTCTCAAAAGAGATGCATTTTACATTGAGAAGTTATTGAGCTCATGTCGGCTCAAAGTTCAGCGTATTGGTACGGATAAGTCAGGCAACGTCTGCTATATTTAGTTTTATTTCGTAAGTTTCGTGCATTGAAATTAAAAAGAAAAAGAGTGTAAATTAACCATTCATATCTTAAACACTGAAACCTGTGAAGAGTCGTAATGTCAGTCGAAATGAATGGTAAAATTAATAGTGGTAATAATTTTCTGCCCTCCCCCACCAGGAACACTCTTGCTTACTTGAAACAGGCTGGTTTGGAGTCCGAATTTGATTTCGATGGTTGCCGCGGTGTGTCCCTCAACTGGCGTCCAGTATAATAAATGGATACCAGGGAAAAGAATTCCCACAAACACGAGTGCAACGTGCGTGTTGGGCACCAGCAGTAAAACAAAACATTTGCCTAATTTTGGCCAACTTTTTTTTGCCAAAGTGGGCCGGGTCATCGTTTGGGTTTATTGGGTTTGTATCTAAGTAACAGACTATCCTACGGTCGAAAATATATGAGCCAGAATAACAAGCGAACGTAGCAAGAGTGTACATATCAGGGTTTTAATTTCACAAATTGCTAAGATGTGTATACAAGATATCAAGGTTTAGTTTCAGTGAAACTAAACTCTTATATGTTGTCTATACAGTTGGGAAGGTAGACGGTAATTTCGTTCATTTATGTGTAGTAACTAATCATACAATTTGTATTCTTGGTTCACTTTCCCCAAATTTTCAAGAATTATTTTTTATTGTTCAAATGTAAAAAAATAATAATAATAATGGTTGATACCAGTCCCGGGCGCTGCTACTAAAGAAGGTTGGTCCTTTTCGTGATGACGCGTCTCATCGTAATGTATGTTTCTATTATATCAGTACCATAAATACACAATAGTAACTAACTTCTCAATTATCTCTGAATTTTTAAACAATTAAACGCGGGGGGTGCCGGTTCGGGCATTAACTGCATCATAGCTCTGTAAATGGTGTCATGAATAGAGGCTCCATTGAGCGATGTTTGATTATCTTTGCCAAATGGTATACACAGGTGAACACACACAAGGCCCTCCGAATTGACTGTTTCAAATGCGTTTAATAGCTCCATGTTCAAATCTACCACGCGAATAATTTACTGCCTGGGTCCTCCGTCGACAGTCCTCGGTATTACCGAACAAACTGCCCCTCTGATAGGCCGAGGCACCGCGCGCATTTCCGCTCAACCTGTTGCGATTTTTTTCCCTCGGGTACGGTACGGCGCAGCACGGCGGCAGTGCATGGGGGACATTGCAAGCATGGGCGAACATTGCAAGAATGCGAAAATTTCATCATAGTGGGCAATAAATGTCAACTCTGCTGCCGGTATCGTAAATCGCCATGTCTTTTATGAAACGGTGAACACCGAGAGAAAGAGACCTAATGCTTTTCAAAGCTGTTGTGAATAATGGAGAACTCTGTTTTTTTGTGGTTGGGAAATGTTGGCCCAAATGCGAACACAGCGTAAATCAGCCAAACGGTCAGCACGGCGGCAGTGCATGGGCGAACATTGCAAGCATGCGAACATTGCAAGCATGCGAACATTTCATCATAGTGGGCAATAAATGTCAACTCTGCTGCCGGTATCGTAAATCGCCATGTCTTTTATGAAACGGTGAACACCGAGAGAAAGAGACCTAATGCTTTTCAAAGCTGTTGTGAATAATGGAGAACTCTGTTTTTTTGTGGTTGGGAAATGTTGGCCCAAATGCGAACACAGCGTAAATCAGCCAAACGGTTGAAACTGACTTTAGTTTTTGATTTACACCCCTGCAAGAAATCATAGAAAGGTCACTGAAAGGTACAATTGTTGTCGAAAACACATTTAATGACAAATTCGACAAAGCTTACCAATTTCTTCACACAATATATCCCCTGTAATCCATTGCTAGGAGTATTTTACTACTTTTACATTAATAAGTAAATGTAAGACTTTTTCACGTTATACCCACATAATTATAAAGTATGCGTTTGTGCAGATGTTCTTTTGATTAGCTTCAGAAAAGCAAAAGTTGTCAAGAATATGCAAAATATCAAAAACCGGGGTTAAATTCATTCATTCCAACCTGGGGAATCTGAAAGATACGCGTGGTTTTACTGTCCCCATGCCGCTCCCTTCCCACAAAGGACACTGAAACCTCCGGGCGAGTTGCCAATCTGAAGTGTAGACATAACAATTACTTCAACATCTCAGCTCGGATATGAGACCTCTTCAGTCAAATATGTGTATCTGAAAGACTGCCGACGTGGATGGGGGGGTGGGGTCGACCTCCCAACGCCCTAAGAAAGGAATAAGAGAGGGAAATGGGGAAAATTCTGAAAAAGAACTACAAAGTAAGTGCATCAATACCGTTGTAAATAATGTACCGGTATATGTCATGTAATGTTTCATCTTCGTTTCTGACTGAGCGCAAAAGATGAGACATTAAAAAAGATCTTCGGCCTGACCCCCCCCCTGGCAAATTTCCTAGATCTGCCCCTAGATTGGTTTGACGAACAATCGCACAATACCAACTTTTTTTCAACAAGTTGGCCATTCGTGCCACCGCCAAACAAAACCGTTTTCACATGCATTCCGTCGAAAACAAGCCGATAAGAATCTGGTTTTCTCAGTTGTCGGACCCGATCAGCTGTGAGGACTACAATAGATGGGTAGATTGGGACAAATAGATGGCCATGTGGGTTCCTGTTACTCTCCTTTCCAAATTCTTTTCGTAGATTGTTTTTGTCGGGCATACACCGCAATCCCGTGTTCGCTCACCACTGATCTGTTGTTGGTATTCTCTTAAGGTCGCTGAAACGGTGCGGGACAAACGCACACAGAGAAACGTCCTACCGGGGTAGCATGCGTACGTTATGCGTAAGGCTTCATTGGCGTCGTAACCGTACGGCCATCTGACCCCTGACCCCAGCCTCCACTGTTTTTCGTATGACTGCGTGGCTGATTATGCCCCCTCTTTAAAGCGCGGGATTACACTTCTGCTTAATTTGTCCCTTACCAGTCAGCCATGCATCATTGCATCAGTAATAATTAATGTACCCTCCCAAAGAAGTTCACCTGGCGATCGAAGCTCATGCCTGGTTTGGTTTGACAACCCCCACGAACGTCACTCAGAGTTTGTACTCGTTATACGAGACGCTCGTCTTACACCCACGAGATGCTGAGATATCCCAATTCCATGCACCCACGCCTTTTTTGCCCCAATTTGTAACTTTGGTTTGAACAATTACCTTCACACCGTCCATGCATACCGCAATAGTATCGAAAGGAGCTGACGCTCTTTTTAACTCTTCTGAACATTGATTGTCGAGTGGTGTCGCGGTGAACTTCCGGGCGAATTCTAATCATAGCATGCTATTTGGATGACACTGAAGCAAAACTGCATTTCTTCCAGAGCGAAACAAAAAATTGGTGAAGAGCAATTCAGTGTTCCAATGCTGGTGGACCCACTAATTAATTTTCTCTCCTAAATTTGCAAGGTGTGCTCAATATGCATTCGTTGACGAATTAAAGTCATCCACGGTTGTGGTGGACAGTTGAAAAGTCCCAGACTTTGACCGAAAGTGTTTAATTACAAGTCTTTGTGTTTCTTGAACTGATCGGCCAGCTATCCAATTTATGTACGACCTGTAAATGATGTACTAGTTAAGTACAGCAGGTGTTTTAATTTCTCAGCCATTGAAACGGAATGGTAGCCAGTAATAAGGTGATTGAACTCCAATATACGATCCCAGCGTAGACAAAATTACGACCACACCAGCCGGTCACATGGAGGTACTGCATTGTGGCACTCTTATGATAGGCTTTGTTCTGCGGTGTAACAGTCGCAGATTGCGATTATGATTTCGGATTTAAGATCAGTAGATGCTGCCCCGATCTTGATCGTGATCCAAGTGACGCAGCGAGCATTATTCTGAGTTGTCCCAGTGCTTAAAGTCTCATCAGCGAAAGTGCCATCACCTTCTTGCCCTCGCGCGACCCCGTATACAGTCGGCAGCGGGAGCGACCGCCACATCGGCTCGGAGCGTAGGATCTAGTACGGTGCGCGCCTCGACTCGACTGCGACCCCGTTCACTCGTTTCTCTCCTCTGGGGAACATTTTCTCTTTTGACAGGAGGGCTCAGGCGCGGCGATGCTAAAGTGCCGTACACACGTGAAAAAAAGAGGGTTGGTCCCGGAGAGGGTGCGCACGGGTTTTCGGTGGAGTAGACATATAGGGTGTTGATTTGACCGAGCACGGAAGGCCAAAGTCGTCAACAAGTCATCCGTCAGAGTCAAGAGCGGCTAGCGCGCTCCATCACCGCGCACGTCAACACACTGCAGCAGACGGACTTTTTAAAGGTGCCACCACCGAGGTCCACCTTCGAGTCTCAGGCTTTCTTCTGAAGGAAGTGAGAGCACGCTGACTGAAATCCCCTGTTCAATTCACCACCGCTCTAATCTGAGGTAGGGGGGTGGAAGTGGTGCAGGTTGTCGCAGTTACACCCCCCCATTATCTTTCCAATTTGGTATCATCGGTGTATTTTTATCTCCATGAAATAGAAGAATCAGGTCTAGTTATCAGTCATTTGTTTCATTTGACACCCCTGTGGCACCGGGGAGAGGGGGGGCTCGAAAGGTTTGCTTCCCCCTCCCCTAGTTTTCTTCTTTCTGAAAAACAAAGATATAGGGGGCCTAGTCACTGAAATCTTAAACTACCGTGGCGCAACGGGGCCGGGTCGGGGTTTCAGCATCTGGAGCTACGGGGGGTAAATTCCGGTCTAAGGATTACCGCCTTCCCCCCCCCACACACACACGGCATTTCTTCGGTACCCAAATGTTCACAACCGAAGATTATTCACCAATTTTACTTAAACTTAAACATCATGAGGCAAGATGCAGTTTTTAACGGCCTTGCGCTCTGTAAAGATCGCCATTGCTAGTTCATTTTTTTTTCATACAAAAGGAACAAGCAACTGCGCAGTTCTTTTTGTGCTACGAAAAATAATAACATGTTATTTTAGCAACCAACAACCAACCAAGATACTTCTCCCGATGTTATTTCGTGCAACATTAAACGAATAATTCAGGCCGCCTCTGTACCTCTAAACAATGAATGATGCTGAAAATACATTTCCCATTCGAGACTGATTGAAGTACATGCACTAATGTTGGTTTTTTTTTACAAATTTCAAACGACAAAGTGGGGTTAAGGAGGAAAACCTGCCCATAGAAACGTCAAAGGACATTTTATTCAGCGCGTGCCACCTTTAACGGCATGGAGTTTGAGTCGTCGCCTGTGGAAAACCCAGAAGGGATGGTTCGCCAAGTGGCTTTTTTCTTCATGGCCCGAGGCGGTCGGAGTCCCGCCTGCTTCCAGTCGCGCCCAGGTGATAGGGTAATGCGTTGGACAGCAGAAACCAGACGTCCCGGCGGGGGAAGGGGGAAGGGAACGGTTACCCGTCAGAAGAGAGGGGATTAAGACATGAGGAGATACCTGCAGCCGAGTGACAAAAGTAGCCGACTAGAAAATTCATCTTAAATAGCATGGATCTTCAGTCTCTTCAGCCAGCCTTCGGGCGACATGCCGCCCTTGTTACAAGCTACAATTTCCCCTACAAATAGGTCTAATCACGACTGGACATAAACCATATCTCAAGAGATGTGATAGCCTAATATGTTGAATCATTCACTTTTCCTTCTGAAATGCAGCGAACGTGTCCGTGTTGTACGTGTACTTGTATCATGATATCCATACAGCCATGATCTCACGTCGCCCATAATATACTGTGGGTGTTGAATATTGCCACAACCAAAATGCGTCCTGCCTGCGAGATTTAAGCCGATAAAACCCTTGCTGTTACTGAGACTGGTATTAAATTGTTCTGTGCCACTACATGTGATCGTGCGACTGTACTTATACTATATGTCGCCAGTTTCAAACAAAATAATATGATAATATGCTATTCATTCACAAATCACAGAAAGAAAACTTTAAAAACAAGGTTTATAGTATCGGCCGATGACAACACACAGGAACGAACAGAATTTGACTGTTATCGGACCACAAACCGTGCAAATAGTTTTGAACCTTCGTTTTGTTTCCCTTCAACTATATAGGTTAGACATTATTATCTCTAGATCAGCTGGGATGTCAAGTTACTTCAACGTAGTAGTTTTTAGCTTGCCGGATTCCTTTTCTGTAGATTCATTAATTTAAACCCGCTAGTTGACTAATTCATTTCATTGGCACGGAAGGTCAGATCATCATCATAATCATTTTGTTGCTGTTGTTGTTACTGGTGATGTGGTTGTTGTTGCTGTTGTAACTGTTGTTTCTACTGGTGTTGTGGTTGTTGTTTTGTTGTTGCTGTTGTAACTGTTATTTCTACTAGTGTTGTGGTTGTTGTTTTGTTGTTGCTGTTGTAACTGTGGTTTCTACTGTTGTTGTGGTTGTTGTTTTATTGTTGCTGCTGTTGTCGCTGTTGCTGTTGTTACTGCTATTGCTGCCGTTGTTACTTCTAGTTATTGTTGTGGCTGTTCTGTTGTTACTGTTGTTGCTGTTATTACCGCTGTTGTTACTGTTGTTGTTGTTACTGATGTTGCTGCCATTGTTACTTGTTGATGATGTTGTTGCTGATGTGTTGTTACTGCTGTTGCTGTTGTTACCGTTTTTGTTACTGTTGTTGTTGTTCTTGTTGTTTATTTGTTACTGTTGTTGCTTCTGTTGTTGCTGTTGTTGTTGTTAGTGTTGTTACTGTTGTTGTTAATCTTATTGTTTATTTGTTACTGTTGTTGCTTCTGTTGTTGCTGTTGCTGATGTTGCTGCCGTTGCTAGTGTTGTTAGTGTTGTTGTTGTTCTTGTTGTTACTTCTGTTGTTGCTGCTGTTGCTGTCGTTGTTAGTGTTGTTACTGTTGCTGTTGTTCTTGTTCTTTATTTGTTACTGTTGTTTTTGTTGTTGCTGTCGTTGTTAGTGCTGTTACTGTTGCTGTTGTTCTTGTTCTTTGTTACTGTTGTTGCTTCTGTTGTTGCTGTTGCTGCTGTTGCTGTTGTTGTTAGTGTTGTTACTGTTGTTGTTGTTGTTCTTCTTATTCTTTAATTTGTTACTGTTGTTGCTTCTGTTGTTGCTGTTGCTGATGTTGCTGCCGTTGTTAGTGTTGTTGTTGTTCTTGTTGTTGCTGCTGTTGCTGTCGTTGTTAGTGTTGTTACTGTTGTTGTTGTTCTTGTTCTTTATTTGTAACTGTTGTTGTTTCTGTTGTTGCTGTTGCTGTTGTTTTTGTTGTTTATTTGTTACTGTTGTTGCTTCTGTTGTTGCTGTTGCTGATGTTGCTGCCGTTGTTAGTGTTGTTAGTGTTGTTGTTGTTGTTGTTCTTGTTGTTGCTTCTGTTGTTGCTTCTGTTGCTGTCGTTGTTAGTGTTGTTACTGTTGCTGTTGTTCTTGTTCTTTATTTGTTACTGTTGTTGCTTCTGTTGTTGCTGTTGCTGATGTTGCTGCCGTTGTTAGTGTTGTTACTGTTGCTGTTGTTCTTGTTCTTTATTTGTTACTGTTGTTGCTTCTGTTGCTGATGTTGCTGCCGTTGTTTTTGTTGTTTATTTGTTACTGTTGTTGCTTCTGTTGTTGCTGTTGTTGATGTTGCTACCGTTGTTAGTGTTGTTAGTGTTGTTTTTGTTGTTGTTCTTGTTGTTGCTTCTGTTATTGCTGCTGTTGCTGTCGTTGTTAGTGTTGTTACTGTTGCTGTTGTTCTTGTTCTTTATTTGTTACTGTTGTTGCTTCTGTTGTTGCTGTTGCTGATGTTGCTGCCGTTGTTAGTGTTGTCACTGTTGTTGTTGTTTTGTTGCTGTTGTTACTGTTGTGGTTGTTTTGCTTTGTTGTTGTTTCATTGTTATTTTTATCTTCAAAAATCATTTGACGTTCTGACCATGGTGTGTTCCTGCCCAAACTTTTGACGAAGATGCCCAACGATCGTGATGGTGACAGCGACGTACGAAATCGGAGTATCGGGCAATAGACCCGTGGGAAAGGCGCCAGACGAACGCAGGGCCGGAACCCGAGATGGGCTCGCCGTGTGGGCCGGGCCGCGGGTCGGCTCCCGTGCGCGGCTCCGCGGGGAGGAACGCTGGTTGCTGGATGCAGCCAAGGTCAAACCTCTGCACTTTTTACCCAACGTTACAATTCTTCCGTTCCAAACCCAGAGGGAAAAACTGGTACAGACTAATAAAAAAGTTCCAAGTTGGCAAGCTTCAGGGGGCAACATGACTTCAAGATGATACCCATTGATTAGGATAAGGTATGATTCCACTTGGGCCGGAATATTGTCCCCATATCTTGCTTAGCATAACTCACATGGATCTATACCCTGCCCTGTACATTTTTTAAGTTCCCCACTTCTATCAATATTCTCAAGGGAGGATAATATCTTGAATCTCCAACCAATGTCATAAAAAGGGACGAGAAAATTATGCCCGCTGTCTGGTGTTGTTGTAGCCCCCTGTGTGCACCGGCATGGTCAAGGTTACTCCTCGGCGGTCTAGAGCGGCATGGGTCCCCCGGGCGACCTCTCGGAAAGTGCAGCGGGCCCGCCCCGGTAGGGGGAACCGTCACATTCGCCGGTAGAAGAAAAGAAGAACAAAATGCGTGCCAGAAAAAATTTGCCTTAATAAGCCGGAGTCACGGCATCGCAGCCCCGCTGCCAGGGCGCGTTAGAAGATTCCCTGGGCCGAAGCTACGCGACAACTGCTGGAGGACATACGGCAAGAAGTTTCATCTGTTTTCAAATGGACAAACACACGTTGCTTCATTGCCTTAGCTGTCAGAAAATACTCCAAGTCGCCTTAAAGCTTGTCTTTCTCCATGAAAAGTAGCTGTCGGTCAATTTAATTTTATAGACAACATTAAATGACAATTTCAAAAGACTTTTTCGTCAACGGGGTTATGTTCGTTACTCATTTTTTTTTTCTCGGTGGGATGAGTTTGATTATTGTGTATGGAATCATTTCAGACATTTGGTGAAAATGTCTTTGCAGTTATCCTCAAAGTTTGAACTTAATCGTCAGTAATTATCAAAAGTGTTTTAGCTCAGTTGCTGGTAATACACAGTTTGTGGGGTCTAACTGACAAGAAAGAAATGGCAATACAAATGAAAACAAAAAAGACAAAAGTGATACAAGAATAAAGAAGTGTCATCTACCAGGTTGTGTGTATTCAGACATCAAAAATGGGCCGCTCTCAAATTTCACCAAATTTTATTGTGCGGTTTAAAATCAGCTTTAAAAGCGGTAGTTAGATGATCTGTTTAATTGAAAACATTATTCCGTTCACACACATACATAAAGAAAAAAAAATTGAGCTCAAAATCGGTGCGGTATTAAACGCACAAACACAGCATTTCTGCCGTCCATGCGAGGTACACGTTTATATTCCGGGACAACTTCATCCTAAAAAGTCCGGCATATTTTGTCAGAGCCGTGAGAGAGAAAAACAAGAAAGGTTTGTTCTACACACTGCCCTCACAATATCAATGTAATACCAGGATTTAGTATAATTATGAACACTTTTCTTTGCAACGCAAGAGTTGGACCTGATGCTGCGAGATAAAATACCATCATCTCCCGGGGTGAAGTCATCTAATCGCCTTTCAGGGAGGCCCGAGGTCGGCCGTGTGAGAGACGATTTTTCCCCGCGTAGCCGCGGCCGAGGGGATGAGACGGTCTTCCCTAGCTCTCCACGGGGAAAGGACTTTTTTACGATGCGCGGCTAATTTGCGACCACTGCCGTGTTAATTGCCCGGCCCATGCTGGGTACGCTATCGCGCCCGTGCGGGCGAAGAATATCAAGGGGTAATTTTGTTCTATGCATTTTCACACCTTGGAAAATTGCCGGCACGTGATGCGTGACCAGAATGCGTTTTCTTGAGATCGTAATCATGGACAGAACTCACAGGTATTGTGATAAATCGCAATTTATGGATTAGAACAATTTTCAGGAAGATATAACTTTAGTGTGCTCCTGGACCTGTGAGCTCTCACAAAGGCCCTCGGTCACAATTGTCTTTGTTTTCCCAAGATCGGCACAATATCAGGAAGATATGGTGGTCCATCGGCTTTCACCTTCAAAAAATACTGATAAAATAATATCTTCGAGTTTGGCAAATTTGGAGGAAAAGTTCACTTGCAAACTGGCTGCCGGTAATAATTATTAACGGCGTTTTGGTAAACGATTGCTGAAAAGTAAGTGCCACTTTTTAAGGAAAGACAAAAAAATGCTTACGCTGGGGAAAGAGCACACGGGATGTTGAATAGTCTAAACCGTCTAAAAATCAGGCGAGGGCGGACCCAGTACCAAAGTTTCGGGGAGGGGCTCTTTCTGGCGTTGGGGGCCTAAATTTGGAATATTTTCATGACTTGTAGCCTTTAGTAGCTTCTCTGGAGGTGAGGATATATTTTGATGAGCTTTTAAACTCTCTTTGAAGAGAGGGGAAGGATAAATAGGTCAACAAATGTATCTTTCTTTCGATATTTTAAAAAAAAATGTGCGGGAGTTCTTTGGGTGCACCCCTCCCCAAGTTCCACCCGTGCTCCCCCGCCTTGACGTCAGCAAGATGTTCTTGTAGTTACTGTCGCTTGCTGGTCTTCCAAGATAAACGAATCGGTATTCAAAAGCATCAGCAATGTACTAAGGCCGGGCTTTTTCCAAATGTAATCAGCATTCGGCAATTGAAGGGAAGCGTGTTTTAAACAAATCATACACTTGAAAGAAGAACAAGACCAATCAACATGAAAAGAATAACGCCCGGAAACTCTTCAACTGAATAAAATACAGTAATTACATTTTCATTTGGTGATAGCTTATTGAAAGGGCGCTTGTCTGGACGAGAGCCCCTCCAAAGACGGTGGAAATATCCCTCTGGAACGTACTCGACAAACCGGCAAGGACAACGGGGGGATGAAACCCGCGCTCGGCGGTGGACGGTTCGCTAAACGGTCAAACGACACGCGCCGAGGAGAATGCGCCGGTCTGGGCGAATGGAAGGAAACCTTGCGCCACGCATTCAATTTGAGAGAATGAGAATTTTCACTTCAATTAATGGATCTTGCAATGAAGGAGCTCTGTATTACGGAAACGAGTGACTGACCTTAGTTTCAATAATGACCTCATTGCTTTTTGTTTCCTCTCAAACACGTTGCGTAGTCGCAATACTGGATTGAAAACATCGCAGGTGATTTTGTTCAGGCGTGTTTGCCGCAGTGTCGACGACTTCAACCTCAAAGACTGTTTGCGGCGTCCGGTCACACAAAGAATGTCGATATTAAAACCATTTCTCAATTAAGTCTCTTCGAATTGCATTGCTTTGTCAAAATGTGCAAATAAAAGTGCGAATACGTTTCGGCTCCCTCGAAGTTAAAAGAAATTTCGTCTTAAAAATAGTAGAAAAACTCAGAGCATTATACCGGAAGGGAATTTCAAATCAGAAATTGGTCAGCGCTGACAAAGAAACAGAAATTGAGGGGGGTCTGCATTAAAAATCACGTCGATAAGGAGACTCTTCTTTCAGCTTTCCGTAAATATGTCTGTTTCGTGTAGATTTTTTTTCCCAAGCTAGAGGCCTGTAGGTTATTTCAAACTCCGAGACATGCATCAGGCTTTTTGTTCTATTTTTAAAGCAACACGGATGTTATCGATGTTATTTCGTAGGTGTCCAGATCGAGAAAATGTACATGCACGTGCTGGAGACCAACTTGTTTCCCCTGACGAAAACCAACAGAGACATGACCAGACATCGCCGAGAACGTGTGCGTCTCCTCTGATGACAATAATGGAAATGAAATTGACCAATTATGAGGTATCATTTCTATCTGCAGACATTGGCAAATTGGAGAAAATGGAAAAAGTTATTTTTTGTTGGGAGCGAAACAACTCTGTCAGATCATGCGAAGTGCGAAAGCACGCCGCGGTCAGTGACCTCCACGCCTGCTTCGCTTCATTATTTTCATTTTTGGCGCCAAAAGAGAGAGAAAAAAAAGAGAAGCCTCGCACCCACCCGAAGGGCGGAGATGCGGACGCTTGTCAAAACTGTCACCGAATTCGGTGGAGAAGAAAAAAAATTCCGACGGCAGGTCGGGGTGTTTTTGCAAGACGGACAGAGAGAGAGAAAAAATAAAGAGTATAGGCCGATGGCACATTGGGAAAGCGGGCAAACATATGGTCTGTGGTCGGGGCAATTCAAGTGAGTAGACGAATTCCCCCTTGTGACCCTGCACTAAGGAGTGCTTTCACAATCTTCTTACTCCTGAAGTTTTCATTCCATGACGCGACTAAGTTTGTTTATGGAGCCAGGCAAACCATTCTTGTTTTTAAGTTCCATAAATTGAGCCAATATAGACAGCTTTAAATTACAATTTATTTTGAGAAAGAGAGGTCGAAGCAAAGACTGTGGCGCATTACAGTATCAGTTAAGATCCTCCGTCCAAGGCAACTGCAGCTTAGGCCAAGTTCGAACAGCAACCAACTGTCAACAATCAACTGATCGCGTTCGACTTGGAACCCAGTATGCACTTTATGCAAAGGTTACAAATCGACCACTATTTTTCGACAAATCGCATCTGACCAAGCCTGGCCAAAGTACATGTAATTATACTTTCGTCGTAGAAGTGAACCTGGCAATCCCTCCTTGTCTTGCGTAATGTTTCCCGTTACGTCCTGATAAGTGAGGGCGCTGTTGTTGGGCTTCACGCTGAGCTGGTGTGAGAGACAGAGTTGCGACATGAGTGTCTCAGTTGTCGGACCCAAAATGGTTGATTATGCGTCATTGCACAAGGACAATTAGCACACAATAAGCAGCATGCTGTACTGCACACATAACGATCAACCATTTTGGTTCCAACCTCTGAAATTGGCGCTGCTCTCTCTGAATACACCTATCGCTTCATGTAATAAACACAAGGACCAGAAGTGGGCATGGCGGGGGGAAGATTGCCGCACGGAAATAACTTTGCTGCTTTAATAATATGCACCCACGTCAAGCATGGACGCCGTCGCGTGTTGCTTCTAGCCACAATAATACTTCCATGTAATTCAGACTTGGCCATCTTGTCCCAGTCGGGCATAGACAGCCCTAACGTTCTGTCTCAGAAGAATAATATGTTTGCCGCAATTTCAGTGAACACTCTCGGTAAACAACAATTACACCCACTGAAAACGCGCCTGTGAAAGGGTTGAAAGGATTCAAAAAAAGGCTTCAAAATTAAGGAGTTGTTTCTTTTCCATTACACTAAATATTTTATTTGGATCTATACAGCTAAACTATCCACTACACAATGTTTTTAAAAATTGGTCTGAGCCTTGAAAAAAGGCCAGGTCAAACGTGTTCCTGTAGTGGGGTGAGGGCTAGTTTCGGTAAAGAATGTACATAATTATCAGAGTCAGGTTACGAGCTAGTTTGGACCAACTGCTGAATGTTACCCATTTAATGAAATTACCAACATCGCGCTGTACGTAAAATTAAACCGATAATATCAAAAGAGAAAGACGCCGCGAAGCAATTTCTGCTCACATGTTTCTGCCTAGGGTATGCAAAACATTCTGGAAGTAGTTCATTCATTTAAAAAACAGCTTAGAGCTGGACAGGATTAGTGATTTTTTTATTTTTTAAAAGAAAACGCAATCAAATTATTTTAATACCTAAAAAGCACTGGCTTAAAATAAGCCAATTTTTCGAATGAGTTTATAAGAAGTGAGTTCATGATTATTCCACTGTTCGTCACAATATTCGGAAGACCAAGATGCAGGATGCCTCGTATACCGATAGGCCTATACACTCGCTCACTCGAATAGCATTGCCGAAAATGAAATTACGGGACAATGTTTTGGAGCATCTAATGGACTACAAGTTCGACACACTTGTTTTCTTCGCCAATTGGAATGTATGTTTGCACCTGTTTATGGGTTGTGAGTCATTTCTATCGACTGTTGCCGGGACCTCCCATGTCGATGAGCTACGAGCCTGGCCGCAGGTCGTCGACGATGGCGCCTTTTACCCGTGTTCTAACAGTAAATGAAAGGAGCACTTTAAAACATTGAAAGCGAAACAGTTTTCATAGAACCAACGTAAGATTTTTAAGTTGTCAGACGTCAGACAGGGAGACGTCTGGTTTTACTACTCTCACGTTGCAAGAAAACTGATAATCATAATTTTATACGTCTTCAGTTCGATCAGTTTTGCCATAGTTTCTACCTTCGTTTAATCCCAATTGTGCAACAACTCAATGTCAATTTTTGATTGATTGCAAACGGCTTCAGCTTCCATGTTATTTTGCGCAGATGTTTAGATACTCTCCAAACGGTGGTCAAAGAATAACTTTCTATACTAACTCCTCTTAGTCGGTAAAAACGCAACATTGAAAAAACAAAGTTTAATCGATAACGTTTTTTCAACTTCGCCTTTCTTCGTACACCGCGGGGTAAAATTCCATTGAATACATTAATTTGGGAAATGATCTGGGAATTTCAGTTTGATTTGTTCCAATGGTTACTTTTCAATTTATTTCTGCTCTCAACTTGTCTAAGAACAAATCATAAATCATTATGGGAATGCGATAACAAAGCAACAAGAAATAAAATACAGCGGTAAACATTCCAGACAGATCATGTACAGTGTACAAAAAATTGTGAAGCAACTTTTTGCGGATGGTTATTTCGCAATACGTTTTATACCACAAAACCCGGAGAGAACAAATCAAACTAGTATTACAGCATTTGTGGAAGGAAGCAACAGCTCTTCAAATTTGACAGCCGCACAGGCTTTGCCAACAACAACAAAAATTAACAGACGGTGGATAGCGTTGAGTCCACGGTACAAACGGGCCCGAAGCGACCCGGCGCCGGCGGTCCATTACCGTTGAGGCGGATAGCCCGCGGAGTTTGCCCCGTCCAATTACTGCTTGCTAATCACCAACACATGGGTTGGGAAATTAATTTTTCAAAGGAGAAAAAAAATATGGAGAATTTGGTTTATGATGTTGTTTTCGTAGATTTTTGTTCGGTTGGTTGAACTTGTGGGTGGCCGCGTGAGATGTGTCTATCTTTGTGATGTTTTCAAGACGTCTGTAACTACTTCCAGAGTGTTTAGTCACGAAAACAATGGATTAGTTTATTGCCGACTTTGAAGATGTATGTCTCTCGTTATTTCTGTCTCTTTGGTCTAAACATGCACGTGATTCGCCTTTGTCTCAATAAATGTACAAATTGATATTGTCTCGACACTGAAATTATATGATAACTGAAAGTAGTTTTGAAAATACAGCAAAACCCACTTACTAGAAAAAAAAAACCTAACACAGTTCAAATTTAGTCAACGAAGTGGCAACCTTAATATTATACACGAAAAACCCTGGCAGAGCTCGGTTCGATTCCCAGAGCTTTCACTGGAATACCGGTCCGGGGTTTTCCACACCAGTCCTCTAAAACCCAATCCTCTCTCTCATCTCTTAAAGGTTCTAGAACCTTAGGACAGCTCGGAGGACTCACTGCACCTCAAACTTCCACACGCCGGCTTGAACTTGACGAGTACGTACCCACCCGATTTGTTGGATAGGTGCGTAAGCGCGCGCGTATAAGAACGCGGTGCACTGCAACAGTGGCTTCCAATGGACCTTTCTCTTGGGTCGGTCATGTGCAAATTGAAGGTGAGGTTAAATCTTCATTTTTGGAACCTGAATAAAATGAAATTTCATGTCAAATTAGTACTTGTCTTTACATCCGTGATTAATTTCGTATTTGTGATAGAACATTCCTCATTATTCCAGACTTTAAAAAAAAAGAGAAATCTACGTGAACTTTAAAACAGTCTGATACCATTCCATTCAACACTTTAATTTACATATTCGATGCCGGACAAGATCATAAAGGCTTCCTCCGCATCAGTCTCATAAGCAGCAACGGAGAAATATCAGTCATGCAGCGTTCCAAACAGCACCCACCTACCTAACAAAAATGTGGGGATGTGACTGGCATTAACAATCTTTCGCCTAAACATCCGCCAAAATATCGACTTCTTCTACAAAAACAGACGAAATTCTGCCCCAGATTCATGTTTTATTTAGATTTACATCTTTCACATATGTTACAACGGACGAGATCGGTATAAACCGAAGTTCGTACACACTTGGACACAAAGAGTGGAGTTTGTTTGTTTTTTGTTTGGTTTTGCACAAACCTAAATACTGTACCCAGACTGGTGTGAACTTGTGAACAAACGGGGTTCACACAATGAAGGTTGTTCGAACTTGTGTGGACTAAGCCAAGTCCACACAAGGTTACCCCCTTTCTGGAAAACAAGTTCACAGACATTGCAGGATTCGGGTTATTCCTCGCTACACCAGGAACACGACGAGGAGCAGTGGAAGAAATGATCAAAACAATTTGGGTCGAAATGGTGTTCACACTTCAAGAAACTTTTTAGCATTGACTTCGAGTATTCTTGACTGCACGAAAACAAGGGACCAGGTAAGTAACACCAACATGGGTGTTTTTGCGTGCGCGAACAAGACGTTGCTCATGGTCAGCCCATCCACCTGATGGACTTGAGAAAGAACAACACTAGCGGGGTAGTTCACATGAAAAGACCGAGTCGTATTTTCCCCTCAAGGAACAACAACTACAGCGCCCGCGGCGAGCAGGGAGCGGGAAAAAAACGACCGGAGACGCAGAACGTCGGACCCCCTGCGCGTGACGAGCTGCAGGCCTGGAAATGGACGAACTTTTTAACTTCACGGGAAAAAAGGGAGAAAATCGCTGTCGTCACACGCAGAGCCAAACTCTGAAATGCGATCGGGTCTTTGGCGCAGAAGACAGCCGAATGAAAACCCGCTCATTAGCCGGGCCAAAACTCACAAGCTCCGGGGCTCGTGTTCCGACTTCCGTCCGGTTGCAAGGTCAGGTTCACTATCAGATGGTACCAAATTGGTCAATCTTGCCCGACTATTCTACCACCCCAACCCCCCTCAGCGCAGGTAGTGAAAGATGGTCAAGCCGGCAACTTTATTTTCGAGGGGGACTTTGACCACAACTCGAAAATAAAAACCCTCGAAACTGACCGCCCGGGCTAAATTTAGCCCGACGATGCGTCAGAGCCATGCAGGGGAAAAAGTGTCATGGATACGGCGGTAAGTGGGAGTCGTGGCAAGAGAGACACGAGGTGCAGGAGTCGGTTTACCTCCTTGGCCGGGGTCCTCTGGGCACATCACGCCGGGCAAAGGGAAGTGAAAGCAGCGGGGAGATCGACCGCTGCAACCCGTCAGCGGAGGCTAAATCAAACCTGATGCATGGTAAACCTGATGTATAACGGATGCGGGTTCGAATCTGATCTCGACACTACGTTAGCATTTGTGCCGTGCATGGTCTTGACATATTGGAAACCAGTGTTAAGCATTCATCTGCAATAAGTAATGTTAAGTAATGTGACCCAGCAAGGGAGAATCATCGTTTCCAGTTACCATCTTAATTAGGATATCCACAAATGCGTGAACAATTCAAATTCAACAACTTCCATTGCCTTCACTCTATTCTTTATGCAAATTGGTTTGTTTTCTATGTGGATCCCTTTTCAGTGTGACAATTGGCAGTGGCGAAGAAAATTAACTTGAACATCACTTACTTCAGCCTGGTTTTGGAATGAAGGGTCGAACACTATATCTTACTTCTTCATTCAACGGAACTCCGCTTGCACGCATTAATTTCAAGCAGGCTTTGAGATTCACACAGAAAGAGCAGCCCGCTTTGGGCGTTTGTTAAATTCTCTCACGTTCGCACCGTGAGAGGGAGCAAGACGCGTGCTGACCGCACGGTGGCGTGCAACACCACCGACGCTCTAAATCAAACATGAACGGCTTATGTGTGAAAGATTGTTCTGCAGTCCGGATATTGGGAACGATTGAAACTATTTTGCTGTATTGAGGTTTCTGTAGTCTTTAAATGTCACAATCTGTGACAGCAGCGTGCTTTCTTTAAGTGGAACTTGTGAAAAGCGCGATTTGATTCACCATTTCACAATGTAATGCCGAAAAATAATAACAAATAGTAACAATCAAGTAAGTTACCCCAATTAACAAAACTTACCATCCCTGCATTAGCTAGGCCGCTACGTCCATAAAAGTTCCGCACATAGTAATATCCCACTTAAGAAATTCAGTGGCGATCAATGGAGTTTGTAGTTCCAGGTTATAATCCTGACCCCATATCTTCTAATCAAGTATTCACTGTCCCGCAGCCATCGAATGTTTCGGTGAGAGCTAGCCGCGATAAATAAAGAGGACACGAGACAAAAGTGGCTTTTGTATACTTTTTTATTTCTCGGGTTCTCCTTTTTTTTCCCCCTTCTCTCTCTGTGTCTTTCTATTTATACGTTGGATTTCCTTCTTTATCTCTTCTTGACTTCTGATTCCCTCTGGTGTCTTTGCATGCAGCACAGTCGGATAAAACAGTGGGTTCCCGTCGGCTTGTCTAATTGCCCGGGCCTCGGCGACTCGGACGCGACGCCCGACGCGGCGTGTGGGTTGCGCACGGGCCTGCACCGTCGCAGGCTGCCGGGCCCCCGGAGTCCTTGAGACGGCCCGGGTCCTCGGTGGCATATGCGCTCGCCATGTTTCCAGCCGGACTCCCCTGAAGATTGGATGGTTAATGACAGCGCTCATGAGACCCTCTAGCTGATCTCCGTTGATTGGCTGCCTTGCGAAATTGCATATTGTTATCCGTGATTACATTTCTTATCTTTATTGCTTTCTTTTTTTTATTCAAGGCCTAGAATTAAAAGAAGCATAAGCTTTCAGGCAAGAATTTCCTCTCTTTTTAAATAATTAATTATTCAATAATCGATGCCTTGACACGTGAAGACCGTGAAGGTAAATTTAGAACTGTCATTGTTTAGAACTTCAAGCAACACAGCTTTGAACGTCCAGTTGTTAAGAAAGTAAAAGAAAGAAAGAAAAAAATGGCACGGTTGCATTCTTGGGGGGGTCATCGAGGGCGAGGGGGAAATGTTGGAACTTTCACTAACAGACAAAACTGTGGAAGGCAAACAACAATAACGGCAAATCATTAATTACCAATTACAATTTTAGTTGCGTCATGGCACTTTCAAAGTGAGGAGCGTAAGGGTTGAAGCGCCACCAAGCGTTTGAAAGGGCGTGCCTCGTCAAGCGGTGTCAACGCAGCTATTTTTAGCCTAAAACGGCTCCCTCTGAACAAGCATGCGCTAACATTCGTGACAAATCTCCGAACTTAGTACTTTCTAATCTGGCCGGTTCATGACAATGTTCCTTATAGGGGAGGGGCGACAGCAGCTCCACCTAATCTTACTCAAAGTACTTCCGTGAAGACCTTATACTTGGAGAGTGATTGTGAGTAGAATCTGCGATCCGTCAAGGGCTCTCAGACAACACCCCCGACCTCTTCGTTTGACACCAAGTAGTTGACATGCGGAATATAAATGGGATATTAAGATCGGTAATAACGCTTGTAATGAAATCTGGCTGAATTACTCTCCAGGCGACTCTTTGTGGATGAAATGTTGAGGGGCTGGATCAGAATGTTATAATAGAAAAGTCGAGTCACACGAATCAGATAAAAAATATCCTATTGAAATACTGTAAAAAGAAAAAAAAAACGATACTGAGATGAATGCATTATAATGAAAATTGGTAAAGTGCCCTTTTTGCTCCACAAGGAAAGGTGAAAAACAGTCAGGTCTGGGATTTTTATGGATGAAAATCGCATGTGAGCCTCGCCATTGTGGGTCTGCTGACCGTCAAGATTTAACAGTGCCCTTTTTGCTCCACAAGGAAAGGTGAAAAACAGTCAGGTCTGGGATTTTTATGGATGAAAATCGCATGTGAGCCTCGCCATTGTGGGTCTGCTGACCGTCAAGATTTAACAGGGTATTGGAGGCGTTAGCCGCTGTAAATTCAAACAACAAAAGGTACGACCAACGAGTTTAAGGTATATGTACCGCAGCAACATTTGATTGCATTCATTTTGAAAAGAATTCAATTAAACTGATATTTTGGCATGGTGGACATAAACGAAGCATGGAATGTTTGCCGAAACACCCTGGAAGGTAGTTTTTGACTTGGGGCTCTTTGAAGAACCGGTTGTTTCAACCCGACGTTTCGATCAGCGTGGTCTCTGTGTCGCCAGGGTTCTCTCCAGTTCTCCTCGGGACAAAAAGAACACGCTGGTATAAACATTGAGTTGTAAGTTCTACTCACAGCCACACAACTCAAAAAAGAGATTAACTCTCATGGTGTTACCTCGAACCTTCCATACTTTCAAGAATATACAACTTAAAAGTTGACCCTTTCTGTCGCAACTCTGATAGCTCAGCACTCGGGTAGGCAAAATAAGGTGCAAAAATTTTAAATTTGCAAGTTTTTCATTTGTTTATTTCTTAAAAATAGCCTTAAAAAACCTCTCAAAAAATTTACTAGTGGAATGTCGAAAGAGAAATATAGTGCCAAATGATGACATCTCGCTTCCAAAAATCTAAAATGTACAGAACGACTAGTGCAACTCGGTGTTCTCAAACGCACATGGAAAGTTACGAGATATATGATAGTCTAGAGTTAAAAAGTTGAAATCCAAACAGAACAAAATAAGGCTTGGATATTTTTCAAGGGGCTCTATTTTCATTACTCACTACATCAGTGACTGGATAGCATGGCCGGGTCCTGTGAAGTCGGAATATTTTCACAACAAACTATTTTAAAAAGGACATTAATTGCGAATGAGCACATTTATATAGTTTAGTGAGATTCAAGGGGTACAAAGTAATTTTGAAGCCCTTTTTCGAATGTGAAATGAAAATTGGCTCATGTGAGAACAGATAAGAAGCCGTTATGGAATATAGATATAAGGCCTATTATACCTTCATGGGAAAAAGATCCATGTGAAAAATGTTTTCTTTATACGGAGGCGTATAATGGTCATTTTCCCCTTTATTCTTCTGGAAGTATAAACTATCATATTGTGATTTCACTCGACTCATATCGCGTGCAACGCCAAATCAGCGTCTTAATAACCGTTCGGCTTGAGTAGCGGACGAAATGCGAATATAGCCCCGCAATTCCCGTCTTAAATTCCCCAGCCCAGCGTGGCGCAGGCAAGGCGCGCTGCGGGCACCGCAGATTGGGAAATTATGTCGGGCGACAGCAAACGTCAATTTTGTAACATAAAGAAATGGTGGTTCATTTTGTAGGGTAATTTAGGAAACTGCTGCCCCCTGCCTGAGCCTCAAGAGTTAATTTTCGTGTTATTTGTGTGTGTGTGTGTGTGTGTCTCTCTCTCTCTATGTATCTTTATTACCGACAAGGTGGAGGTACTTCGTCACCGAGGATTGCGCGCTCGTTCGTACCCGCGTATCAGTTTGCGGCGGGTTGACATTTCTGCCTCGACAGCGGCTCTCATCCCCTACTCCGTCGGCCAATTTTGCACGCCGCTCAGACTCGGCGGGCGGGCGCTTCTCGTCAAGGTCACCCCAAACAGTGTACACTGTCAGTCGCGGGACGAAGGGAGAGAGACAAGTGAAATCTAGAGGAGGGTAGTTTGATGCGACTTGACAGGATTTTTATGATATCGGTGCGTCAGGGGCAGACACGGTGGCGCCAGCATGAGGGGTCGGGGGTACTTTGAGCGAGCGAGGCAAAGCAGGCACGTGGAAGAGTTACTGGTAACGTTTGTGTCGCGGTGGAAAAGCCTGATCTCCTACCTTCAAGTCTTCCGCTGTTTGCACGGGCCAGTCAGCGATAGCCGGACACGGGAGGCAAGATGAGCTAGAGCAAACTTTGGCCGCTCAGATTTCGGGAAGCCTTTTCGGCCCACTCGCCGACCTGGCATTTTTCTCGTCCTCCATTTCTCTGTATACCGAGTTCGAATCCCAACCGTGGCGGACGCAACTGTCATGGAGTTAGTTTTCAGTCCTTGTCTGTTTTTCCTCCTTGAAATGCAACCTTAGGGTTCTCTTCCTCTTGAACTAAATACTTTCTTAATCGTCAACCCCCCCTATCCCCTTCGGGTTCGTCAGGCTTGGGATGCTGCAATTCTAGAGCACCCTTTGAGAAACCCCTACTCAAACCAGAAAAGTCTCATATAAATTAATGCTTTGGCTGAATTACCAAGCTTGTCTGCTGCTCCTTCTTCTGAAATATTCACTCTAAAAAAGTTTAGAGTGTAAACATTTTTTTTGTACCCACTTTTTCCACACGTTTACCCCATGACCCATGTTTATTGAAATGTGTTTAAACGCTAAACGCTGTTCCGTGGTTCGTGTTTAGCTATTTGAAATCCGCTTAACATTTAAACACATTCCTAAACGCATAACACGAAACATGTCGCGGTTAAACATGTCAAAAAGTGGGCACAAAAATATGCTTAAACTCTGAGCATTTTTAGAGCGTACTGTATTAAGAGATTCAATTAAATTGCAATGCCATATTCAAATTTCTTATGAGTTATGTACTATTCTCATTCCGTTGAATTCCGAAAAGCAAAACATGCGAGACATTCTGTACCATTCCTTGCACATGCTTCTCGTTTGAATTTCAACTGATAATTTCTAATAACAAAACCTTTAATATTAATTACTGCAAATATATGTGAATTTAATTTGATTATTAAAACATGCTAACTTGGGATGCTACTGTCCTTTTTGTAATTGGCTATTCAAACTTGCCCAAAGTGCAGAACCAGCAAACGAAAAAAGTGAATTGCGCGAATGTTGTATAGAGGTTGAAAATGACGAGCAAACACCGAAAAAAGAGCGCCATTTTGGCTTTTAATATTTTGTGACAGGATGAATTGCGACAGTGGAATATTGGGGGAAAACTTGGCACTTTCACGAAAACCCCAAAAGAGAAAGGTGTAAGCTACATGCTAGTAACTCAGGCAAAAGAAGTTTTTTTTTAATTAAAAGAAACTTCTCTTGGCAACTAAGAGCTATTTTATTATATTGATTACCAAAATGGTATAAAATGTTTGCGTGTTATGACATATTGCCAGAGAATTGCACTGCCTTTGCTGACGTGTAAAATAATATACAAAAGGGGGCGTAATATGCAAGTATGACTTTAGTGCGTTAGAACTGGGCTCTGCTCTGCATGCTGTTTGCTTCTAGCTACGGGTTTCAGCTAAGGATACGGCCGGATTGAGTGTTCCGGGTGGGCCCAATGGACAGCAGTGTTCCGCCTACTAGGTACTAACACTAAATGTCACAGTGCTGATTAACACAGGCCGGGGCCTCATAGTTCGTGTTGATAATACGAACTGGAGTTGAAGTTTTCCCCACATCAAGAATTCAAAGACTGATGATGGAACTTTCTTTGAGAGAGCGCGTGAATCCTGCTATAGACTTTATTCACGAGGCCGTCCATATTGAATTTGAAAGCGAGGTAAAATCTTCACTTTTGAATGTTTTTTAAATTTAAATGAAGCAATAAAATGAAATTTCACGACAAATTTGTACCTGTCTACTCTAATGAATATTTTCAAATTCATGATTAAAAACATGGATTGTACAGTGCCAGATTCTGAAAATTATCGAAAAGGAGGCTTGGAACGCACAGAAGTATACTGCCTAATCGGCAGTTTGCAATATAGAAAACAGATTTGGGGAATAAGATCAAAATGGCCTCCACGTGAATAGGGTGTATTGTGCAGCCCTTCAGATCTTTCTAGGCCCCCAGTGTTTCGTTGGTCCCGACCTCCTCATTAAGCCCTAACACTACGTCCAAGCTTTGATATACACTTTAGATTCCCAGACAAACTGTTTTTCATAAAGGTCGTGCAGGTTTCGACGATTTTGGGGGGACAATGGTGAATTAAAAGTTGCTTGACCATCCATCTTTGCAGTATAAAAAGGGGAATCGTTTAAGCTCGTATTTCAGTCACAGATAAGTTGGTATTGAGATCAGGGAAAATTCGTTGTAAAACTACAATCGTCAGGGAAAAAAATCTGTATACAACTGCTTCACGCCAAAATATTCGGGCACTATTTTTGGGAGGCTATTTTTTTCTCGATTTCTTGCCAGTGTATCTTACATCTCAACAATAAGGAAAAAATCTAAACAAAGAGAAACTGGCTTAGAGTGTGACTGATGCCACCTACTGTCACCGGATACCTCTTAGTGCATTCAACATGTATGGTACGCTGTACCCCTTTCTACGGGAAAACAAATTTTTTCCCAGGCTTTCAACTGCCAATTCAGGCAAATTGGCTTAATCCGTAAAATCCGAGGCCGGAGTACCGGCTCATAATGGGGATGATGCTTCCAGTCACTTCAGACTTCGCACAATTTCACTTGACACCCGACTAATAACTTCCCCGACCTTTCTATCTCTCTCTAGGCACGTTAATTGTTCGCCATTAATTCTGAGGGTCTTCTTCTTCTTGTCCGGCGCTTGAGGCGGAAGGTCCGTTTTTTCCTGAGTGTGAGGTCCGCTCTTGAGTCTATGCTGGAGACAATAGCGGACAATGGAGGCAGGCACGCGACCCCACTTGAGGTGAAGTAACCCAGGGGACTACGAGAGCTTCTCGCCCATACAGTCTTTCTTTCCGGGGTTGGAAAGTAAAGTGGACGCCAGATTAACGGTCGTGGCTCGCGTACACCGCGGCGTGCTGAGATTCACCGCGTCCGGCAACTTCAGCCGCCCTGCCGATGCACCGCCCCCGAGGCCCCCGGGGCCGCACGCCCGCACAGGTGGGTTGATGGCTCCCTGATTGCCAGGGTATTCGCGCGGCTAAGCGGCCCAGTGCGACGCTGCCAGCGTACGTGGTTCCCATTCTGCCGTCCCCTGGACGGACCATTATCTAGGTATCCCCGATGGAAGCCCTAATTTCGACATTTCTTAGCGATTGCTGCAAGTAATTACCTTTAAAAAGTCCAGTCAGTTGTACCGTAGAGCGCCACCACAGCTAGATGTACATGTCAAATAAGCTTTTTGCGAGTTCAATGCTATACCTCGTGATTTGGGGCAAGCTGTTGCTTAGTTACTACTTGTAGTTAGAGACGCCTTGCACCAATACACTGTTTTCAATGGATAAGCAGGGCACAAAGGAACCAGCCCATTCCATAGACTTCAAGGCCTGTATTCTGATCGGATAGAGCATGAAAGTTGACCTCTGATCAGTGGCGTCTCCAGAGGGGGTGTCAGCCCCGTTGGTTAGTTTTGTCGACAAAATCATGATCTATCGGCAAATAAAAAAAACGAAGAACGGGGAATAAAAATGACAGGAAGTGGGATACAGTGCACTCGTTTTGTGTGACGCTCCAGAGGCAATTTCATGTGGTACCCTCCCCCCCTTCAAAGTGGTTGAGCGACACCAGTGCCTTTGATGTCGCGCTTCCGGAACCCTTGGATAGAAAAAATAACGCGCACAAATTTTAGCGTCTATTCTAAAAATGTGGCAATTTAATCTAAACTTATTTTCATTCATTTACTTCTTAAAGGAAATCACCCCCAAAAAGGCATTTGAAAAATATTTACTGGTCTATTGAATTTTTAGAAGATTTATAGAAAGTGAGAAATTGCATAAAATGAGAGAGGAGCCGTTTTGTGAACTCGAACGCAGATGAAAAGTTACACGACAAATTTGATAGTGTGGGTAAACTTGAAATAAACAAAAAAACTGGTGAACAAAAAGGGCTTGCAGTTTGAGAGAATAATCTATTTGCATAATTCAAATTGTAGAAACTTTGTGATGTCTTATTTAGGCTGTGCTGACACAAATTGCATCATAGCAGCCCAAATGAATCTACAACCCACCGAGTGTAGGGAGGTAAATCTTCGCAACCTTACACAACCTCATCCTTCTAAACATTTCAGAATTTTATAGGACTGCGTGCCTCATCCCGAAGGTGGACCGAGCAAAGGTTCCAGAAGCTCATCGAGTGACCTTTCCCTTTCAGTTTACAAGGATGGAGTGTTAGTAAAATATCATTCTAAAGGAACTGTGAATCTCCTGCACTAAACCGATGGGGAAGTAGACAACAGTGGCAAAAATAAATGTTACCGAGAACATTTTCAACTGTCAAACTGCAACTGTTTCCTGGCGACGGACAGAGCATACTGTCTGAAACATTGAGTACTATACCGGTTCTTTTCAGAGCCCCACAGACTCAAAAAAAGAAAAGATACATTCATGGTGCTACCGCAAACCTATTTAGTTTGCTCATTTCAAGTTTGAAAATGGATTTGCAGGGATTTCGGGCGAAGGGCGCCTCCAACGAGCTGGAATTCGCGAGCTTTGCGAAAAACAACCGGTTTTGCTTTTCAAGTAGGAAGTGTATCAGTGAATTTGAAACAAAACCCTGAGAACCGTTGGCTGAGTCCGGGTGGCTTGTCCTCAGATGTGTTCACCAACAGTTTGATTTGTTGTTCTTGTGTAGGCCGCTCGAACGACGGGAACATACGTACAATTGGTTATCGCTGGTAGTCACATGTAGGCCTAGTGACAAGCAACATGCAACATGGCGGCGTCCATGTACGTTATTCGAGAGTTAATGCTTGGATAACTGGGCTGAATTCTTTTCTATTTAAAGACGAACGTTCACTTCTGTGTTACGGAAAATATTTTATGATAATTTTGCAAAACTTCCAATTGTCTCCGACTTTGTAAGCCATCTCTCTGTTGTTTGCAACTGTTCAAAAATCAAAATCTCCCGAGTTTTTCCGTGTGTTCCTGTAAAACCCCGACGAGGAGGTGCTGTGAAAACGTGGTATTCCGTCTTGGGTCGTGTTCCCGCCCTTCAAGCGCAAGAACAAGAAAACCATGTCAAGAACAGGCCGCCCAAACTCTACCATGTGACAATCTGACGAGGTTGGGCGGGGAGCGGGGGGGGGGGCTTTGCAGATGCCCTGCTCAACCATCGCACCTCATTATGACCTAACATGACGTGCTTTCATTAATGAGATTTCAATACGGGTGTTTCGCAATAGTGCGCCTCCGAGCGTTTGCAACGCGTCGACCAATGACAATGCGCGAAATCTGTTGACCCTTGCCGAACGCACATTGGGTCGACAGATTCGCGCATCGTGACTGCCGGGTCTGCGCGTTGCAAACTCTTGGAGACACACTATTGTGAAACGCCCGCATAGGAGGGCATTTATTTGATTCAGCTACAATCTTTTTGTGTTATAGCTACAGATTTACCCACTTCTAAAAACTCCCTCTAAATGTGTTCGAAAAGGCTAAATTTGCGATTTGCACAATCCCAAGGACGAATGGCCAATAATGAAGAGTTTTATATACATGTACGTCCGTGCACTATCTGCAGAACCGTAACACCGTGGGTACGAATCACAGATACGAATGTCACCAACAACTGCTGTTATTATAGCGCCCTCTTTATCAGAAAAAAAATCTCTGGCTATTGGTCTGATATCCAGACTCGTTCCTGTCTTTTGAAAGCGCAAGAAGTAGGGGTACTGCCTACAGTGAACCGTGCGTTGGTGCGTGCGGCAACATTGATGGGACAGGGACCCAAATGCGCCCTGGCGCTGTTAGAAGCCTCAACTAACTATTTGAATTTTCAACTTCACCATTTTCAGAACGCTACCAATGGATGGACCAAGTAACAAGATTCACATCTGTAATCTCTCTCCCGCTGCCAGCCACCACAAAATTTCTCGTATATTTAGAAAATTTGGTCAGATTACAAAAGGTAGGCTCACGCTATTCACTAGTCAGCTAGTCACAGAGATGTATGCCCCCTCACCCATGTCAGTGTGACCATGGTGGTGAGACCATGGTGTGACCGACACCATAAGCCTTAGGCTTATTGCTGATACCACATGGATAATTTTTGCACAATGTTAGAAAGGCATTGTGGGAAGGAAAAAGGAGCAAACATTGCCCTGTTGTCTTGATTTTTTTGCACAATTAAAATGTGCTGTAGGTCTAAGTGGAGTTGCGCCACTACGTAAAGCTTTGTGAAATTGGCTGCGGGTATTGTAAGATTTAAATTTCCCACTATTTAGGAGATTTGGATTCGGACAGTGGTCAGAGTAATTGCAGAATACCCCACCACTCTAAAAAAAAAAAATGACCCCTGGAATGACTGGTTACATGGGTACAAGGTGAAAATTCCTTGAGAAGAGTGTGACACCTTGACCTGTACATGTACCTGGCTATGAGGTTGATCATGCAGGGTGGTTGGGTATTCTGCAGTCGAGCGCAGTAGCCGATGTGTTTATTTGCGATGTAGGCCTAGGTTTACGGGTACGTGACATGAAGAAAAATACTTGGGGTCTTCGCTTTCAGCGATCACTACATGAATGTCGCCCAGCGGCGGCTGACACTGGATATTAGGATGTAAGTAGCTCCAAGAGTATGCATTTAGCCATGTTAGCCGAAACATGGGCCACTACACAAAATATTGGCAAGGTGGAGCCCGGCCGAAAACATATCCTGTGGTTCTGTACTTGACGTCATTGTCATGAGTTTTGTGTC
This sequence comes from Acanthaster planci, assembly GCF_054643075.1. Classification (NCBI taxonomy): domain Eukaryota; kingdom Metazoa; phylum Echinodermata; class Asteroidea; order Valvatida; family Acanthasteridae; genus Acanthaster; species Acanthaster planci. Next base: position 856,451 of record NC_141790.1, on the reverse strand, counting down.
CTCTTTTTCTTTTGGGGGGATCCAGTTTTCGTACAGCGTCAGGGTGCGACATGGGATTGCGGCGGCCAGGCCTACATTGCCTACGCAGACGTCAACGGCGCTGCCAAAGCAGCCGAGGAAATGGACGGAGAGGTAATAAGTCACAGTGATTGACAATACGGTTGAGTTTGGGCGGCCTGTTCTTGACACGGGTTCTCTCGTTGGAACAGCGGGACCACGACCCAAGAACACTGCTCTTGGAACAGGTTCACACACTACCTCCTCGTTAGGGTTTTACACGAACACTGGGAAAAACTTGTGAGATTTGATTTTTTAACAGCTGCAAAAACTATCGAGATGGCTTACAAAGCTGGACACAATGGAAAGTTTTTGCAAAATTAACAATAAGTTTCCATTGCAGATATGATTTTTTTTCTTTAATGGAAAATAAGCTAGCCCAGTTATCCAAACATTAACTCTCGAAGAATGCACAAGGACGCCGCCACGTTGCATGTTGCTTGCAGCTACAAATAACTAGTAGCGATAACCAGTTGTACGTTCCCAGCGTTCAAGCAGCCGACCCACAAACAACAAATCGAGCTGTTCGTGAAAATACGAGAACAAGCCGCCCGAACTCAACGTACACGGACGTCAATAAAGTGCGCCACCATGCATTGGACATCCGATATCCAGGGGGTTCATGGGAAGCCTATCTTCCTCCCCAACTAACAGGGCTGTGGCATATAAACTGGGGTGAAATTTGAATGGGAGAGATGACCTCTGGATCTATATATGAAGATGTACAGATTTTCGTTTTTGGAAGGAGGCCACTTGAGGCAAATGAATCGCATCCTCTATGTGGGAAGCGTTCATTTCAAAATTTCAAATTGGGAGAACTGATGTCTGCGGGGGGGGCCATAAATATGCTGCTGCTTCAAGTACAAGTCCATGTCTACATTTATTTTCAAGTTAGCAAGCATCTTTTGTGTGCAGACAAAATGTTAAGTTAGGTTAAACATGCTAGCTCTGAGGATGTCGAGAGGTCTTGACCCTAAGACCTTTGATGGAGGGGTCAGTTTGGATGGCACCGTCAGCGCAATTAGAAGTGGCATTTGAGTGGGTATTTGAGAATGTGGCCAGTGATGATGCTATAGAGGTTCTGCAGGGCAGCCATTTTTCCAGTAAGAGCTTTTATTGCACAGGGGCACACGTGCGTAGACCTTTTGTGCTATCCCTCCGCGACAAAAGCAGTTACCGAAAAGATGGCTGCCATTCTGAACCTCTGTGGGAAAGAAGGGCTGTCCTTTGTTTGAAATTAAATCCTTGGGCTCCCCCCAAAAAAAACAAAGTGAGAAAAAAGTTCCTGTCTGGTCTCTGTGCACTTTTCAGATGTTTGATGAGGCAATCATCTCAGTCCAGCTGGTCTCACACCAGGAGTTCCTTCAAGGAATGCAGATTATGTATGCATTATCCAGCCAGCCCTGTGGTGATACGTCCTGGCCAACGAGAAACCACAAACTCATGTAAGACCAGCCAACTCCTCTCCGTAGTCGTCGGGGACTACTCTCTATTTGAATGACTACGGGGCTGTAGGGACCCAAAATGCTTTGGTGACAACCGGAAGTCCTGACCAGATTTTCTGACAAAAAATCAAAGTGGGTCAAACATTTCAGCAAAACCTGAATGCAACCCAGTAATTCTAGGATGCGGCGTGAGATTTATCCGGGCACAAATCTACGTGTAGGCTGAAATTAGATGGACCATTCAGTTTAATTTAGGGCTGTGCCGAAAAACACTTTCTGATTTGAATATTTGAGTGCAAAATTCATGAAAAGGAAGGGGACATTTTCTTTTATTTTAAATAAGAAAAATGGCTCTATGAAGGCTTGTTTCAAGCAGATTTTAATGAAAAAGCAACAGAAATCTTACGGTTGAAAAAATGACTTATTCGTTAAAAATTTACAACGAACAGAAAGTTTCAACAGGACAAGGAGTTTTGTTTGTCTCTTTAATCTTGCTAAATCGGGGCTGGAGATACTCCTAGACGTGAGCGCTATTATAGTGATTATAATGTACAATTGTGTGTGATATTGCAACAGATTTTTGTATATGGTTGGTTCATCACGATCCTGCCTGTCGGTACTACCGAGTATTCCGATATTCGATCAATTGAAGGTCGAAGATTTGAAGAGTGAATTATGTGAATTGACTTGGCCCTTGTAAAATTGAAAAAAATACCAAAACAAACTAATAGCACGTTCTAACACTTGTGCTTAGTGTATGAAGGAACCCATCTGTAATAATTTGCCTTCCGGCATGTGCACATGTGTACTGTTTGCCTTTATTTTTCAAACTTGTTTTGTTCTTCAGAAAACCACCACCCAAGACCAAATTGACACCCAAGGATATAGCGTTAGCTCCAAACTCAGAGTGGGAACCTTACATACCTCCGACGACTGTCCAGCTAGTCTTGGACGAGGACCCACGACTACCGGACGGTGCCTTTCCCAACAGTCGCGAACCCCCGTCAGTCAAGAAAACCTTGAGTAAAATGCTGTCACGGGCTAAAAGTGCCGAGGTATTGCGTAACGAAGACGCACACGGGGTCACCTCCGGTCGCAGTTCGCACCCACGGAAGGAGGCCAAGCCACGGAATCGCAAGATGACGCCTTGCGGCACGCATCGAAACACTGCCAAAGACCCACCACACTCTGATAGAACCCGTCGAGGGGACCAGCATGGTCAGTCCGTTGATCGGTACAGTTTCCTGCGTAGGAGGATGGCCAGTGACCCATCACCCCATGGATCACTTGACAGAGACCGCTATGGAGACCTACACGTAACCTACCGAGACACTATACACGACCCGCCCAGGTCCTACAGTCCTGATCCGTACAGCAAACCCTCAGAAGACATCAGGGCTCATTCACCAGACGATCCAGTTAACGTACCAGAACCTCGTTCTCAGCCACCGAGTGATTACAAGGGTAAAAAATAGGCCACATCGGAAAGTTGTGGCTACGGCTTGAAAATGATACAAGTACCTATGAAAGGCACTAGCTAGTGGCTGCAATTTTTTTCCCTTAGAGTCATGCAATACTCCTAGCCGCAGCCCATCGATTCAGACATAGCCAGACTTCCATAGTGTGTAGTCTCTGCTCACAGACTAGCAAGGGTGCAAGAGCCCTCCCTTTATATTATAAATGTACATCTTCTAGGGTGGTTGGACATCAGGCAAGAACTTAGAGCATTGGTTAAGTAGCTGTCCTCTGCTGGTTCTACCCATGAACTTGTTGAGGTCATTCACAAATCATGAGGTGCAGTGACATGCCTGCAAATTCACAGAAGCCAAAAATGAACACAGAGAATATACGAAGGTGCACACGTGCAAGACCGCACAGTTCCCAGATGGGGTTCACCTGATTGCAGAAAACCCTTTGGATTCAGGGTTTTTTCAGAAAGTAAGGAGTCTTCAAAAAGTGTTCATGGCCCTGTGGTTTGAAGAAATGTTCAGTTCTAGAGGTGGGAGGAAAACTTTTCGGGGGAACCCACAGATTTGGCACGGGGACTGAAAAACCCAATCTGCACGTTATTTACCTTGGGATTCGAACCCAGGTCGCAGAGGTCACGACTGACAAGGTCAAAGGTCGCAGAGGTCACGACTGACAAGGACAAAAAGTGCCACTGCACCAATCTGTTTACCCACCTGCGTCAATTCCAAGGCACTCGTTCTGTTAGGGCCATTGCTTTCACTGATTTGTTTCCCCTCTGGCTGAACAGATCGTCTTTCACCTGAAGGTGACAGAAGAGTCTATGACTGGTATGACGCACCCAGGGGTAGAGATTGCGAGTATGAACGGTTGCCGGCCACCAGCTACAGAGGTAACATTCTTTTGTTGGGGGTGGGGAGGGAGTTGCTTTTCCTGACATGTATTTTGGTGATTGTCGATGCTGACAAAATAACGAGAAGCAAGCACAAGATATGCTGAGAAAAGTTGAGTTTTGCTCTTTCTTCTCCACACGGGAGCAAAATTGCCAGACATTAGAAATGGCGTCAAGACTCACTTTGCAGAGTCTGTGTACCTGTGCTTTTATTCGAACACTGGTTCTCTGAAAGTTACCAGAAACGTTGTGCTTTTTCGCAACACATTGATGGATTTGCCCGCACAGACAGTCTCACTCTAGACACGTAGACATTTATGGGCGGAGCAGTTTGAAAATAAAGCTTCAACATGAGGTCATGTGTGAGGTCATGAGGTCATGTGAACATTTTGTGTTCAAAACCCTGGGTTGTTTAGAAAGGGGCTGCATCAATAGTTTTAGACAATGATATACGCGCCGACCTCCACCCCAAAAAATTATAGACCACCCTCCGCCCCTAGTTTTTTGGGCTATAAAAATTCAGAGTCAAAAGAAATATATTATCCAATCCACCGTCCTAATTTATTTTTCAGTGTAATAGGAAACAACTAACTACAAGTAACAACTGGTCATTGCATTGTTTTCAGTGTCTTGAATTGGCTACTGTAACCAATGTGAACACGGCATGAAGCAATAAACAGTGATAATCCGGCAGCTTACGAAAAGGCTGATAATAATCAGAATCTGGACCGTTGTGTGGCTAGAGATTTCAAGCAAATTGCAAATCAAGATTCATCTTTCATTTTACAGAGCGATCACCTCTCAGGCATCACTGGGACACGGATCCCCCACCCAGTACCTCCACGCTCAGAGAGCTCTCTGACGACCACTCCACAGGTATGACCAATACTGGGTCGAGAATAACGAGACGCTCCAGGGTCTGCTCAACAGCCATCGAGGGCACAGTGCGGGCTTCTCCTGGGACCGCAGCATGGCTGCTAGCCTGTGTTGAGCCGCAAGTTTACCGTCTGAAACGAATGACAGTTTTTGGTGGCTGAGATCGTTTAAGATTTCAAAATCTATCGGCGCAAAAGTGCAGTGATTTGTGATCCAATCTATGAAAATGAGTCACGAGTCCCCAAAGTCGCTCTTTAGTTGCAGTTTTTTTTAAAATCTTCGATTCACAGTCGGTCTGACCTGACCTGACCAGCCGAGTCCTAAGACCTTTTTTTTTATGATTCATTTTGTTTGTATTAGAAAGAACAAATCTGACTGACTGACCAACTGACTATTTGACTGACCGACTGTGTCAGGTCAGTCAGGTAGGTTGGTCAGGCCAGGCAAGGTCACATCTGGTCAGTCAGATTTAGTTAAAACCAAATGCCCTTAGGACTTGAGTGGAGAGGTCCCATCCCATTTGTTCCCATTGCATTTATGCACATGTACCTGTGGCAGTGTATGGATGATATCAAATTCTGGGAAACTTGAGAATTGACTTCCCACCAGTAAGTGTTATGACGGCCCCTTTTATATCCGCCCCAAGCTGAGGTGCACCCCCAATTGGCGGAAAGAAAGGCAGGTGGTTACAAGCGGGTTCTTGCGCGCGTTCTGCTCATACGCAAAGACCGTACATGCCAGAGTACAATTGAGTACTAAACGTGCTCCGCGTCAAACACGCATATACTTGCGCGCTTCATGGCGCCTATGCGGTGAGTGCCAAAAAACACGCCCTCTTTTGTTCCGCTCGGAGCGGATACTGCCTCAAGTTCATCAGTTACTTGCACATGGTCATAAACATTCAGCTTGGGTTGGTTTAGCCCAGAGTTCAGGAAGGAACTGGATCACTTTCAGTCTGAAACATTAGTCTGAATGGAGGTTCCCGCTGTGTTTTTTTTTCATGGAACCCTACCAGTGCAACGCCTCTGTTCCTATGACGACGACCTCTGGCGAGACACCTACATAAGAGATTCCTCTGCCCGAGACACCCAGGTGGCATTCGACTCCAGGGAGGAGAGACCCCACTGGGAACCGGTTGAGGACAGGTACAGGGAACCCAGCAGGCTGGACGACTGGGACTATCCACCAGAAAGTGACCGACTCACAAGCACAGTTTATGGGGATGGGGACCAGTCGAATGACAGGCGCCACCAAGACCCTGAAAGGTTGGTTTTCATTGCAACCTTGTTAATGTTAGGTTTCTCACACACAGCTTTGGCCTGAACATCGCAACTAGCTATCGACTCCCCAGGGAGCTAGGATGGTATTAGAAATTTGGGGAACCTAGTAAGCAAGGATATAAGCAATATGTAGTCAGGAGCATAGTGACAGGGGAGGGTTTGGCAAATAGAGCTTCAGTCAGCAAATGAATCCAACATCGGTACATAAACGATATACGTTGGCCACTTGCATTTGCCTTGAAGCAGAACATGTAGGATAACAAGGATTTCCATTTTGCACAACACGCGGTTGGCAAACAAGTTAAAAGTCAGCAAATTGACTCTGGCACGTCCCCTGCCCCCCCCCCAAAAAAGAAAATTCCTTCACTACGCCCCTGCATATTGTTGGACCAGTGCCTCCTGAATGATAGATGGGTTGGATCATTCAGAACCAGGCCCTGAGGCACGGTCGTATCACTGGCTAGCGATTACCGCTTTTGCAACGAAGTGCATGTACAGAGAAAAATTGTTGGCATGAAAATAATTGTAAGAAGCCGAACTTACCGAGTGATGTTCACTGCCTTGAGTTTATGTTTGTCTAGCGAAGGCATTCCTTCGTTCTTATTCACTTTGTTATGAAGGAAAGTTGATGAACAATATTCATTTTTCTTGCACTGTGAACACTCCTTTGTGTGTGATCTTTTGTTGACGGTGTCGTAGTTTATTTGTCGTCATTTTGAAACAAACACCGAATACCGTGACCCTCTTATGCCTCTAAAACTGTCTTGCACAGAAGGGGCAACCTTGAGTGGAGCTTGGTCAGTCTGCACAATGTTCGCACAACTTGCATTTACCCTCCTATGCTGAAGTCACTCTTTGGGTCACTTGGAAAACACCTCAAAGAAGCACAGCTGTGTTGTGTTGTGCACTGCACCTACACGCAAGAGAGTGACCTTCGCCACTTGTGCATATTTGTGCTGTAAAACCAAAGGAGGGTTAATGTACAGACCCTTTTTGTTAACCACTTCGGGCCAGGGGCATTTATAAATGTTGATTCTGCTGGGCCGCAGTATTTTTCATTGTTTTCTTTTTTCAAAATTCTTTCAAAATTCATTTCTTCATTTACTGGACACTTGCACCCACACGAAGGACTGTCTGGTTTCTACTCTAATCTGACAGACAACATCTGTTAACACTGGAGTATTTTAGCCAAGCCGGTTGCCTTGTACAAAGAGCCTAGATTGTGCGTCGTTATGTAATTTTCTTGTATTCCTGAAAATTGGTACAGTGCGCTGCAGACCTCTTTTCAATAGGGGCCAGATTAGCATGCAGCGGTACCGTGTGGCTCATCGCTGCGGCGGTGGAGCGCTTTTGCCCCTGGTGGTAATCCGCTTGCAATGAATGCGACGAACAGTGGTATACTATTTCATAACAATGCTGGATCATCTTCGCTATTGTCAGTGAAAAAATGTTGGTAATTCCCAGCAGCATGGTCTTTGGTTACGAGTTCGGTCTTTTGTTACAGCGCTCAGTTCCCTTTGTCCGATTTCGGACACCCCAGCTGATCATATAAAGAATACGTGTCCGAAATCCGGCTCCCCGGCAGCAAGTGGTTAGTTGGCCCACTAGGTATGTAAGGTTGGCGCACCTGTACTGGTGGATAGGCATGCATTATAAACATTTCTCATGTCTTATTCTTACTTGTGGTAGAGTACCATTCCAGGATTCCCGAACACTCGGGATCGACAGGCCAACCTATGACTACAGCCTGGAGGGCACCTTTGGAGCCGACCGGCCCACGTATGACTACAGTCTAGTGCCACTAGCCTGTCCAACCGACATCATAGACGAGGGCTAAAAAATCCTGACGAGAGTGACTCGCGTCTTGGGCAATTTGGCATTTGAAGTTGCCTTTGCTTTATCAGAAGAATAGACGCAGCAACTTTCAATCACATCAACGCCTACTTCTGCTCAAACTGCGGGCTCCTACCCAGGTCTCCTGGGTAATTTTTGCTCGCATGCAATACAAGGAGGAGCATACCACACGGAATGAGGTTGCCCTTTTCCCACAGGAAAGTACATTGATGTATCTTACATCCGGGGTAGCTGCGCGCTGCTGTTTTATTCAGTTTTATTTTCAATCGACTTGCAGAGTCCCCAAGGCAGAAATCAGGCATTTAGAAAAAGCAAACACACCTTGACAACCAAAAGTGATCAGTTTCTAACAGAAACTATATACCCAGCAAGAAATGAGACCGAGGGGTACCCCCCCAACATGTCCAATCCCTATACACATTCCAGACTATTGTTACTTAACACATCCCCCCCAAGATGTCTGAAAGGAATTCCCCAGATTCCTGGGAGACAATGACCAACACAAAGCAGGGGGGTTCTCTCCGTCTCATACCTTGCTGCGTATGAGAAACTAACTAACTAACATTGTGGTTCGTGTGGTTAATCGTTGAAAATACAAGGAAGTAAGATGGTCTTGTTGAACAAGTAGGAGGTTGTTGTGGCCAGCCGGGGGGGAAGTTGTTATTTTTGGTGGTAAACTGCTTCTGGTGATCGGTTCTCCTACATTAAAGACCAGTAACAATAGATTTTGTTCAACTTGATATTTGAATTGTATAACTTGTATTCACTATTACAGGTACTTTCAATTTTTGCACAGCAGAAGTAGCGTCGCGCGTTGTCAGACCACAATGGGTGGTTGGGTAACAGTGCTCCTCTGGTGTGTGTTAACCCAAAAGGATGTCATCTTACACAAACTGCAAACTGGTTTTGTTTTTTGAAAACTTTTGAAAATAAAACTGCAAAGCTGACTTCCCAGAAAGCCCTCATATGCCTATTCAAAGAAAGGGTTTTTATTTTCTCCCTGTGGGGAATATTGGCGACTATTAATCAGAGAGTTTTGAGGGTATTTGAAACCTTACTTAATTATTAAAAACATTCTTTTTTTTTCCGTACAGAGAAATAAAAACAAGCAGAAAGGGAAAGTTCAAGAAGTACTTTCATTTATTTATGGTTTTTTCGTCGTGTGAACGGGTGAAACGTTTCTGTTTTTCCCCGTTGGTTTTGTTTGGGTCTATGTTGATGCAGCCTTGAGGAAAAAAAAAACCTGGTTTAGTTTTCTCTGCTTGCTGGTCAGCGTTTGCCAGCCCTCAAAATGAGATATTCGCATGGCACTAAGTTCTGGGAATTTATCAGTCACGCAATCGAAGCCTGTGCACTAGATTTTCTGAGCTACGCACTTCCTCTTGATTTTATGTAAAGGTTCGTAGCACCGATGCCATTCAGACTTGGTTATTGATGATGGTGCATATGCCAGGGAAACAGGGTTTGTTTCAAAGCCAATATTAGATCACTGCCTACTCTGCGTCCTGAACAGGTTGTTTTTCATATTCCCATTCATTTCTTAACCTCGACTGGCGTGGGCGGCACGAGGATTTTTTTTGAGGGGGAGGGGTAAAGCCCTTTTTGGTCAGGGGAAAAGATTTCTTGGGGGAAAGCGCCTATGTCAGCTAAAAACAGAACTTCCATGTTTTTCCAAGCGAATCCCCTCTTTTGGGGGGGATTTCTTCTGCAATTTATCCACTGTGTGTTTTTTTTTTGGTTTTTTTTCGATTTTTTTTCTCGGGGGGGACGCCACCCTCCCCTCCCTCAGAGTGGCCCATGGCCACATGACTCGTGAGCGTATCCTTGAAACAAAAAAAATATCCAAGAGAACCCGGAAATTGTCGGCTGTTCGCGCCACTTGATATAGGTATAAAGGTTTCAAATTCACCATAGCTTGGCAGCCAATTTGTGGATTGGTTGAAGAACTCCCGATATGAAATCCTCTGTCTCAGATTGGAATCCTCTCTCTCGTTTTACAACTTTTTGTTATTTTTTACTTGTAAATAACAAGTGAAAAAGGAACATTCTCGCCATAAGTTGGGTTAGTGAGGTTGAAAACCATGCATTAAATATGCATTTAACAGAAAAATCACAAGACAGGAAACTAAAACCGTTTGGGAAAAAAATTCGCCACCCGGCACAAAGGGAAACACCTTTATTCTTAACATGCAAAATAAATAAAGCCTGTATTATTGTAAAACCACCAGTATCGTCAAGAATTAGGCGTTGAAAATAAACCAATCTGAAAATGCGTCTTGCTGTTTTCTCATTTACACTCTGATAGTTTTTTTCCCGTCAAAAAGCTTTCCTAAGAGTATTGTCTGCGATAGATAGACTACATGTATAGTGATTTTACTGCGCGGAAAGCATTTGTTTATCAAATCACGTGAAGTTCACTTTCAGTTCTCGAAACGACTGACTCTGTGACAGCTATTATGTGGGCCTGCTGCGTTTCCTCGATTAGCCATGTAAGAACTGTTGAAGGAAATTTCACTTTCTGTATAGTTGAGATGTAATCCAATTTGCACCGTTACACGAAAGAGCAGAGTAACCTTCGGGAAATCGTCAGGAGAGCTGGGCGTTGCAAAGAACGATTACTGCTTCGTCATGTACGACACATGTTCTATCGTGGAAGTTGCACCTAAAATGCTTATTTCTCAGACACAAACAAAATCTCAGTTTTGCCTATACCAAACGGTTCTACTGAACCTCTTGAATGTAGTTGATATACACTGCGCTATGACAAATTCTTACCACAATGAATAGGCCTATATCGGCACCGGAGGGGGTTGGACTGATTTCTTTAAGTCCTTACAGTCTTACAGAGGAAATTAACTTCGAAATAGTGACAGCGAGTTTCGCTGATGTTACCCGAAAGTATCTCAATTTGCCTCTGATGTTCGGTTTGCCCTGAGGCTTGACTTTTAAAAGGTGTACAGTACGAAGTGTCCGAAATAAATCTAGCAATGGTAAACAAAACATCCCCGGAGCCAGATCTGCTGTCTGTCCCCGGGCAATAATTCATCTTAAGATTATGTTGATTATTTGGAAAGTAAACAAATCGATGTGCAGCCATTAAACCCTCGGCTGCCTTTTTTCGAGTACCATTGCAACAAGGTGAGCGTTTCCATACATACGGGGAGATGCAAGTATTGCGAGACGAGTGTGGTTGAAATAACAAACGCTGTTTCGATTCTCTGAATAGAGCGCAGAGGTTTTGCTTTCGCCCCATGCTTTGGAATTTCCTCTTGGCATTTCCTTTAAATGTCCCAACTCCAGAATAGGTGTTAACTATTTTTAAAAAATTCTTTACACGAATCTTTCGGTCCCACCTGTGGAACGATGCAAGTTTTTTTGGGCGAGATCGGTCCATACGTTAACGGTTTTTTCAACCGTCCTTGACTGCATACTATTTGTAAATACAATGCTTGCTCTTTCATAGGTCTAGAAGTGCGCACAGCGTAATACGAATATTTTGTCTTGAATAAGCATATTATTAATTAAATTTGAATAAAGTCACAGTTCTTTAAATTCACATGAACATAGGCCCCTAACAGTTTGAATTCTCCATACTAAAACACTGTTGCTATACCTCGTGACTCGGGGCAAGCTTTTGCTTAGTTACATGAGAGACGCCTTGCTACTATACACAATGGACAAGAAAGAAACCAGTTCATTCTAGAGATGGTGGTCGCTATGCAAAAGCGCGCCAGCCCTTTTCTTGTAAATGACGGAAGAGGGCGTATATAAGATAATACGTATCGTGACATCATTTGCTAAAAAGTTGGAAGGTACCAGCAATTTTGGCGTACTGTGTCGGTTCCTCGGTGGAAATGACTTTTTCGGTGTTTGGGGGGACGGGGCTGATGAGTTCGACCTCGGCGTAGGCGATGCCGCGGTTGTGCCTGGATCGCTTGAGTGAGTCTTTGAGCCGATGGGACTTCCGGGTAGGTGGCATCGGGCGCGGTCCGAACTTTGGCGTGTTCCACTTGTACTTCGCCCTGGGCGGGCACGGGAACTCCTCGGCCTCCTTTCTTAGACTTATCACTGGCTTCGTTGCCCCTGCGTCCGGCTGATGAGACGCCGACGGTGCGACTGGCCCCACTGGCACGGCCGGCAGCGGCTTGGGGTTAGCTAATGTCGTAGACTTCGAGCCCGCCTCTGGCAAGTCTTGTGGAAGGTTTTCCTCCTGCTCTTGATCTCGTGGCGATGAGGCGGCCTCGACGTTCACGGCATTTTCATCGTCATCTTCAGCCGGGTGAGAGACGAACGTCCCCGGCGTAGCTCCCGCGTCGGTCGCCAGTGGAGGGATGGCGCGATGCTTTCGCCGGGCTCTCCGCCGCCGCACGCAGCACACCACGATCAACAGCACCAGCAGTACCAGCAAGGCCAGCGGGATGCCGACAACCACGGGCATGCGCCAGGTCTCTCCTGACAGCCACGCCCACATTCTGTCCAGGACGGTGGCGGGGAAATCAGTGGACGTGGCCGTGCTCGGCGAAACAGCGGGGCCTCCCGGATCAGTCACGCTGCTGTTGACGGTACTCTCTCCCATAACACTCGTGACATACAAGTTTCTCGCCACCTAATCTTGCGAAAGTTTGAACATCAAAACTGACTGATGAATTAAATGCCGCACACGAGAATCAAAACCTGAAAGACAAAGTCTGTCAGGCAGATACTGACTACCCTTCTGTGTCTGCCAGAGTTTCAAATGCTACAGCCCAATCTTCATTTACTGTGCCAAGCACCCGTTCCCCAATGATGTTCGGCGCACGCACTACCTGCTGTGTCACCGATAATCACAACCGAGTCTGGGGTTCCCTCTTTGGCATCAATGGACACTGCCTTGCCAGTGTCCTGGACTCCAAACGCTTCACTGAACGACGCAAGACAGCCCGCAAAACGCAAACATTGACGATGGCCGTATAAACCATGAGGATCCTACCCCAGCCAACACGAGAATGGTCGGCCTCGATTACCACCACAGAACAAGCCGAACAACGACTGAACATCACGCACGCCTACCGTGTACCCTCTGATCTGACTTTCGAATCTGTATGTTAATTATGCCCGAGTCTTTCCGTGTATCGCTTAAAATCTCCTGTCACTTTCGTAAGAGTGGTCCTATGGTTCAGGACGCGGGAGGTTGGAGTTGATCCTCATCAGTGGTCGGTAGGCCTAGTTGGTGATGGCGTTTTAGCTATCTGTGGACATGTTCGAACGCGAACTTTGAACTAGTTCACTGATTAAGTATCATTTTAATATGTGCGCATGCGCATATAAATGCAAGTGGAAGCAGCAAGATTTAGTGGCCCATTGAAAATGTACAGGGGCGCAAATTTCTGTTTCGTTTTCTCTCAGCTTCCGCACTTTTTTTCCTCTGGGATCTGCAACTTCTGGGTTTTAATGTCTCAATTTTTTTCGTCCAGTTTTGAACGATTTACCGATGGGGAGGGGCTCTAGATTTGCAGGTATGCCGGGGAATGAATATCGAGATTTCCTCTTCAGCTGATCACATCATCAAGGTTATGAGTGATTAATTTGAGCGCACCAACGAGGAGCTTCTCGAGCAAATCCGCCTTGAGCAGAAGCCCCCTCTAATCGGGTGAAATGACCATGTTGGTCGGGAGTGTTCATTTTGCGGGTAGCAACGTCAACGTAATGCATGCATTTATTATAGCCGTTGTGAACTGGGAAACAGTTTCCAACCAAAGGAGCCTGCTTTGCTAGGAAAATTGCGCCCTCTGTTGGTCCAGCTCGGGTTTCATAATGTGAGGACGCGTTATTGCATCATGCATGTTACGGCGTCGACGTCGTGAACCAATGTGGGCCCACCACCAACGACTATAAAATGAGGACAAATATTAGTCACTCTCTTAATGTTTTATCGTGTTTTCTGGGCAACGGGGATCGGATATCATGAGGGACATTTGGCGGAAGAATTTGTCAGAGCCCTCAATCCACTCCGACCAGGAACACAAGAGGGCGTGTTTTGAAATGATATTGATAGTCACCGCATGGGCGTGCAAGTTTATGCGCGTTTAACGCGGAGCACGCTGAGTACTCTCCTCAGTGGCCAATGCATACGGCGATCTTTTAATCATCTCCGACTCAACGTAGTACTAACAGGAAAAAATCGGCCCTGTGCAGCGGAGGGTTAATCCCTCCAATACTTGCTCTCCTCGCCGTATAACTACAAAAACATAACAGTACGACCAACAGCCATTGTATATTACAACAGCCGTCGGGCACGAACGACCAACGTGAAAAACATTACACACAAAGCCTCTTTGACACGCTTTGTGTAAATGAGATCAACGAAAAATACAAGATTAAGGGCCGTTTTCCAATACTCAACTTCGGCTCCGTCTCAGGCTACAACTGTTTTTTTTTTTTTTTTACTAGATGACTTTGAAGCTGTAAGCGCAGTAATTAGTCTAATAGTGCCACAAAACATCAAATAAGATGCAGGAAAGCCAGAAATTACAGTAATCTAATTTAATTTAAACGCTTCAGGCCCACAATCGGGGATTTGTTTTGGGAACGAAGCATGAGACATAGCCCAAGTCAAGTATTGGAAAAGGGCCATAGAGAGGGAGAGAGAGAGAGAGGCGGGAGAGTAAGTGGGCCATGATGCAGTTGGTTCGCAAAGTGTTGACAGCCATGATACTGATCAATACATGGCGGCAGCAACTCGACAGCAGTTTATTCAACGGATCTTTAGTTGGACAATTGTGTTACAGTTCCGTGTCCGGTCTGCAGCGTCCCACCAGTGGTACTGGTTTTTATTCCAGTTCTGTACTGTGTTTTTTTTTTTTTTATCCAGTGTTTAAAAGCCTTTTTAAAAGTTTAATTTGAATAAAATCCGGTACATTGAGATATGTGATTTGCATGTAAACGTAACAATTTGAATTCCCCAGACTTGAAGACACTGTTGCCATACCCCATGATTCGGGGCGAGCTTTTACATAGCGACCACTGGTCGATCTCTGGAATGGACTGGTTCCTTTGTGCCCTTCTTATCAATCGAAAACAGTGCATTGGTGCAAGGCATATCTTACCAATAACCGTGCAAAAGATTGCCCAAATCACGAGGTGTGCCAACAGTGTCTTTAGTATGGAGAATTCAAATTATGTTCACCTGAATTTAAAGAGCTCTGTGTACCAGATGTTATTTAAAATTCAACTTGCAAATGGCTTATAGGTTATGCGTCAGCTTATCGGCCTATCGTTGACAACAATTTAATACAAAACCGCCACTACATTTTTTTTGTTGGCTCCTTTCAGTTCCACTATTTTCAATACATTTCTCAAATTTAGTGGGGAAATGAATCACTCGAATATTTTTTGTGTTCTTTGATGCTTGAATTTTGGTAATCATCGTGTAATTACCAGGAAAATGGATTCTTAAACTAAACCATTGTCGGACTCACCACATAAGAAGCCCCCTCCCCCGATATTGTAACACCTCTCCCAAATATACTGCTTGATTTAAACGACAACTGATTAATGTTTGCTCTTTATATGTCCGAAAGATACGTCTATTTGCATTGGGATATTTGAAAATACGGGCGATTCTCAACAATGCACTCCCCCCCATTTTGCAACGCGTTGGCCAATCAAGACACCCGAAATCTATCGACCCTTTCCAAACCAGTTTTGGGTCGACAGATTTCGCTCTTTGTTGTGAAACGCTTCCAGCACTTTTTTCCGAACAACTTCTTCGAGAAATGTTTGAACCGATCTGTTTTAGGCTAACACTTTGGAGTGCGCAAAACCAGTGTGCATTTGCACACAATGCTTGGGGGTATTGCGTAAACTTCCTTGGTTAGAAACAGTGCTTTGGTTGCTACGGGTTGCTACCGTGAATTAAAGCAAGACACCAAAAATAGTGAATACCACTTGACTATGTAGGCCTCAGCCTATCAAAAAACAACTCTTAAAGGAAGTATAACCCACATAACGCAGTTTATGTCTGTGGGACGGACTGTATAGAAGTGTTTTACCGTACACGTTTTACACAGTAAAAATGCAATAGATTAGATATCACGGGAATAAACGGACATTTTTTTTCAAAGCTCGGCCAACAGTCAAGTTGTGCATCATTACATGCATGCCAAAACTCAAAAGTTTTGCAACAAAGGATAAAGTGGGACAGGTGAAGTCATGGACGAGGGCAGTTCGCTGATCAAACGTTATCTTCTGTTTATTTGAGGCCATTTTGCCTGGCCGTGCGTTTCACGCCGATTCGCGTTGGCTGATGAGAAAGGGGAAAAACACGTTTGTTTTGGTTGCATCTAGTAATAAAAGGTTTTGGGATAGCTGCATATAGGATAAAATCTTCAAAACTTGCCATCAGACTTTTGACCTTAACTTTACATGCCGCGTGCGTGTGTTCAAAATACGGTATATAGGCGCGGATCCCGGGGATGAGGGTCGACCCCCCCCGGTGCTCTGAGACGACAAAATCCTGGATCCGCCCCTGATCTATAGGTTGCCCAGCGCTAGGTGTGGTCGTACGGTCTGAGCAGATCGGCGGCCCAGCCTAGTGTTGGCACCCATTCTTTCACCGTTGTCTGTAGTCATGCCCGAAGCTCACAGATAACGTTGTGTTATAGGGTACAGTTACTGGTGTTATAAAGCTTACTGCAGATTGATTAGTTATTTGCTGGTGCGCTGGTCCAAAGGTGACTTATATAAAGGCTTACAGACTACACTTACGAATGTAATAATAGGTACCTGTACTTCCGATATGTGAGAGAGGCGGTTATCTCGTGTGGGTGACACCTGTGCCATCTTCAGGGCATAATACAAAGGCTTTGTAATACTAATAATAATCAAGCACCCATTTTTCGTTTTTTATTTTATTTTTTATTTATTTATTTATTTTATTCTTTTTTGGAAGAGCTGGGGATGGAATCGCACCAGTGCTTTATATCCGTGCTTGGTCGTCATATCAGTGTTTCGTCTTTTGTTTTACGATCATCCCGAAATCGTTTTTGAAACCAGTTTTGAAAGTCTCAGGTGAAATTCTCTCGCAAATTACATTTTTCTCCGAGACAGGATGGTGCCAGAATTCGTGCGTTTCGCTTGACGTGGTCCCGTGACACCCAGGAAGACACTGTGAGGAAGTGAACGTTACCGGACAATAATCTAAATCATTTTGGGATTGAATCGCGAAGAACTGTTCCAAGAGATCATGCACGGTTTAAAAAAGTGGCTCTTACTGAACTTCATTTTTTGTCAGGGTCAAAACCTGACTAAACTGAGCAGTCCAATGCGTTTGATCAAGCCACTATAAATAATGCCACATTCCGTCTCATCCTATCTTGTCTTATCTTACACACTCCGGTCGCAGGTATCCACGTTAACAAACTAGATCTGCTCTTATTCACCTTCGCCTAAAATATATTCGAATATGAACTTAAAATAGCTCGGGCAAGATTTGATCGGCGATAACTTCTCTAGTCACTGGCTATTTGTGGATTATAATCTGTATGCAATTCAAACTGGGTACCGGTATATTGACCAACGTCGAGTAAATACATGTAGTTATTGGCACAATTGCCTTCTCAAATCAGATTTCTTCATTCTGTAAACTTTATTTGGGGGGGGGGTCAAAAACCAAGTAGAGTTCCCATAAATGCGAGTGAATTATGTTCATGTACGACAATTAGAATTTTTCTTCCGAGTATTCGATTCATTTTTGCGATGAAAACGCATCCATAGCAAGTTTCTGTGGAGGTCACTGTCAGTGGCGCAACAAAGGGGGACACGAGCGGACGTCTGTACCATCATTTGAAAATTTGAAATGCACACAGCCTATGGGTTAGTCACAGCAGCTTTGCTTTCAGGGGCCCCCTTGAAAGTGTGTCCCTCCTGGGTGCCCCCTGAGCCATGTCCCAAGTTACACTATTGGTCTAACTTCTGTTGCCAGAAGCTCAAAAGTCAAAGGTGTTTACGCGAAATGTATTGTTGTTTAGACAGCAAGGGTCAAAGATGTCCGCATACGTCCCGTGGTCTCGTTTTATCTCCATTTATTCGTAACTATAAAAAGGACCGTTCTGAGCGTTCGCCAGTTATCTGTACCTTGATGAAGCCTCTGTTTATAAAATTCAGGTTCGTTGGTTGATTCAAGACATTACCAGCTATGGGCAAAACAGCGATCCTCGTGTATTTAGTCGTTCCTGCCGCTTTGTCCGTCGCTCTTTTTTGGAGTGACGCGGTGGCGGCGCATTTGCCCAACGACAGCAGAGTTCTCTTTCTGGAATTCTGCGTCACACACGGCCTTCTCGCTGGATTGGCATACTTGACGAGGGCCGCTTACGCGTTCATCTACAGCCCGCTCGTGTTCTACGGCGATGAGGGAAAGGATTCATACTTCATCGAGAAAGGGCAGGCAGGTTTGACCAAGGAAAGCGCCATTGCAGCGATGAAGCGATCGCGGAAAATCGGAGACATGCCACCTGTGTATCCCAACGGTTGGTTCATTGTCTGTACCTCAGCGTCGCTGAAGAAAATGGAGACAAAATACGTTTATGTTCTAGGTAAAAACTGACATTTTTGAATTTTCAAATCAGTTATAGAACAAAGGTGTAGAGATAAAAGTGGTTAATTGATGTGGCCTGTTTGTGACAGCGCAGCAGGGGTTGGGACGTAGTGCAAGTGCGATCTTTGTCGTTCTCGTAGCTGAACGGCCAGTTTTTAATGCTCACAAACCATATAGAACCTTAACGCCGGCACCACTGATAACTTCACTGGCGATAACCATACTGCCCCCCTTCAAACCAAGCAAGAATGTACGTCATGAATTCCAGAGATTCTAGTGCCTGAAATTTCGTCTCTCATAATCAAAATTTGGGACAGACTTAGTGTTACACTTTGGAGGTTTGCATTAAACCCCCTAGGTTCTCCATACTTTAAACAAGAAGAGGTCAAAATATCTACAAGCAAAATAATGGAACAGAATGGGTACAAGGGTGTCAGAAACATATACGTGCTGCCCTATACTGTCATCCAAAGAGCACACATAGGAATATAAGGCTAATTGCAATTTCAAGGTACGTTTCTGACTGTCGTCAGGTTTGAATCTGGCTGTGTTTCGTGGGGAGAGCGGCCGGGCTTACATCGTAGATGCCTACTGCCCTCACCTGGGCGCTAATCTGGCAGTTGGGGGGAAAGTGACCGGGGAGTGTATAGAATGTCCGTTTCACGGCTGGACGTACCAAGGAGAGGACGGCAAGTGTGTTAAGATCGGCTATGCAGAAAAAGGTAAAGCTTCGGTAGAATAATTCTGCTTTGAATGACATGCACTTATACGATATCGTCTCAGTGAATTGCATTTCTACACCGAGCCCCTCAAACTGCCTTTTAGTCATTTTAAGATCAGTTCTGTTGCAAGATAAACGTTCTGTTCTCACCAAACATCGATATTTCTGACACGAATAAGCGAAAAACATTATGTTTTCCCTAGTAATGTGCTCAATTCACGTGGGCCGACACGTCTGGGCCATGAATCTCTAATGGTTTTAAAAACAAAAACCATATGTAAGATTGAATGTAAACTTCAGACACGCGTAAACGTACAACGAGCGTCAAGTTCAAAAGGACTGATCATGTGACAATCCAGTTCTTAGGGGGCGGAGTCTGCCTCCCCCAGCTGAGGAGTGGTCCGAAGAAGCCCGGTTCGTAGGGTTGAGACCAGTGCTTCTAGTTCACTAATTTTTAAATTCCCTTTTTTTTTACTTTAGCGAGCAAGAACTTTTTGAGGGACATTTTACCATCAAAGCGTGATCAATGTAGCCTGAGGGCAGGTTCAATTTCAAAGAAGACTGTGTACAATGTTGGATTGGTAGGATGGATTAATAGCATAGGGTGGCGCTTCCCGCTTTCAGATGTTTTTTAATAGGTTGCTTTATTTCATATAAAAGTGTTACCAATCAGGCGCATATCCAGAATACCTCAACCCCACTAATTGCCTGTGAGGTCTACGTCTGAAGGTTGAAGATCCCACTTGAAAGCATAAATCTTGTCTAAATTGTCGTATATGGTTTAGAAGAAAACCAAGGGATCAAGTGATTTCACTTACGGCGACAGCATGCAGTACTCTCCCGGTACAAACAAAAATCCCCCGAGCAGAAAATCCTGGTCCGACCCTGTAATTGAAATTATGGTCTATATCTTATTCCCCCTGGTACTCCATGTCACCGCAGTGCCAGACTTTGTCAAGGTTCCAACCTACCGGTCTTTGGAGATTAACAATTTGATCCTGCTGTGGTACCACGCTGAGGGAGAAGAGCCGTCCTGGTACCCGCCCGAGGTGGAGAAAATCAAGAGTGGGGAGCTGATGTTAGACGGTACCTGGGAGGTTTACCTAGACTGCCACATCCAGGTGAATTAATTCTCTTCGTGGGCACCAGTTACTGAAAGAGCTACAATCTTCAATAGTAGACAAATCTCGTTGGAACATGCCTCCCCCCTCGCCCCTGTCAATATTGCTTCTCATTGGATAGGTTGGGCCGAATCTTGGTCCAAGAAATCACCGCAATATTGAATGCGGGAGAGGGGGATCTTCTCACCGCGCTTTCCACAAGGTGCTCCAACTTTTTTTTTCCAGGATTTTAGTTCGGTAGTTGCCAAGGCAAGGTCGTTCGAGAGCAAAGCACTTGATGAGAGGTCAGTCCTGTCCAACATGGTCGATGGGACGACGAGTCAAATGCAGAGTGTGGCCGAGCTGAGCGTGTGACAAGGCCGACCTCCCGCCTGTATGCTAGTGTTCTCGAGTGACCAGGGGCGTAAATCTGTGCCAGAAAAACTGGGGCATTGTTGGGATGGAGTTGTGTGTGATGGGGGTGACTTGCCCAGCCATGGAAATTTGAAAAGCGCGGGGGGAGGGGGAAGGCAGGAGAAAAGATATCATAATGGCACTCTATGGGGGGTGTTCATGAAACCAGACGTATACATCTGTGATATGTATTACATTTGTGCAGAGGTTTTCCAACAGAATGCTATATTTATGGCTTTAGAAAATTGTTTTTCCCTTTTGAGTGATATCGAATACATTTTAGCTGCGCTAACGGCATTTCTGACGTTCGGTACCGTAACGACTTTATTACAGAAGGACTCTGCGTAAAGAGCGCGCTCGTTTTGAAGCCTTGACTTCTGCAGGGGAAAGGGCACGTGACTAAATATGGGGGGGGGTTGGTACGCCACTGCTTCGCAGTACGTATGGACCCTAGCGGTTAACGAATTTTGAAGCCCGGCTGCCGCGCTGGATCGCGTGCTGGGCGTCGAGGCCTTGGGTTAGTTTGAAAGATTTATTCAAATCCAGTTTCGGAACAAGGCTGGTTCGTAGGAAAAGATACTCATTTGAGCAAACTGCAGCATGTTGACAAATAAAAAGATTGCTTCCATGAGATCACACTAATACTGAATATGTTCTGATGTCTTCAGGATGTTGTGGAAAATGGTGGTGATGCGACACACTTGGATTATGTCCACGGACCGTAAGTGCAGACAGATTGATTGGTGCGATTGATTGGTATGAATGATTTAAAATCAAATTATAATAAATGAATTGAATGAAACCATTTTAGATTTATTTATTATTTCTTGCCTTTCCGCTCCTCGATTTATGAGAGCATCCTGTGGGGGGAGTCAACCGTCTTTTTTTCGCATTTTGTTTATAATCATTATTATTCAGATTGTTCGCCTGCTTGCTTGCTCGCTCGCTCGCCCGGTTTTTTGTTCTCATTCTCCCAGTGAGACATTTTATGCGAGATTATTGAGGGTTTGCATGGCTGCCATCTTGCAGGCCAGTGCTTTTGTTTGACAGGGTATGCACAACACAAAGGATGTTACCCTGTGGAATACAAGAACTACCCAGCAAGATGGCTACCACACAAAGCCTCTATTAAGCGTATAAGGTTATAATGGCTGCAAAAGATTTCACCCCAACGTTCGTTAAGGACAAAATCGCGAATTGCAGTACGGTATCAATTTTGGTACCCCACAAGGTAAAAACTGGCCTTGTGGGGTACTTCCCATTGTTCCGGTACCCCACAAGGCACCATGTATAAGCACACACATACACACCAACAGCTGGATACATCGCTGAATGGATTGGATGGCTGCGCTTATGAAACAAGTACCGGTACTTATTCGACACGTTTTCCATTTCCAAGCAGGACCTAATTTCACAGAGCTGCTTAAAGGTTAGCAGAAAAACCGGGCTAACTTTATCCGAATATTTTGGTAACCTTTATTAAGCACTAGTTTCGTGGCAGTGATTGGCGTGGTTGTGCTAACGGTTGCACGCGCACAAGTGTTACGTCACTAAGTTTAAGCAAATTTTTACTCCAAAGGTTAGCATGCCTTTGGCTGTGCTAACAGTTTATGGTCTCTTGGAAACACTTTTGATTAGCGAGAAACACACCACAAAATGACATCTGAAGCCTGATTATATTTCTCTGGTATAAATTCAGCAAAAGTTTACACAGTGCGGAAGATCTCCGCAGATAGAGTTTGGTGTAGTCATTTGCTAGATGGCGTCGCCATTTGAACTAGCTACAGAAAGTGACCTCAACTTTGCCGAAATTTAGCGCATGCGCACAAACTAAGCGGAAGGGGTGAACATACGTGCATGCTATGCTTGTCAATGGTGTCTCACGTAGAACTGCTTTAGATTTTAACAATACGATAAAAGTATATAAATATCTCCATTCATGTGTGTGCTGTTTTTGTTCCAACAGGCAAATCTTCCCCAAGAATTTCATCAATGTGAAATGGGAGGTTCATTCGACCAAGAAGCACGTCTCCATCTCAGACTCGCAGACGTTACCTTTCTACTCCTCCAAGCCCTTTGTGAGGAACATCCAGGAACAGGTAACTTTTGAGCATTTAAAAATTTAGGCCAGGCGTAGATTTGCGCAGAAGAGCAAAAATCAACTACACAGGTAGGTGATACCAGTCACCCCTACAAAAATATGCTTTGAATGTTTTTAATCACCGCCATGTATATGATTATGTTTTTCATAAAATACAGTACAACACAAAGAGTCTCCAAAGAAGACCTTTTTACCCTGCACATCACCTTGGTTGTTGGTGTGGGACTTGAATCAAAAATTATTTGGAGACTTTTAAAACCTTGACCTAATTTGAAGGTTCGCATTGTGAATCGGGCAAGGGGAGTAAGTGTAGCGATTCTCTTCTATGGGTTAGTGTGGTTTAGAAAAGACTCTACCGTAAGGATGCCCATCGTTTTAGACATTACATTCTCTCCGTCGTCAGCAGACTATTAAATGAATCACAGATGGTCTAAGGAATTAGAACTGACGCTGTGATTTTATGTGCAAAAGAAGGAAGTTTGTGTAGCCGTTTCTCCCAGGATTTGCCGAATCAAGTAACAGACCTCTCTGTTGTAACCGCGTGGTGGCACTGCTTTGATCTCCTCACAGTATGGGCCCGGTCTCTCCTACGTTTTCGGCAACGAATTCCTTCTGGTGGGCGCTGTGCCTGTGGGACCACTGAGACAAAAGATAGTGTTTTCGCAGTACTCGCGTTCCACGTCTGTCTTTGGCATCTTTCGTAGACTCTTCATGAAACTCCTGCTGTACTGGACGTATGTGGTCGTAAGTAAATTCATTTCCCAGCTAATGGGTGATAAACAGAGCCAGCGGGCGGTGGTATGGTGTCGAGAAAATTGGGGGGGGGGGCATTGTCGGGGTATGCTGATCCAAATCACAAATTACATACCCATTTCCAATGAGTTTCACGTTGAGTTTAACTTGAGTTTTGATCAGTGACCACACTGAGTTGTCACGTTGACCAGAGGAGGTCTTGATTTTCCCTCTTTGCTATTCTGGGGGGATGACCGTGTGACCCATCCTTAGACTTAAGGTAGGGGGATTTAGGCTGTGAATTGATGCGAATAACTGAATATGCAAATAACCTATTTTTATTTTTATTTTTTTGCAATAAGTTAAGGTAAAAACAAAGTAAGGGAAAAGTAATCCGTGACCTTTTCTGCTAGGCATTTACTTGAATTGTCTTACATTTTAAGCATAACACTTTGAAATATGTGTTTACAATGCAAGTTGGTAAATAAATGATATAATGATTTCGTTTTATGTCCGCATTGAGTTTCCATCTATAATGTGTATTCAACGCCTTAATCGATTATCCGCATTAAGTTAATCATTTTCCTTCCTAACAAGTAAAAACGACGGAGTGGATTCGAACCTTGGACTTCCGAAATCCGCTGCAGATCATCGGTGATTTTAACACACTCATTTCTATAACCACTCTATAAAGCCTTTGAAAGAATTTTGAAAAATGTTTCCCATAGAGGGCGCCCTCTTTCGAAACTGTCGGATCTTGTTTGGAAAGAAAATCCGGCCAGCCAAAACCCACCTAGGTGATAACCTTTCATTGTACGTCTTTTAGAATGATGTCTGTGTTTCCTGTATCTAGATTAAAGGAGACGTATTCATCTGGGCCAACAAGACCTACAAGAAAACTCCTCAACTCGTGAAAGAGGACAAATTCCTCCTGGGGCATCGCCGCTGGTTCTCCCAGTTCTACACCGAGCACAGCCCGCGATACAACCCGCCAGATCCTCTGCAGTGGTAAATGCCGTTGGCGAGGAAAGGAAAGCGAAAAAAACCTAGCGCCTAATGCGACTACCCAACGCTGGTTAATAAACCAGGCTCGTAAAGCGAAATGACGAAATGGCTCCCGCAGCAATCTGCAGGGTCGCTCATAGGAAACATGAGGGGACGATAAGGCTCAAGCTGGCTTGCATGGAGTGTCGGGAGTCGGGGGTCAACCCCCCCCCCCATTGGTTAGTTTTTGTTGACAACATAAAAAACAAAGAACAGAGAATGAAGATGAACAGTACACTAGTTTTGCGTGACGGTCCGTCGGCAAATTTCATGTGGCACCCCCACTCAAAATGATCTGGTGACGCCCCTGATTCGGGTAAGGGAAATATGCTATATGGAGGGTTCATTGTTCTATTCTTTGATCTTTGTCGTTTCCCTTGTTCTGCCTGAACAAGTAGTCTTTGAAATTATTTGTCATTAATTTATCTGAAAAACATGCTGGACGTTAAGCCCCTCCATATCATATAATACGATTATATTACTTTCATATTTTGGTTATTGGCGTTGTGTCATACAAGCCTCGTTTATTGACTGCAGTGGGTTGTCTGATCGGGTGCACCTGTGGCGTGTTCTTTGGGAGACGGTACAGGTTCAGAAAGGTGCCATTAATTAAATCATAATGAAGTGAGATTAAGACAACTGAAAATTATCCTAAGGGTGTCGACATCTAATATTTCAAATGACTCCATCCGTAGATACACAACGTTTAGACGTATGGCAAAATCCCGTTCTCATGGGACTCACTGTCATCACTATACGCAAAATATTATTTCCCGGCTACCTTTTCAAGGGATGACTCCAGGTTCACAGCTATTTTGAAATAACAAACCATAAATTAAGGACAGGGGAAACATGAAGTATATTGGAACATTTATATTTACACCAATGGTATTTACACAATTTACAAGAGGAAAAATAAACACCAGAGATCTCGATTCAGTTAACAATTTCTTATGTTCAGAGTCAGACCTCCCTCAAAGCAAACTTCGCCTGTATGTTCCCAAACTAACTTTAAACAGCATAAAAAGGTTACTAAAAAGACAGACTTGTTCTTTCGAGAACATTTATAAACTCAGGTTACTTCCTCGCGTGTGGCGGGCAAAGGTCCTGCATCAAGGTTGACCTTCTGTGGATGTCTCGACAAATAGGTCCGTGGTAGCCTTGCTCGGACGAAGAGTTGGTCCCGTGTGAACGAGCTCACAAAGTTATTGGAGCGAGAGGGGAAACCTCAATCCCAGGGGGTACGGCCATGGTTATCCCACTGGGATCCATCTTAGGACGGTTTCCAGGCTGAGCGTTGCAGGAATCGGGACCAGTATAGTTAGGATCTGTTGGCTCTGGTTTTGCCAATTTCGATCCGATCAAACCGGAACTGATATTTACCGGCCGATCTCCACCTGCTGCGTCAGGGGTCTCAAGATGGTTAGTTGTTACCGGTCAACCATACGCTCTCACTCAGTTCACACACTCAAGATGTTTTTTGGCCGGCGATCGTAATAGCACTGCGTCACACTCGTCTCACGCACCTTAAATTTTACTAACCAGAAAAGCGTCTGGCATGTACGGACAACAGAAATCATAGCTGTACAGCTGGACTTCAAAACACGAACAAAAAAACAACATTGTTTCAACAATGACCAAAGGCCTCAAATTCCACCTGCAATTCATAATTTGGTAGACACTTGCCCTTTCTGTCCCCTCTCCACCAGAGGGTAGGCCTATGGGCATTACAGCTGGGAAGCGACATAAGATAGACTGGCATCTCATCCAGGTGCGAAATAGACACTTTCTCAGTCGTTTCATTCCTTAGTGAGGGCGAGTGGCTCGGGCGGTTTTTACTCTTCGATTCAAAGAACACTGTTAACATCTGTCCCAGTGGACGGGTCTGGAAACTAGACCAACATAGATCGTCTGTAAAAGTCATTTAGAAGAAAAAAAACCTTACTTCAAGAAAGTGTTCTGCTTTACTCAATCATCAAGAAACCCATGACCGAAACGTGCCAAATGTGGGAATCTCATCAGAAAGTAAAACAAACAAACAAACGAAAAAAACGGGGAAAACTAGACAGAAGTGTTTGTCAACAAGTACAAAC
This sequence comes from Acanthaster planci, assembly GCF_054643075.1. Taxonomy (NCBI): domain Eukaryota; kingdom Metazoa; phylum Echinodermata; class Asteroidea; order Valvatida; family Acanthasteridae; genus Acanthaster; species Acanthaster planci. The sequence goes on along the minus strand of NC_141790.1, from coordinate 829,802 downwards.
ACAGAGCTGTTTCGGGACTGTTTTACCAACAAAATAAGTATTGTTGATCAAAGCTCTCAAACTAACCCAAATGCTGGCTTGAAAACGCGTACAAAGTCAAGGGGCTGAAATAAATATTGAAAAAACAAGAGTAAATCACATGACGACGTCATGATGACGTCATTTATTTATAATAATTTCTGTATCAAGGTCTTTGTTTGCTGTCACTTTGAAAACGATCAAACATCCGAAAGGGTTCAAATTGTGCCTTGGAAACGTGTACAAAGTCGTGTACAAAACCTATGGCGAGAAATTAAATATTCAAAAATGAATAAAAAATAAGGTGATGATGTCATCATGACGTTATCCCTTTGCAATAAATATTGCATCGGGGTCTTTGTTGGCTATCACTTTGGGAACGATCAAAGACTGCAAAGTTACAAAAATTGTCGCTCAAAAGCGTGTACAAGGTCAAGGGGCTATAAACTTGTTTGCAGAAACACTGCTCTTTTAAGTTCGTGTCACGTGATTTGCGCTGTAACTGAACAATTTTATGAAATATTACTTCATATTCGGACTCTTAGGCATATTACAAATAAAACAACACAGCGTAAAGTACCCGAATTCTCCTTCGTTCTGATAGTAATCTTGCGCCAAAGTTAAAGACTACTTGTTCACTTTTATTAAGTAGAAAAACGTGTACAAAACCTAAGGGGAAAAATTAAATATTCAAAAATGAATATAAAAATAAGGTGATGATGTCATCATGACGTCATCCCTTTGCAATAAATCTTGCATCGGGGTCTTTGTTGGCTATCACTTTGGGAACGATCAAACACTGCAAAGTTACCAAAATTGTCGCTCAAAAACGTGTACAAAGTCAAGGGGCTAGAAACACGTGTGCAGGAAAACTGCTCCTTCAATTTCATGTCACGTGATTTTTGTCTAAACTGGGAAAAACTTATGAAATATTATTTAATATTTGGACACTTGGGTACATTTGTGATCGAACGGAAGGGAAAATTTAGTCTGATTTCTTCTTTGTTCTGGTAGTAATTCTCGGTCGAAGTTGAGGACTGCTCACGCATTACGCGGGACAATGTGTGTACAAACCCTATGTTGTGCAACAACGCCATCCATGGTTCAATACGGGACAGCTTGTTGAAAATTGAAAGCCCAGGCAGGTGTGACCGTAATTCTGCAATAGCGCCCTCATAGCCTGATATAGGATAGTCCGAAAACTGTGTGCAATCTGTGTACAAAGTCTAAGGGGGAAAATTAATTTTTAAAAAATCAATAATAAATAAACTACTTAAGTTATCACTGTGATTTTCTTCTAGGACCATCCTTGAATGATCACACAACTATCCTCCAAGTTTGAAATTGTTCTGATTTTCTTAGGTGCCGAAGTTTAGGGGTAAAAGAATTTGGCTGAAGAAGAAGGGGAAAAAAGGAAAGAAAAAAAAACCAGAACGATTACAATACCTGGTTCGGCTGAACTGCCGAACCAGCTAAAAAAAAAAAAGGAAAGAAAAAACAGCACGATTACAATACCTGGTTCGGCTGAACTGCCGAACCAGTTAAAAAAAAAAGGAAAGAAAAAACAGCACGATTACAATACCTGGTTCGGCTGAACTGCCGAACCAGTTAAAAAAAAAAGGAAAGAAAAAACAGCACGATTACAATACCTGGTTCGGCTGAACTGCCGAACCAGCTAAAAAAAAAAAAAGGAAAGAAAAAACAGCACGATTACAATACCTGGTTCGGCTGAACTGCCGAACCAGCTAAAAAAAAAGAAAGAAAAAAAAAACAGAACGATTACAATACCTGGTTCGGCTGAACTGCCGAACTGAACTGCCGAACCGGCTGAACTGCCGAACCAGCTAAAAGAAATAATCAGAAAAACAATACTGTTTCGGCAAAGTTGCCGAACAGCTAAAAAAAATAATAATGTCAGGAAATGGAAAAGTGTATAATTTGTGTGGGTTTAATATCTTACATTTCTTATTCTGCTCCCCTCGTTCCCGGGATACTTTCCAACCTTATACAACTCAAATGGAACTATCTGTGGTATGCAATGGTGGAGGTCATGATGTTTACCTCACTTTCTAACCCAGTCCATTGTTTTAGGGGAACTTTCCCTCAGTCCTGACCAAGTATTTTTAGAAACAGAATGCCGGTTTTCATTCTTTGGGAGATTCATCAAATTGGAGGTTGCAGGTTGTTGGACCCTGGGAGAAAATCTGCTGATCCTGCTGATTAGCAGAGTTACACAATGAACCTTCAAAGATTTGACCAATGGGGAAGTTTATATGCAAATCAAACTTTGAGGAAGGGTTGGTCAAACTTGCAAGTGACCAATCATAGTCTTGATGGAAATGTCCATCAAGAGACTACAACAGGCATTTAAGGGCCTATTTTGGGGTCAAAATTGAGTCTGCACCACCATCCAGCAGACCACTGGTCAACAGCCCAACACTCAAGTCTACACAGTAGCCATATGGGCTCGAGTGGCATCTATGTTGAATTGTGTTGAGGCAGATGTACCCAGTAGTAGGAGAGAAGCTTAGCATATCCAGGGGTCCGTCCATCCGTCCGCCCATCGGTCTGTGGACCCATATACCATCCAATCAGTCTGTTATTCCTATTTTACTGAGGAGAGCTTCAATAAAGATTTTGTCAGTTGTAGAGTAAACAACAGAGACAGTGTCGTCGTCCGTTAATCGCGGTCGTATCAGTGAGAACCTTGCGCTTGCGGCGCAGAAACCTATCCGGCAGCCCGGCCGGATAATACGACAATAATAATAATCAGAAGAACAAAGTTGCCGAAACAGCTAATAATTATTTTGTGGCACAGATCTGAATAGCTGACAAATAGGGCATGCGTTTCTACATGACGAGCCTGTAGTTACATGTACAGACTTAAAATGTATCTTGAAACCTCCTGACTAGCCTCAATTATACGTGTGCCACTGAAGTGCATCATACGATAATGCATTTGCGTCAGAGTTCTCGCAGGCTATTTTGCTGCACAAGGCTCACCTATAAGTAGCGGTGGGTAGTTGCATCGGGTGAACCTTGCCATGTGAATCTCCCAACCTAGGATTAGATCGCAATGGGTCGATCCACAACTCAACTAAGAAGTCATCACAAGTGTATAACCTTAGGAAACGAGACCAAGCTGATAACGCGGTGAAGTGAGTTTTAGCAAGACTAAAAATTTAGTCCGGCAGGAGTTTCACTTTATACTTACTTCTATAACGTAAAACAAACTTGACAAGAAGAAAAAATACACTCGCCAGTACGAAAGGCTTTCATTTGTCCCTTCTGTTTTGTCCAAGAGAAATCATAATTGACCAAACAAGAGGGGTCAGCCTACCAGGATAAAATCAAAGTAAAATCAATGCCACAACCCGCTAACGTGGATGGTTCGTTTGCATCGTACACGTCTTACTTTTACACTTTGTGGTGAAGAATGCTTAGTTGTGGTAATGCCGTTGGTGATATAAAATGCACTTTTCTCCCCAAACCCTTTCACATTTTAAACTCTCAACAAGACCATTCTCTCCCTTCAAACCCTTCAATTGAAGGGATTGGAAAGGAGATCCTACAGTGCAGTTAGTTTCAATTAGTCCTGAACGAATCGAAGAGAGTATATGCATAATAAATGCATTCAAGAATTTTTTTTTGAGCACACAGTGCTTATTAATATACGTTGGTCAAGGGCAAACCCGTTATACATAATGAATGCATTTGGAAATGGCTGAGCCAGAACTCACAGCACATTTAGGCTATGGAAACTTTAGGCTTTTCCCTTGGGTATGCCCCACTCTGTGGGAGTAACTACCTCCCCCCACCCACCGGCTACGCCACGCATGACTTTTGTGCTTTGTTTCCTTTAATATTTGGCAGACAATCTTTATCATTACAAATGTGATTTGTAAACTCAATTAGACACTTGCTATGCTGGTCGTCGACCCTGTGAGCTGTAAATTAATTATGCATAGCGATTTGAATGCAAGGAGTGCCATCCTCAAATGGATTTATCAACAGGCTACACAAGGGCATCGTTCAACCGCCCTCGTCCCCAAAAGGTGCTGATTGTGTTTTGATGATGTCGAAATGGAATGAATGGAATGGTGGCCACAAACAAATGAAGTGTTTTAAAAGGCAATGAGACCTGGTGCGACCACGAGAGGGTGCAATTATAGCAAAGGAGGTGGGAATTGTTGGTGGGAACTTTGGTGGGAATTGCACTTCGTCGCTACACGAACAAGTATGAAATGCACGTGCTGCGTGCGCTTCACTACCACGAAAATAAACACTTTCCATCGGCCAGGCTCTTTTCAACCGATGGGGGAGCTAGGGGGTGCTTCTCCTCAAGGTGAGGTCGTACCCTAGTTGTAGTGGGATCATCGCCTGAGCAGATCACTGCCCAGCTAGCTCGGCATCGGCACCCATTCCCCTTCCAACCGCTGACGCATTAGTCATTCTCGGGGCTCACAGATAAGGTTTGTGTTGGAGTATAGTTGTGTGTTATAAAGTCATCATGCCAATTGATCAGTTGATTGCTGGTATGTTGGGTCCGAAGGTGACTCACAAACAGACAGGTTCACACTGCACGTACGCAGAACGCAAGTACACGTACTCCAATGTACGTCTACAGCAGCAAATGACTCGACTATTCGCGACATTACACGGCACAGTATTCTGGTTTGTGCGCACTGGTTCGTGTGCTTGGACCCTGGACTATCTCCAGGGCACTGTACAAACGCTTCTGTAGCTTTTCGAGCACTCCAAGGCACAAGCTGACAAGCACACTCGAGCAATGTCTTATTCCTGAAAGAGCTGGGGCGGAATCTGTCCCCACTCTTCGACATTTCCCCACATCGTCACGGTGCATTGTTTTCGTTTGAGACTTAATTAGTATTTCACCCTACGACCGCTCGAAATCTAATCTAGAATCATTTTTTGAAGTCTGATATGACATCCTCTGGAGATTTTTGTTCTTTTCTTTTTTTACCAGAGAGAGATGTGCTCAAATGCTAATTTTTCCTATGACATTGTTACCATGACGCTCAGGAAGACTCGCTTAAGGGCACAAACGTTCCACAACCATTAACGATGCATAGTGGAAATGTGTTGAATGTAAAATTTTCATTTTCACTTAACTAGTGGCTCTTACTAACTTGGTGTACGTTCGCAGGATCAAAACTAAAATAAAAGAAGAGCTTCATATGCGTTTCTTCAAGCCGCGATAAATTTTACCTAATACTGAAACAATGGTACATTCCAACTCGTCATATTATCTCACACAGTATAGCTATTTATAAATTATCCTCTTCACCTTTGCCAACATAGAATTTTAAGATGAACTTGAAATGTGGGTAAAGTTTAATCGCTGATAACCTCTCAGCTAGTTGAGCAAATAGGTTTTGCCACAGTCAACTACCTTCCGGGATCAGATTTCTTCGTTCTGGATTTTTCCCCCAGTACTATTATACCACTATTACCATCCCCCCAACATTCTGTAAGTGAAGGTTTGTTTCATTTGTTGTTGCAACACAAGCCAATTTCCTTAACTGTAGAAGTTGATAATAAGGGTGCTAACAACACTGAAAAAATCTGTCCTATATTCATGCCTTTTTGGCATTTCTGCAACCGAGATATGAGATTTAAAAAAAATGGAGGCAGAGTGTAGCATTACTGTCTGTACTGCATAATGAATAAAAGTAAAACTATGATCACACTTTCAGTGGAAATAAGCAACATGACCTGAAAACGCGCACAAAGTGAGGCCGAAAAAGACTTTAAGTTACACTCCTTAAACTCACTAAACAAATACACGTACATTCAGCATGCTGTACTTAACAAATTTAACCAGAAACAACCTCTGCCGGCAAATCAGTTTTAGCTGAGAAGTATAAACTTAATATTACCAGATTACTCAGCGTAAGAAGGCCATAGAAAGAAGTATCAACTCAATTAACAATCCTGAACCTGCTAATGATATGTGGTGCTTATCAAATCACTCGTGGCACATTTGGACTACTATGTTTGCTACAAACCCTTCGAAAAAATCTGCCACCAAAGATCAGTGATAACATGATTCTCAGGATGCACGTTACGTTGTTTACATGTGTGGGTAACCCGACTTATTTAATACTGGATAGCACATGCTGTTCCAGCAGCACCAGACCGATCCATTTTGTCACTCTTTCAAAATGGCAACTAATGTTTTCGCACAAACAAATCATTTTGTCTTAATTTTGTTTTTTTTTAATAATGTAATCTGGAACCATTTTCTAAAGTCTGGTGTGACATCATCTGAGACTTTTTTTTTGTTCCCGAGACAAATGTGCCCAAATGCCATTTTTCCCTTTGGTGTTGTTCCCATAACACCCAGGGAGACGCTCGTGACAACGCAAACGTAAACTTTCAACTCAACAAGTGGCTCTTATTATCTTAATGTTCGCAGGATCAAAACTAAAACGAAAAGAGGGCAGTCCAGTGCGCTTCCTCCAGCCGCTACAAATTTTGTCTAAAAAAGAAACAATGGTTCACATTTCCTCTCATCGTTTTATGTTACACACTATACCTACATTTATCTAAGTTAATAAAGTATCCATCTTCTTCACCTATGCCTACATAGAACTTTAAGATGAACTTAAAATGAGGGTTTAAAGTTCTATCGCTGATAACTTTTCAGCTAGTGGCTGTTTTTGACTGATAACCTATATGCGTTTCAAACCGGGAACTAGTTTCAGCCGGCTTCGAGCAAATAGTTCTTGCCACAATCAACCGCCCCGCGCCTTCTAAGGTCATGTTCTTTGTTCTGGATTTTGGCCCTTCAAAATCGAGTGGAGTTCTCATGAATGCGACTAAATTATGTTCATGGACATCCAACTGAATTTTCATCCCCGTATTCGATTCACTGTTGATGATAATGTATGTATGGCAAATTTAAATCTGAAGTTCACTGTCAGTGGTGCAACTAAGGGGGACACGAGCGGACGTCTGAATTCGAAAATTGAAACTGCACACAGCCTATGGGTTTAACCATAAGTAGCTTTGCTTTTAGGGTCCATTGGTGTATGTACTCCGGCTGGTCCCTGAGCAATGCACCAAGTTACGCTCCTTATGCAACTTCTGTTGCAGCAGCTCGTAAGTCAAATGTGGTTACGCGAAATGTATTGCTCTTCAAACAGCAAATATAAAGGTTAAAGATATCTGCATACGTCATCCGGTCTAGTCTAACCTCCACCGATTCGTAACTACAGAAAGGACCGTTATGAGCGTTCGGCGTCAGTTATCTGTACTTTGACAAAGCCTTCGTTATTAAAATTCAGGTTCGTTGCTTGATTCAAGACATTTCCAGCTATGGGCAAAACAGCGATCCTCGTGTATCTAGTCGTTCCTGCCGCTTTGTCCGTCGCTCTTTTTTGGAGTGACGCGGTGGCGGCGCATTTGCCCAACGACAGCAGAGTTCTCTTTCTGGAATTCTGCGTGACGCACGGCCTTCTCGCTGGATTGGCATACTTGACGAGGGCCGTTTACGTGTTCATCTACAGCCCGCTCGTAATCTACGGCGATGAGGGAAGAGATTCATACTTCATAGAAAAAGGGCAGGCAGGGATAAACAGGGAAGATGCCATTGCAGCGATGAAGCGATCGCGGAAAATCGAAGACATGCCACCTGTGTATCCCAACGGTTGGTTCATTGCCTGTACCTCAGCGTCGCTGAAGAAAATGGAGACGAAATACGTTCACATGCTGGGTAAAAATTACATTCTTGAATTTCAAATCAGTTATAGAATAAAGGTTCAGAGATGAAAGTGGTTAATGTGGCCTGTTTGTGACAGCGCAGCAGGGGGTGGGACGTAGTGCAGGTGCGATTTTTGCCGTTCTCGTAGCTTGACTGTCAGGCTTTAACTGAATGCTCACAAACCAGGAGCACACAGCTTACAAGTCCATGAAGCCTTAGCGCCGGCACCACCGATAGCATTCACTGGCAATGACCATACTGCCTTAAAAACCAAGCAAGAATGTACAACATGAATTCCAGAGATTCTGGTGCTTGAAATGCCGTCTCTCGTAAACTAAATTTGGGACAGACTTTAAGATGAGCTCAGAGTAGCTACAAAGCATAATAATGTAACAGAATGGGTACAACGGTGTTAGAAACATATACGTGCTGCCCTATACTGTCATTCAAAGAGCGCATAATAAGAATATAGGCCTAATTGCAATTTCAAGGTACGTTTCTGACTGTTGTCAGGTTTGAATCTGGCTGTGTTTCGTGGGGAGAGTGGCCGGGCTTACATCATAGATGCCTACTGCCCTCACCTGGGCGCTAACCTGGCAGTTGGGGGGAAAGTGACCGGGGAGTGTATAGAATGTCCGTTTCACGGCTGGACGTACCAAGGAGAGGACGGCAAGTGTGTTAAGATCGCCTACGCAGACAAAGGTAAAGCTCTGGTAGAATAATTCCACTTTGAATGACATGCCAATTACTGAAGACGATATCAGATTGCACTAATACGATATCGTCTCAGTGAACTGCATTTCCACACCCAGCCCACGAGACTAGCTTCCAGTCATTTTGAGATCAGTTCAGTTGCAAGATAAAAATTTTGTTCTAGCCAAACACCAATATTCTGAAATGAATAAGAGAAAACCTTTACGTTTTCCCTAGTGACGTACCCAGCTCAATTCACGTGACCGACACACCTTGGACATGAATCTCTGATAGTTTTAAAAACAAAAACCATGTGTTAGTTAGACTGAATTTAAATTTCAGACGTGTATAAACGCACAACGAGTGTCTTTGTATGCATGTCAAGTTCAAGGATGGATCATGTGACAGTCCAGTTCTTAGGGACCAGAGTCCACCTCCCCTAGCGGTGGGATGGGCCGAAGAAGCCCGGTTCCTAGGGTTGAAACCAGTGCTTCTAGTTGACTAATTTTTAAAATCTTTTTGCTTTTTTTACTTCAGCCGAGCAAGAATTTTTGAGGGACGTTTTATCACCAGCGCCTAAACAATGCTTCCTAAGGGCAGATTCATTTTCAAAGATTTTGACAAAATCGAAGCAAAAAAAAGAGGAAAACTGTGTACAATGTTGGAAGATGGCACAAGGCGCCCCTGCTTTAAAATTTGATTACTGTCTGTCTGTCTGTTCATATGTTTACTTATTTATTTTTTCTCGTTAAAGTGGAGCTCTAACAGCTGTTTTATTCTCACTGACCAACAAAAAACAAACACAAAATCTACATTACAGGTTTTAAAAGTTCTAATTATTTTTGAAGACAATGAAAATTAGTTGAAATTGATAACCTTACGATAATTTCTTAAACTTAGACACAGAATTTGAGGTTATCCTCTCCTACTAAACGGAGGGCAGCATTTTTACCATGTATGCCACGAAACGTATCACTGTCTATTTTTTTCTTTTCCAAACACATGTTGACAGGTTTCTTCAAACTAGTCTTGTAGTTTTGCAAAATATTACAACAAACAAATTCTTCCTAAACACCTTTTACATCTAGTCCAAATTATTATTTGAAGACGGCCTATTAAAAATATGTACAAACTGTTATCTAGTCCAGTTCCCAAGATTCTCACAAGGTCATTTAAACAAAAGGTCAAATCTTAAGTATAAGCTCGAATGATTTACTCGACAAAAAGCCAGGCATCTATGTGCTCCAAATTTTTGCATTCATTTTTACATAATGTACAAATGTCTTCTTTGCATTAACCAGAGCTTCAACTTGTCCTTGGTTGGCAAGATTCTGTATCAGCGGTGAAATACTCTTCCCAAACATTTCGCACTTTGGGGGTCCAAAAATCTTCATATTTAGGCTTTCGTACATAGTTTTGACATTCGCGCGGTCATTTTCCTTATTAAAATACCGTGAGACTTAGGCACTTTGCTGTCATTGACAGCGTCAGTGCGCCCCGTGATGATATTATTCTTCCATAAATTGAGTTTACTAACTTCATTCAAACAAGAAAAAGTGCTGCGAACTTCCCCTTTTGCAAACTGAAAAGCTTCCACAAGCTGTTTGTAGAAAAATTGGCAACTGGTGACTACCGCACGAGGATTACAACAAAAATACCAACCAAGATGATTTGGTCAACTGGCATTAAAAAGACAGTATTCGAAGAAACCTTTCCATTTCCCAGAACCGGTGCGCAACCTTTGAAGAATCTTGAGCCTCAAGGAGCGAAGCTTAACTTTAACACTCATAATTTCCATCCCCCTTTTGGGTTTGGACCACAGAGTGTATCACGTTTGATTTGACCCAGCTTCCCATCCCAGAAAAGGCCCATTTCATCCTGTCCATCTTATTTCCATAATCTCCTGGATAATGAAGAACAGCACCGTAATAGGGTAAACCAGCTCCCACGTAACTGTTAATGACGATTGCTTTGGCCTTGAGGGTTAAATTTCTACCTTCCCACTTATTCCCAAATATTATATTAAAAGCCTCTTGATCAACGCCTTCACTAGAATACAGCTTTGTGTAAAAGGAATTGACATGATTGCAAAGGCTTTTAGGGTCCCTCAAGGTATTCCCTTGATCGCGAATTAAATCATTTATCAAATTATCAGTATCTCTGTGCTTCTGAAATACCTTGAAAAACTGAACTTTTTTCACCATTAATTTTAATGACATGAGATCTTATTCTATCCTTCTCAAGATTGCTTCCCTCCATACTCCAGCTTATAAAACTGCCTCCAGACCAAAATATAATCAATCTGACTACTTTAACAAAAAGGGGGTAAGTAAAGCGCTCTTCCCGAGGGTAGAGACTCTGCCAAACATCAAGCATATCATTTTCTAAGATAACATTTTCCAAATCGACCTTGCTTTTATCGTAACCAGATTTCAATCAATCTGGCAATAGAAGTCATCGGCAATAATCCACCTCTCATTCTGTTTATAAGCTGGTTCGGCAGTTCAGACGAACCAGGTATTGTAATCGTTCTGTTTTTTGTTTTTTGGTTTTTTTTTCTTTCCTTTTTAGCTGGTTCGGCAGTTCAGCCGAACCAGGTATTGTAATCGTTCTGTTTTTTTTTTCTTTCCTTTTTAGCTGGTTCGGCAGTTCAGCTGAACCAGGTATTGTAATCGTTCTGTTTTTTTCTTTCCTTTTTAGCTGGTTCGGCAGTTCAGCCGAACCAGGTATTGTAATCGTTCTGTTTTTTTCTTTCCTTTTTAGCTGGTTCGGCAGTTCAGCCGAACCAGGTATTGTAATCGTTCTGTTTTTTTTCTTTCCTTTTTTTAGCTGGTTCGGCAGTTCAGCAGAACCAGGTATTGTAATCGTTCTGTTTTTTTTCTTTCATTTTTTTTCTTCTTCTTCAGCCAAGTTCTTCTACCCCTACACTTCGGCACGCTTCGATAGTTGGATAGATAGTTTTTGCCCATTAGGCACAATTTTGAACCTTTTCGGATGTTTGATCGTTTTCAAAGTGACAGCCAACAAAGATCTTGATACAGAAATTATTGTAAATAAACGACGTCATGATGACGTCGTCATGTGATTTACTCTTGTTTTATTCATTTCAATTTTTATTTCAGCCCCTTGACTTTGTACACGTTTTCAAGCCAGCATTTGGGTTAGTTTGAGAGCTTTGATCAACAATACTTATCTTGTTGGTAAAACAGTCCCGAAACAGCTCTGTGTTTGTACTTGTTTACGAACACTTCTCTCTAGTTTTTTTTTTCTTCTTCTTCAGCCAAGTTCTTCTACCCCTACACTTCGGCACCTAGGAAAATCAGAACAATTTCAAACTTGGAGGATAGTTGTGTGATCATCCAAGGACGGCCCTAGAAGAAATTCACAGTGATAACTTAAGTATTTATTTTTTATTGATTTTTGAAGAATTAATTTTCCCCCATAGACTTTGTATACAGATTGCACACAGTTTTGGACTGTCCTATATCAGGCTATGAGGGCGCTATTGCAGAATTACGGTCACACCTGCCTGGGCTTTCAATTTTCAACAAACTGTCCCATATTGAACCATGGATGGCGTTGTTGCACAACATAGGGTTTGTACACACATTGTCCCGCATAATGCGTGAGCAGTCCTCAACTTCGAGCGAGGATTACTACCAGAACGAAGAAGAAATCAGACTAAATTTTCCCTTCCGTTCGATCGCAAATATACCCAAGTGTCCGAATATGAAGTAATATTTCATAAAAATTGTTCAGTTTAAGCGCAAATCACGTGACACAACCTTAAAAGAGCAGTGTTTCTCCAAATGGGGTTTTTTGCCCATTAACTTCGTACACGTTTCCAAGGCACAATTTTGAACCCTTTCGGATGTTTGATCGTTTTCAAAGTGACAGCCAACAAAGATCTTGATACAGAAATTATTGTAAATAAATGACGTCATGATGACGTCATCATGTGATTTACTCTTGTTTTTCAATATTTATTTCAGCCCCTTGACTTTGTACACGTTTTCAAGCCAGCATTTGGCTTAGTTTGAGAGCTTTGATCAACAATACTTATCTTGTTGGTAAAACAGTCCCGAACCAGCTCTGTGTTTGTACTTGTTTACAAACACTTCTCTCTAGTTATATTTGTTACGATTCCGAAAAAAGACCTTCTCTCATCCATTTGATTAGGCACATACAGGCATAAAATGTTCAATTGTAAATTTCTCCAAATTAGGTCTCCGCCAACTATCCGTCCGTCATTATCTCTATCGGGGTTAGTCAGTTGAATTCCTCTCCCATCCGATACCAGGAAAGCCACTCCCGTGGAATCTGTACTACCTTGACTAAAACACGTTTCCCCGCCTCACTGCTTCTTCCAGATTTGTTCATCAGAAAATATGCTGTGCGTCTCTTGCAGAAAAAGTAACATCGTAATTTTCTTTCAAATGATTAAAAATAATAGCCCTCTTATCAAAGTTGCTCAGACCATTTACATTGAAAGTGGCTAATCGTAGCATCAGACAAGAGAGGATGAGAAAAACCTTATACATAATTAACAGAGAAGAAAATCTACACGACTATGAAAAGTTAAGTTGCTTCCATTTTTCTCTTCCATGTGTTGGCTGTTGGCTCGATTCTTTTTCCGTCTCGCTCTTCCTTTCCCAGCTCGTCCGTTTCTTGCGCAGTTGTTCGACTCCTCCCCGTTGTACTTGACGAAACCCTCTCCGATGTCCGTTTCCACAACCGGGGTAGCAAGCACTTTTGCTCGCGAGGCAGATTTTTTTATGGTTCCCGGTACGATACCGCCGATCTGTCACGCAGTCGTATTTCCGGCTTGCGTGACAATACCGGTAGGCGATCCTTGACCTGATGGCGGGGCGACGTCCAGTTCTTGACCAGATTGTGATGTGGGGAGATCTTGGTTGAGCTGCAAAGCGACGAGATCTTGGCTGAGTTGCCAAGTGAAAAGATCTTGACTGGACTGCGATGCGTTGGATTCTTGGTTAAGCTGCGAGGTGGCGGGCCCCTGGCTCGACTGATGTGGAGCAAGTTCCTGACTGGACTGTGGTGCTGTGGGTTCGAGGCTGGACTGCCGCTCGGTCTTTTGGCTAGGCTGTCGCGTGATCTTTCGGCTTGACTGCGGTGCGGCCTGTTGGCTGGACTGCCGCTCGGTCTTTTGGCTAGGCTGTCGCGTGGTCTTTCGGCTTGACTGCGGTGCGGCCTGTTGGCTGGCTTTTCCGTCAACTACATCTAAGACCAGTGTTTTCCCCTCACCCTTCTGATATTTTCAACAGACCCGTAGGCTGACGGTGCACTCGGACTGCTTGATCGCTCAACTCGTATGATGCAGCTTTAACCACTGAGGGCTAGGAAGGACACAGAAGGAGTTTGAACTGCCCGGGCTATAAAGTCTGGCCAATTTATACCGCTTTCTGGCATGCCCTGTATGTCCATAGCCAGAGCACAGCGCACGCCTGCTACTCACCATAAGCAACCATAAGCCCCCTTTTGTACCCCATGATCGTCGCCGCAATTTTTTGTTGGTAATCTGCATCCCTAAAACGTTGTGTACTGCAGCATAGGAAGTTGAATATTCATGCCATCGTTAGTGCTTGATATGATCTGACAACAACGATAAATTTAGTGTTTGCGCAGTTGCTTTAATTAAGTTGTGTACCCGAAGTGTTCATGTGCAGTTATTGCCCTTATTAAACGCTTTCTTGGGTTCAATGATTGCAAATACCGTTACTAAACTACAGAATAAGGTCAATTCGCCAGCGTAGACCGATGTCACTTCCTGCCGAGGTCACAGCAACTTCCTGAGCACTGGCTCATGCGTCATGCATAGCAACCTGATCCTTCCTGTACTTAGCGTGTGGCACGAAACACGCCATATTTCGAGTAAAAATTCAACCATTAAAACTCACATTTTGAAGGGAAACATGGGCAGCTGCTATGCAGCGGGATGTAATCACACAAGTGAGAGCCATCATTGCAAGGTCTTTCGCTTCCTGGCTTCACATTTGACAGAATTCTGAATATGGGTTTCGGTGAGCATCAACGCCGTGAGAGCTCTCCGAACGGATGTGCTAGCGTGAGTTTGATTGGTCAATATAACGTCAACAAAGTGTAACTGGAGAATCACAACGGCCATTTAATCATGCAGTGGTAATCAGGATAACGTACATTGAAATAGTCATGATGGCTCTGTGTGAAAGTGCGTGAGCCAGTCACTAGGGCAACGAGCCGGTGACCTCGGAGTGACGTCACGTCTACGCCGGCGAATACAATTTCCTGGTTTTCTTTAAAGTGATCTTTAAATGTGTTACAATTTATTGCACAAAAAACAAACCATCATTCCTAAACATCAGCAAGAGTAGGAATTGTTGATTTTCTGTGCTTTGCACTGGGATAACTTTTGAATTTGTTTGTGCCATGTGGTTGGCTGGATTTGAAATGCTGAACAGTGTTTCTGTAGAACTCGTGCTTAGTGGCCTTGATATCTCGCTGTATCTTGTTGCGGACTACCCGCCACTGTCTCATGTTGCCATTCTTGTAGGCTTGCTGACGTTGCTTGATAAGCTGAGATTCTTCAGATTGGCGTTTATCCGCCAGGGCTTGTCATTTGATCGCATCCTTGAGTGGACGAGTGGGAAAGGATGCTCATAAGCATCATCATTTTTTTATGAAACTCACAGCCGCTGAGGAACAAGAGTTCTCAGTGTAACCTCTTAAATTACACAAGGAACGCAAGTGTGAACACACTGATAAAAAACTTAGCCCGTGGAAACAGCTCTCTCCAGAACTTGAACTTGAACTGTTTATTCGCTACCCTTAATGATGGCAGCCCATTCCAAGTCCCAAGTCAGCGGTTCGCTACAATGGATAGAGAAAATAGAAGTACACCTCATATAGCAATACATGTACATAAACCTTAGTCAAAATCCATTATGGTGAAATAAAGAAACGGTTGACTACACATCCCTATGAATAAAATTACCCTTACTTTGTGCCCCCATAAACTTTCTTACTGTGTAAATGCCAAATGACCACGTGACTTATGATATAAGTACATGTACATGTAAATCCGAGCAGTATGGTAATACATGAACCCAGTAATAACGGCCCTTCATAATTTACTAGCGTTACAACGTCCCATTATTTCTCCCAAATTAACCCTTATTCTCCAGATGACCCTTAAGCTTATTCTAATATCCCTTTATGACACATAATATGGGAGAATTCCTTTGTCTTACCAACTGGTGCATTCCTGGGGGTTTACTTAATCGAAAGGAAAGATGTCGCTCATGTACGTAGCGCTAGCGGATCATCGAGTGGAAGAAGCGAACGGTGCATTTCACTAATCACCCGAAAGAGGGCGCTATAACAGTTTTACGCCGCTACACTCAGTAAACAAATCATCCCAATCTTTGTCAACAGTCCACTGACCAAAACATCGTATGGATGAATCCCTTGGTGGTCTTAAAGTCTTCACTCTTCTTTCGTGTTGCGGCAAATCGGAAATTGTACTAAAGAGAATACAGCAGTGATGGCTGTTTCCCAGCGGTGACAGTCTCTGAGGATCCTTGAACAGGAGTGGGAAATTTGTGAACATCTTATCAAGGATAGTGTAACGACGTGTGGGGAAGGAGACTAGGTGTGTCATATCCAGGTCACGTTCCAATGGGATACAGTTCGGGTGATTAAAATCACCAAGTATAGTAATACTTGCTGATCCATCTGTGGCACGAATATTGTCAACTGTATAAACGCAAGTGTTCAATTTTATATAACGAGTTTTGCCCTTACCCAACGTATATTAATAAACACAGTGTTCCAGCATCTCATTTTCTTGTGTCGAGCTCGGTGGATAATAGATGGCAGACCCAAGTAAATTGGGTGTAGGGCATTTCGACTTCTCGATTCGGATCTTGACCCAAATGCATTCAAAAGCACAGCTCTGCTGCAATTTGTTCACTGATGATAAGTTATCTTGGGCAAAATTTGCCACACCTCTTCCTCTTCTTTCGGATTGGGACTTGCAAAATGTTGTGAACTGTGAGAAAATGGGCAAATTTATGCTTGCATCACTAAACCACGTCTCAGTCACAACGGTAACTGCAACCTTGTTGGAATCTATGACCGATTCAAGATCCTCCATTTTGTTATTTAGTGATTTTACATTTGCTGGAAGCAAAAGGGGTAATCCAGGTTGCTTTTGGCTATTGTCGGTGTTCTGGCTTCTTGACAAAGTTGGAATGACGAAAATATTAACATTTCAAAACAAAATTTCCAGAGATGGGCGAGCGTGACTGGTGTTCTTGTTCGGTATGAGTTGTTTCTCAATCCTGTCCCGGTATGCAATATGCACTGGAATCTGTCGGCGAACACGGCAGTCACCACGGCGGTTACGTCTGAGCTTCAGAAGACCAAAATCCTTCAGAGTTTGATGAATAATCAGACGGAAAAAGAATGACCTGTCACCTTGAAGCTTACTGTCTCTCAACCTCAATAGACTATGTAGACACATGGTTGCAAGTACATGGAATTGTTGACAATAGAGGTTTTATCCACTTACATTCGGTTTATAATTCACACCGCTGAAGTGGCGAAATGTTCGCATTATTTCCGTTCTCACGAGCAACAGTAAGGAGTAAAAACAGCTCGTCAAACAGTTTGGATATTTGGTTGACCAGACAAAATAAACTTACGGTTGCGATGACGCCCCCCAAAACAAGGATTTTAAAAGGTAAAACATGAAGCTACGAAAGGAAAGGGTTGTTTTGTTCCATATAAAAAGTGTCATCATTCAGGCGCAAATCCATGACACCTCCAACCCCGCTAATCACTTGGGGTTCGACTGAAGGTTGGGAGATCCCACTTGAAAGCATAAACTATGTATTCATTTTTGTACTTAGGTCAGGGAAAACTAAGGGATCAAATGGTTTCACTTACACGGCAACAACATGCAGTAAAAAATCCCCCGAGCAGAAAATCCTGGTCCGACCCTGTAATTGAAGTTATGGTCTATATTTTATTTCCCCTTGTACTCCATGTCATTTCAGTGCCAGACTTTGTCAAGGTTCCAACCTACCGGTCCTTGGAGATTAACAATTTGATCCTGCTGTGGTACCACGCTGAGGGAGAAGAGCCGTCCTGGTACCCGCCCGAGTTGGAGAAAATCAAGAGTGGGGAGATGATCTTAGACGGTACCTTTGAGTTTTACGTGAACTGCCATATCCAGGTGAAGTAATTCTCTTCATGGCACCTGTTACAGAAAGAAATTTTTCGGGGCTTGGCAAAAAAAGGTCGTTCAAAAGCGAAGCACATGAAGAGGGGACAGTCAAACATGTTCGGTGCGACGAGTCTGAGTGCAGCCGTCCTCCCGGGGTTGTATGCTGGTGTTCTCGAGTGACCAGTGGCTTGTGCCAGGAAAATGTCGGCAAAGCCAAAGCAGTTTTTGTTTGTTTGTTTTTTTCTTTTTGGCTTTTTCGCAAAACGCACAAGAGCCATTCCTTTTGTTCGATTCTTTCGGCTTTTTCGCATTTTCCGAAAAAGATATTCTTTTTGTGTAGGTTTTTGGCTTTTTCGCAGTTTGCAAAAAAAGGCATTCTTTTTGTTTGGGTTGTTTTTTTTGGCTTTTCTGCAAGTTGTGGAAAATGCATTCATTTTTTTTTTTTCGGCTTCTTCCTTCTGCTCAAAAACTCGTTTATTTTGTACACGTTTTTCTACCGGCGACTTTAAGCTGCTGCAATATTCAATATTTATCTTAGCCCATTGACTTTGTACACGTTTTAGAAGTACTATTTTCATACCTGAGTAATCGTTCATCGTCGTTAAACTTACAGCAAGCACTAAATATAAAACGAAGATAATTCTGAAATATTTACGTCATGATGACCTCATCACGTGATTTATTATTAAATTTTGAATATTTAAATATTTCGTTAAATTTATAAAAATCCATATAAAATTATCCGTGTCCTCCTGCAGCATTCTGTTTGCAGCAATCGGCAGGATAAAATGTGGTCTTGAATTCATCTCGTGTGCGTCAAATCACGTAACCCTACCTTCCAGTCGAACCAAAAGTGGTCTTATTGTTTAAAGGAGGCAATAGGTATCAAGTTGTTTTCAACAGTGTTAGTCTACTGGGGTATAGTATTCTTCAAATCATCTGCCGATGACGTCACCTAATTGCCGAGCACTCTCTAGCAACAGGTTTTTTTCAGGACTTGGCAAAATGCAAAGCACGTGCTGCTGAGAGCAGATCGCATTGTATGGAACGAATGCATGTTTGCCTTTTCTGCGATAGCTTTAATATTTTGTTTTGTATATTGTATTGTTCATGTTTTATTGGGTTGAAACCTTGCAGGTAGTTAGGAAGGGAAAGTTTACAAACGGAAACTGACCTCATGTGATGACAATGCCACCAGCAGACGAGTCACGTGACATTAAACGTACATCATTTAAAGTGCATCATTCCTATAGTGTATATCCAATTGGGTTCAAATTTTGCAGATATCTTGAAAAGGGAGTGCTTTAGAGAAATTTTGACCTCATGCAATAATGACATCACCTGGAGACAAGTCACGTGACATTAAAGGTGCACACTAAAGGCCCTATATCTGCTGAAGTGCATGTCCGATCGGGTTCAAATCAAACAAATATGTTGAAAAGAGTGCTTTAGAGAAATATTGATATTTGTCCATAACTTGAACACATTTCTGTTTGGGGGGGGGTTTGACTTGCGCAACCATGGAAATTTGAAAAGCGTGAGGAGGCTCGGAGACAACACCATAATGAAACGCTACGGGGGTAATGTCCAAGAAACGGATGTACATACGTGATACATTCATGCAGAATTTCAAGACAGACTGGCATGTTCATGACTTAAAAACTTGTTTCGAGGGAATTCGATTACGTTTTAGTTGTTGGGAAGTGGGAAAATTATCCATATTTCCCTTGATTTTTGAACAACTCGAAAGAACCGGGGGTTCAATTAATAGTCCATCTCCCAAAGAAAGGTTTGGAGGATATACTCCACCCCCTGGGATTTACTGCCCTCGCAAATGACCTACGATGCACTTCAAGCTGGTGACAAAATAGTGGTAAATATCCCCCTTCATAAAATCACGAAAAATACAGATTTTTGAGGCGTTAAAGACAGGTATCAAATTGAAGGTCACTTCCTGATCTTTCATTTTCCTTTCAATTTTTCGGTAAATTAATCGATAAGTTTGAAGATATTTCTCTCCATATATAATCACCCCTCAAAACAGTCATGAGGCCCATCGCCACATTATTTAAAATTGATTCCCACACTCCATTGCAAAAGAGAGCAAATTTATATTTGGAGGACACCGTTTGGACTGATACTTGCAGAAATACAAGCTGGTGGTCCTGCTATTAGATTCCATCCTCCTTTGCAAATCATCCCACTCCACCTGCAAAGAAATGTTTAACGGTTCGCATGGACAATTTTGGGCCGTTTAATGGTCTGCAACCTTAGAGTACAGCAGTGGCTTATGTTGTCCTTAGTAGTGTTGTGGCAAGGTCGTTTTTAATCGGCGGTTTCGGGAGGATGTGCAAAATGCCACGCGGCATCCATGTTGAAATTTAAAACAAAGGTTTAGTTCCCACTGATCGCCCGACCACGGTGAAATAGAAAAGTGGGAGGGATCAATATACCTTTTTTTTTTTTTTTTTACTTAGAAAAAACGTTAAATACCACACTGGACATTTGGCGCCTCTCTTCACATTGCTCCGCAGTTTTTGACGTTTGATATGACATTGAATACACAAGGAACCAGCGTAAAAAGCGCACTTGTGAAGAAGGGCTTTTGTAGAGAAAAGGACACTTCGGGGGGGGATTACGCCACGGATTTCGTATTTCGCACTGGATGATAGTTGCACGCACTAGACGTCGAGGCTTGGGGTTAGTCTGAAAGATTGATTCAAATCCACTTTCGAGACAGCGCCAGTTTAAGTTTACTTGGGCAAAGATACACATTTGAGCAAACGGAAGCCTACTGAAAAGAAAGATTGCCTCCATGAGATCACACTAACACTTGAACATGTTCTGGTTTCACTAGGATGTTGTGGAAAATGCCGCCGATGACGCACATTTGCAGTACGTGCACGGACCGTAAGTATACAGATAGACAGTGTGATACTGGTTGTTTGTTAATATAAATAAATTTTTGATTAACATAAATAAATTTTTGGTTGATCGATATTAATCAAAATAAATTATAATAATAAATCAAATAAAAGTTTTTTTTTCCATTTTTTATCTATTATTTCTTGTCTCTTTTCCCCCGTAATTTTTATGTGAGCATACCGTGTTTGTATGGGGGTTGACCGTCTTTTTCCGTATTTTATTGACAGTCATTTTGTTCTTATTTCTTGCTTGCCTGTATGTTTACTTGCATGCTTGCTCACTTGTTCGCTCACTCGCTTATTTCTTCTAGCCCTGAGAGACTTTTGACGCGAGACTATAGAGGGTTCGCATGGCTGCCATCTTGCAGGCCAGTGCTTTTGTTCCACAGGGTATGCACAAAGGAGGTTTCCCTATGGAAAAGAAGAACTGCCCGGCAAGCTGGCTTCCACAGAAAGCCTCAGTTGAGAGTATAATAAGGCTTCAAAAGATTTCACCCCAAGGTTCGATAACGGCTAGATGGGTGATTTCTCTATATTAAATTAAAGACACGCACCCTGAGAAAACAGTACAAAAGCGGACGGGAGTAAAGATTATGATCGCTAGGACAATTCTCTTTCCTGTTACAATGTTAACAAGTGCTAGCTAAGTCAGTTTTTTTTCCATCCTCCTCCCCTAAATACCGTTGAAATAGTGGTCAATCTTCGGGCCCAGGTCTAAATGTAGCCGCCCGTCTCATGCAAGTAGGCCCACAGGTTAGAGGTTTTTGTTAACAAAATACCCAAAAAAATCCGCCAAGTAAGAAGCTCCACGTGCTTGATTTATAGATATGTTTGTGCGATCGTGTCTGGTTATGGCACCTCTTATTGTAATTAACCAAGGAATACAAAAATGCGTGAGCTCGACGCGCAGAAATTTAGTACGCAGCCTTATCCGCTTAGTGTGTTAGCTGTCATACACATGCAGGCATTCCAATTATTAACGCCCTATGGCTAAATAGATTTCTGTGACCAATCTGTTGCGTAAGTGTGGCGCCATTGCAACTTAAAGTGCTACAGAAATAGAAAACATTTGGTTCGCGTGAAGTACTTCAAAATAAGAATAAATACGTAGCCATTTCAAAAACACCATACATTTAATGTTTACCCCATTAATTGTTACTGCGAAATGAATAAAAAGATCCTGCGTTTCCTCGCCCCAAAAATCCTCTTTTCGCCGTCCACGCTCCCAGGCTGATTGGATGGCGTCATGGCCAGAGTGATGCATGTGTTGTGAAACATTCTTCGTTTCCTCGAGAAACCTTTTTTATTACACCAGCTAGTTCGAATTGCCTATTCATTTGCTAGTTTGATTACGTAATAGGATCATTCCATGCCAAACCAACACACTTTTTAACCTTGGGTCGTCAGATTTTGATAAAAATTGCTGTGCTTGTTGACATCAATGAACAGTAAATACTTCTTCTTTTTTTAGCTGAATCCGCCCTTGCATGTGGTCAGGGCAGAGATCAACAAAAATGGACAGTTTTCACTTAAAAATCCACTCATGTAG
This sequence comes from Acanthaster planci, assembly GCF_054643075.1. Classification (NCBI taxonomy): domain Eukaryota; kingdom Metazoa; phylum Echinodermata; class Asteroidea; order Valvatida; family Acanthasteridae; genus Acanthaster; species Acanthaster planci. The sequence goes on along the minus strand of NC_141790.1, from coordinate 807,666 downwards.
TAAAAATGATACATAACCCTTTCATTTTTTTATTGAATATATCCACATGTGCTATCAAAAGTCGGAAGAACATGCTCTTTCTACTGATGTTGCGAAAATTTAACTTTGTGAGTCAAGATAACCTTTGACGGGGTCAGTGACCTGATCATCATTTTGATTTTTTTAAACCAAGTCTTTCTGAAAGTGTGGTTCCTGCTCTGGAAGAATCCGCTTAAATCTTTCTGGGGTGTGTAAAATTTAAAAAAAAATTGCCAATTTGTCTACAGTTAGTCAGCTCAGAATATGTCAATTTTGTATGTAATCCTGATAAAGGAGTTTGAACCCAAGCAATTTATGCTCTAAAATGAAATTAACCCTAAGGTGTATGTACAATGATATTGAAATTGGAAGATTTGGTACTGTTAGGTTGTTTTTCAGAGATAGAGCAATATATCACACAAACTTGTAATTTTATTTTAATCATGGGTTTCGCCCTTGTAACGGAGGCTGAACATATGAGGACTAAGGAGCTGTCATGTGTTGACTGGGCAAAACGTAAAACCTGAAGGTGCTAAAGACTACGGTACTCGCACTCTACTGTTATTGCCCTTGCACCATGAATGGCAACAATTGAGTTTTTTTCTTTTTCAACTCAACTCCACCAGTAGACTTTGGCAGTTTACTAAATCTGATCGACTTCCAACTTGGCAGACCTTTGAACCATCATCCAAGGACGGTCCTAGAAGAAATTAACAGTGATAACTTAAGTAGTTTATTTATTATTGATTTTATAAGAATTAATTTTTCCCCATAGACTTTGTACACAGATTGCACTTAGTTTTCGGACTTTCCTATATCAGGCTATGGGGGCGCTATTGCAGAATTACGGTGACACCTGCCTTGGCTTTCAATTTTCAACAAACTGTCCTATATTGAACCATGGATGGCGTTCTTGCACAACGTAAGGTTTGTACACACATTGCCCAGCAGAATGCGTGAGCAGTCCTCAACTTCGACTGAGAATTACCACCAGAACAAAGAAGAAATCAGACTAAATTTTCCCTTCCGTTCGATTGCAAATATATCCAAGTGTGCAAATATTAAATAATATTTCATAAGTTTTTCCCAGTTTAGACAAAAATCACGTGACATGAAATTAAAGGAGCTGTTTTCCTGCACACGTGTTTCTAGCCCATTGACTTTGTACACGTTTTCGAGCCACAAATTTGGTAACTTTGCAGTGTGTGATCGTTCCCAAAGTGATAGCCAACAAAGACCCTGGTGCAAGATTTTTGGGAAAGGGATGACGTCATAATGAAATCATCACCTTATTTTATATTCATTTTTGAATATTTATTTTTCCCCATAGGATTTGCACACGTTTCTCTACTTAACACAAGTGAACAAGTAGTCTTTAACTTCGGCGCAAGATTACTATAAGAACGAAAGAGAAATCGGGCAATTTACGCTGTTCTTTTATAAGAGTCGGAATATGATGTAATATGTCATTAAAAGTGTTCAGTTTAAGTGCATATCACGTGACATGAACTTAAAGGAGCAGTATTTTCGTAAATGAGTTTTTTGCCCTAGACTTTGTACACGTTTTCAAGGTACAATTTTAAAACCTTTCCGATGTTTGATGGTTATCAAAGTAACAGCCAACAAATACCGTGATACAAAAATTATTGTAAGTAAAGGACGTCATGATGACGTCATCATGTCATTTATTCTTGATTTTTCAATATTTATTTCAGCCCATTGACTTTATACACGTTTTCAAGCCAGCATATGGGTTAATTTGAGAGCTTTGATCAACTTAAAAGTTACAGCCAACAAAGACCTTGATGCAAAGATACGTCCAAGTTTATGACGTCGTGATGACGTTATCATGTGATTTATTATTGATTTTTTAATACTTATTTCATTGACTTTGTACACGTTTCGAGGCACTATTTTCGTACCTTATTAATCGTTGGTTAGTTGGTTGGTTGGTTGGTTGGTTGGTTGGTTGGTTGGTTGGTTGGTTGGTTGGTTGGTTGGTTGGTTGGTTGGTTGGTTGGTTGGTTGGTTGGTTGGTTGGTGGGTGGGTGGGGTGGTGGTTGGGTGGGTAGGTGGGTGGTTGGGTGGTTGGTTGGTTGGTCGGTCGGTCGGTCGGTTGGTTGGTTGGTTGTTGGTTTACTCGCAGCTGATATAATAATACTGCAATATTTCAGCAGTGCTAAGACATGGTCTGGCTTTCTTGTAAATAGATGCCGCTGAAAACCAAAAATGGCAATGGTCTGGGCCTCTATGGACCAGATCTTGCGCTTGGATTCGGCTGGCTTTAATAGAATGTTTTGACCGCTTCGAACCGATGCCAAGTCAACCTGGTCAGTGCTAGCTGTTGCTGATGCTGTGCTTAAAACCCTGGGCAGAGTGAGTGGCCTCTTTTGGCGAGTCCATTAGAGCTAATTAACGTTTTTTGTTTTTGTTTTTCTTCCAAATGCAACGTCTATTTATCATATCCTACCCCTGTACAAGCTGAAAAACCTAGTTTAGTCACTTTACAACCAGGGCCTCCCCTAGCCAGAAAAAAAAGAGCTGTAGAGGCTAGGGGACATCCACTGAAGCATTAACATACCTTAATATACTCGTTCCCACCAATTCCTCGCTGGTAGCAATTCTGTGTCTGTTTGCCCTCTCCCCCAACTTGGGATGCAAGATCCCGGCAATGTTTTTGACTGTTGGCCCGCTGATCGTCTAGCCCGCTTGGAAACCGGGTGGACAGTTTTTCTTGGCCTACTTTACTTGCCCACTTCATAATCTGTGGCTCGCAAACAGACTTTTCGCTCAGCAAGTGTACCTAGCTAGTAACCTCTGGACTATATCCTGTGACTTTTAGAGCATGGAATGTCTCCATCAAATGACTCAAGCGAAGCTAGATCGAAAATGAAACAATTGCAATCGAGCTAAATTGAGCGTGCGTTCTGCAGTCCCAATTCCGGTAATGTAATACGTTGTACTTCCGACCACACGGCCGTCGCTGCTCCCCAGATTTTGATGTCAGAAATTTATCTCGGTGCCTGCACTGTAACCTTCCGCACAGTTGTTTGCACTTGACGGTGCAAACTGACTATTCTAAATGCTTTCTCAAAAGACCCGAAACAGCCTGCGGTTGTTTGAACAACTGTCAAACCTCTAGTTATGAATTTTTCATTCCCATCGCTTTTAGGGTGAAATGGTCCTTTCTGGGTCAGATATGACGCCAAAACGGGTTCAATCTGACCCTGGAGTTCTTAGAATGTGGAAAAGGTGAACTACATTAGTTTTGAACAAGACACATTTTATGTGTGTGTGTGTTATTTGCGCTCCGACAGGCAAATCATTCCAAAGACTTACGTCAATGTGGAATTTCACGTTCATCCAACCAAGAAACACGTCGGCATCACAGACTCGCAGACAATGCTGTTCTTTTCGTCCAAGACCGATGCGTCTCAAATCCAACAGGTAACTTATGAGCATTTACAAATTTAGGCCAGGAGTAGACCTGCCTAGGAGAGCAACAATCACCCACACGGTCAAATGATACCAGTCAATTACCTCTAAAAATATTCTTGAATGTTTTCAATCACCACAATCAATTCAAAAACATACATAGCATACATTAAAAAACATACAGTGTAAGTCTCTAAAGCAGACCTTTCAACCATGCTTTTCCGGGATCCCGACTTGAGTCAAGTCTAGTTTCTTCCAGGAAGTGCCGTTAACAGCTGCTTTGATTTCTCCACAGCATGGGCCCGGTCTGTACTTCGTTTTCAGCAAATTTATCATCGTATTAGGTTCTGTGCCTGTCGGACCACTGAGGCAAAAGCTTGTGTTTGCGCATTACTCCCGTCACACGTCTGTCTTTGGGATCTTCTATAGGCTGTACACGAAATTTGCATATTGCTGCACGTATATCGTCGTAAGTAAATTCATTTCCCTGCCAATGGCTGATAGAGATCAGGGGGGTATCCGGGGGCACCCCGTTTTCGATTAAAAAATTAATAAAAAGGAGAAAAAGAGGGAGGCAGAAGAAAAATAAGGGTCGTTCTGCCTCAAATTTCACCACAATGCACCCAGAGCACAAAATGGCTCCTGACCCCCCAAATTACACGGCCATTTTACCAATTACTGCTTTAGACCACCCCCCCCTTCCCCTGAACGGGGCCAGGGGACGGTGGGGTAGCATCAGGGGAAAGGAGGCTGTTTATCAAGAGTTACATAGCCCTATTCACCCTATTCACGTTCATTACCAGTGAGTTTTACCATAGGTCCTTTAGCGCTGTGAAGCATCGGGCTGTGCCTATTTCTTTCTACAAAGCGTGGATTTTAGGCGATGATGTAATTATTGTTTCCGTCCATAGGGAAGGACGCCGCTTACGTTGAGAGTGTTAATGCGTAAGGTGGCCACACAGATCGTAGGTGGAGAGTGCACATTTGAGGGGATTTTAATCGATTAGAATTTTTGTACAAAGTTTTACAAAACAAAGTACAATTGGAATGAATGAAAAAGTGATTGTTACACTATAGAAAGTCTGACGCTCAAAGACAACCTTCTTCAGGTCTCTCCCAGTGCCGAGGTCCATTTTTTTCGTCCATGTATTTGCTTCGAAAGTTGTCCTATGCCTAACGTTAGCGGCGCCCTGCACCACAAGCAGCAATAATGCAGTACCTTTTTGGCGACTGTCCAATCTTTGCGCTTCACAGCGCTGTAGGATCTTTACTGAGTGGTCACGTTGACCACGGACGTTTAATTGCTCTAGCAGAACTGCACCTTTGCTACCACCAAGATTGACACCCGGGCCTTATCCTCTCTGCCGCTAGCCCGAAAGTGACATTGTTTCATACCAATACTCTTGTGGTTTCCGGCCTTGTGATTGGCCTGTTACATGCATATTTAATCCACGGTTCCTGACCACACTGACCAAATTAGGCCTTTCAGCTGCGCCAGAATGTGCCTTCCTGACAAGTAAAAAAACAATGGATTTGAGCCTCGGACTGTCATGACTACTTCCGACATCTGCTGCCAAGCATTGGTGATTTAAACACACTGTTTTATTTTGTAACGACTCTTTAAAGCCTTGGACAGAATTATGAATGGAGCATAGCATAGAGGGTGCCCTCTATCGAAACTGTCTGATCCCACCCCCCCCCAAAAAAAAACACGGCCAGCCAAAACCCTCATTGAAACCCTCCAACTCTTCTTTTTGTATGTCTGTGGTTGCTGTATTTAGGTTAAAAAGGATCTTTTCATCTGGGCCAACAAAGTCTACCGGAAAACTCCTCAACTCGTGAAAGAGGACAAGTGGATCATGCCGCATCGCCGATGGTTCTCCCAGTTCTACACCGAGCACAGCCCGCGATACAACCCGCTAGATCCTCTGCAGTGGTAAATGCCGTGGGCAAGGATTGAAAAGCGAGATAAATCTATATTAATTGCTGGAAAAAATTAATGCTGCTGAATGTAATTATGTTGATCTGCACGATCACTCGATTTTGTTTTGTTTCACAGTAAGTTTGCCCAATGACTATTAATGGCGTGTCAATGAGATAAGATGAAGAGCGCCATCTATCTTCCAAAAGTCACAAGTACACCTTGATGTAATTATGAGATAATTTGATGTACATTGTTCAAGTAAGGCGAAATACATAAATCATAAGACATTTTAGCATAAAATACATCACGAAATGAGAGGCTGGTAATAATGTCAAAAAGAATGTCAAAACTAGAGTTGAAGTTTGTGAACAAACACTTAGTTGTTCCAAAAATGTATTCTAGTGTCTTTTGATGACTGTCAACGAGTTTGTCATGAATTGGATTACAAATAATTGCCAAAGTGGCATGTTTAACGAAAAACAAATTATCCCTGCAATTGAACGTATAGTGCGTGAGATATGACGGTTTGTGTGGTATAATACAAGTTCCGGTAGAACCGGAGGAGAGGTCACATAAGGTCGAGATGTCAATTGCCCTTGACTATCTGCATACCAAATTTGAGTTAGATCAGTCAAACGGTTTACTAGTTATTAGACTGTAAAGAATGAACTTTTGAATTGAGGTCACGTGACCCCCTGATGGCGTCACGATTACAAAAAGGTTTGCGGCACTTCTTCTGATGATAGTTAATTACCGTCGACGCAGAGTTTGAAATTGGTCGGTCTTAAAATTCATGAGATATGATGATTTTTGTTTTCAAATACAACTTCCGGTCAAAACGGAAGTAGAGGTCACATGAGGTCAAGATATCAATTGTCATCTATAACACGTCCCTGACTATGTGCATACCAAATTTGAAATAAATCAGTCAATAGCTTACTAGTTATTAGACTGTAAAGAGTGAACTTTTTTGAAAACGTCACGATTACAAAAAGGTTTGCAGCACTTCTTGTGATGATGGTTGATTACTATACCAAGTTTGAAATTGATCTTGGACTGAAAATAATTGCTGAAGTGCCCCTTAGAAAAAGAGCTAAACCTTAACAATTACAATAGCTGTTCCCAATTGAGACTTGGAACAAATCGTCACAGTTTTCACGAAGAGACAATTTTTCTCATTGGATTGAAAAAGAGAAAATCGCATTTGAATTTGATCTCTTTTTCAAATGCTTAATTAATTTACACTTTAGCGTTCATTTAAATTCACCAATGCTACTCCATGAAAGAGGGGATGTTACCTGACACAAAACTACAAAACTAATATTTGTAAAGGTTAATTAAAGTTGTTTATTTTGTAAACAAACAAGATTGTGGAACGGAGCACTTACCCAGCACCAGGTGACTCGGCTCTAAAGAGTACTGAAACGTGCCTTGAAGATTATTCTTGGGGTAGAGTATTTGTCGTACACCGAAGCTTTATCTCATTTCAATTTAGATTCTTTGGCAATCAGGCGTAATCAAATATCATTATCCTTTTTCAAGAAAACCCTTGACCACACTGACCTTTTTCGTGAATTCTTTCCGCCTCAAAATACAAGAATGTTGCGGAATGAACCATTTATCCATGAAATTCGCAGCCGAACAAAACGTTATTTCACCAGTGTGCTTCCTACCTTAATCCGGTTGCATAACAAATATGGGAAGGAATGCCCCTCTGATAGGTTCTCTTGGTAGAAACATTTGGATTGTGTTCCTCTTAAGAAATGCCCTCTATTAAATTTTTTTTCTATGGGAGTGAAATTTTAAAGGTTAGATGTGACTGAAATTTTTAAGATCACAATAATTTCATCTTTGAAGTGTAAACTGCAACGGATTTTTTTTAGTAGTGTTCTTACATGAGTGTTGGTCATTAGTCATGTTATATGGTTTAATGTTTGTGAGTGTAAGCTGTAATGGTAAATGTTGAATAATTTTTGTAATTATTGGATTATGATTTTTTTTTAATTCTTATTTTAATTGCTTAATCTTTTTTATTATTTGACTGTTAAATCCATTGTAATTCAGTTTTTTTAACTGCGAAAATGGATTTTTTAATAAACGAATATAAATTTAAATTTCAATTTGCCTGTTCTTGAAAGCCTAAAATTTGTGCTTAAAATTGTCTCTTCGTGAAAACTGAATACACATTACACGCTCTCAATATAGCGCAGGTACAACACTGTTACATTTTTATACATCGGTTGAAGTCAAATTGTGTCTTCGTAAAAACTGCAAAACCATTTAAGTCTTGCCCATGGTTTTGATCATTTTGCCAACGTTATGTCTATGGAAAACAAAATTGTCTCTTAGTAAAAATTAATGCAGTTTAGTTGAATATTACCTCACAGAGAAAAATGTGATTTGGGTGATTTCAGTAGATTTGGTGGAAAATGATTACATTAAGTTGTATGCATTGCATAGCCTAGTTGATTTTGCCAAATAACAGAAACTTGAAAAAAATCATGATTTTGGGGTTGAATTGTCTCTTCGTGAAAACTGTGACGAAATTTTGAACCGACTGGAACAAATGGTTCAAGAGATACAAGTCCAAAAATAATTCAACCTTGTGGGTTTGTCACGTGACTAGTGACGACCTCATTAAGACAAATATCTGTTAGGACCATTCTTGGGTGTTGGTCTAAGTATATGCCAAGTTTCATTGCAATCACTCTTACTAAAGTGTTGATGTGTTATGACGAAATGATAATTGAAACGAAAAACACCGAAAAACGGGTTTGTTGTTAAAAATTGGATTTTTTCTTAATCATGACGTCACTATTCCATGAGATATTTCAATTTTTCTGGTTTTATGACCTAAAACATGTTTCTCTTAATCCTATTTACACTAACTTGTGTACTTTGGGGAAGTCTTCTGACGAGGGTTACGTTTTGACTTGAGTAAAAATCACCCTAACCCCTATCGACCCACTGGGCGCATTGACGTGTATAAATGGGTATATCGCAATTGCGCATTTTGGGCCCTTTTAACCCCAACATTTTCTCCAAAAAACCGCTGCAGGCCGTCTGTAACACTGCTTATTGTTAGAACTGTAGAAAAAGAAAAGCGTTTTGATTGATAATATGTTCCTGTGTCCTATACTTCACCATCGCGAACCGCAGAACGAAAACAATAGCTGCTTCGGTAGTGCAGCTGAAGCAGCTAATAAATATGGTTTATTATTATTATTATCATTCAATCACAAAAACTCGTTTCGCTTTAAAAAGTACACTTTTGACCAGGGATGATTTTCCAGGGCGAACTCAAACTGGCACCTCAAATAATGCTTGTGGACAAAACACGAGCAGTTTGTTTCAGGGGGCTTTTGATCTTGTCATTGTTCAATTCTACATTTAAAAAAACCTGTTGTATTTTAACATTTCAATAAAGGATTACACTAAACCACCATGATTATTACGTCAAAACCCCATATACTGTTAACGACAGCACCACGATGCAATTGATGATGCGCGATCTCTTGCTCAGTGCAAATAAGTGAGCGTTTTGCCTGACAATACAGGCCAGGCAGTCGTATATACCCTCCTCAACATATGAACCAAGCTATGGAACAGAGAGAACCCCCCTCCCGCCTTTGTGTTGGTCATTGTTATCCTGGTATCACAAGAAATATTTTCAGACATCTAGGGTATGTGTTAAGTGGCTGGAGTATGTATAAGCATTGGACTTGCTTTGGGAGGGGATTCCCCTGTGTCCCATTTTGTGTCAGGTATACTCCTCAGTGTTACCAGGTGGATCCACTCACAAAGGATGGGAGAATGCATAGTTCCAATGTACACATTTTATTCACTTAAAGACATTCAACAGGGATGATGAAGAACAATCTGAAAGATAAAAAAAATCCAGTAAATTACACGGAATTTGGTTTCCTTATTACAGCTTTAAAGTTAATTGTTCCAGGACAGCGATTCCGTTACTTTAATGTTTACCAGATTATCCAAAGCAGGAATGGTCCAAGGTTAAAGGTTATAGGTTTTACACAAAAAATCATCTATTGCTGTGAGATAATTCTTCAAGTTTATGCAAATAATTACATGTAACATGACTGAATGAGAAGTAGATCCCACAAAACTGCGTAGCGGTACAGCATTAAAATATCGTTTACCAATCAAAGTGTACTGCAAGTATGTGTATCTACAACCTGCAACTCACCGTGCCTCATGCCTCCCATAAGCGACAGGCTGCCAAAAATGTAAAGTTACCAGCAGAGCCTGGCAAAAAGGAAGGTGTTAACTCTGGCCGAAGTTGGATCGAAGTCGACAACTTGCGTATTTTTGCTACACAAGAAAACTCTAAAAATGCCCCAAAGAATGTCGTTATTCTAATAGACCGTATTTGCAGCGTCCCCAATTTCAGTCGTATTCCTGAACGTACAGTATCAATTTGATACCCTTAATGGGGTGGTATCAGGTGATTTGGGGGGTCGTAATGAAATAAAAGAGTATAGTCGGGATCTTTGGATTTAACGTTTTCAAATAAATACACTACGTTCGGGAATACGACTGAAATTGGGGATGCCGCGAATACGGTCTAGTCCTCGCGTAAAATCCGGGCTAGAAGTATGAGGACAAAAAAGTGTAAGGCCTCAAGAGGGCGCTAGTCGGGGTTGTTTATGCACCCCGCGTGCAGCACACTTGTTCTGCGAAAGCACATCGGGGCCTACATGTTAGCTGAGAGAAACACAATCATCGTATCTCAACAAAGGGATAGGAACCAGTGTCAGCTGAGAGAAGGGCGATAACACGACCTAGTGACATCTATAATGGGATGTATACCAGTTCGCTTTGTTTTGTGATCCAACTGAGGGTTAATCCCATAGCTCCCAATTTCTTTGTAGGTCCAGCGCGGTTTTTCCTGACTGGAGTAGGAAGTGACATGCTACCGATTTTCTTCCATGAAAATGGGATGTGTTTAGTGTAAGAGCACTTTATTTATGATTGATGTGTACCCAGGCACCAACTACACGTTTTATATTAAAACAGTGACTGCGGGGTGAATAAAGAGAAATAAGATGGCAGCCTCCATGAAAAGCTAAACCAATGTTTGGTGAGTCCGTTCCTTTTGTCCCATTTACTGGGCAGAAAGAGCCCCTAAATACAACAATGATGGTGATGACATGAGGGAGTAGAGTTTGCTAATTGTCAGAGCCATGTGCTCCTCCGAGCTTATTTGCTGTTGCTGCACCGGAAGGGATGAACAAAACTAAGCGCGGCTAAAATAGCAATCTGGTATTTGAATGGGCAAGAAAACCGTAAAGAGTAAGCATTGAGTCCTTTCGAGGTTTAAACAGACTTATGAAGTATCATTGATTAAATTTAATTATCGATTAGATTGATTATTAGAAATTAATGAAGACCATCATCCGTCGAAAACTGTACCAAACAAGAACTCGGATTTATTCTTGAAGTTTGAAAACAATTTCACGTGCTTACCTTTAGTAAGTTTCGTTATCCACTTCCGCCGGAAAGAAAGTGGAAGACAGCTGTAGACGATCTGCAATCCCTTCTTTGTCAAGAATTTTAACGTAAAATCGTATGCTTTAGTTTCTATTTTTTGTAAATTTCCCTTTTTTTTGTATCTATGGTAGTACATTTTAGTTGTTTATGTAATTGTAAATTTGAATGCTTTCTGTCTTAGGACCGCTTTATTCAAATGTTTGTTAGAATGAATAAACCAACGATGAACTAGTGGGATTTAAGCGTTTCAGAGATTTTGCCTTGTAAAGGATTGTGGTATTTGGCTATTATTATTGTTGTTATTATTTGGTTTGTGCTTCGGCAAAAGTTTCTATTAAGTCCGGTCGAAATGCATGGTTAACTATAGTCTTCCCTTGAACTTCATTTCATATCCAGGAATACACAGGGTTTAGTTTTTCTTCCTGTTTTATTTTGCGAAACTGTATACCTTAGCTTACCCCGAGTTCACAAAGCCACTGGATCTGGACGTTCTAGTGAGTGTCGATATCAGTTTAATAATATTACCAAACGAAACCAAGCTGATAACCTGTTGAAGTGACTTTGAGCAAGACTAAAAACTTGGGCAGGAGCTTTACTTTTAAACTAATTTCTTTAATGCTAGTTAAAACAAATTTGACAAGGAGAAAAAAATACACCACAATTGCCAGTTTGAATGGCTGTCATTTGTCCCTTCTGTTTTGCCCAAGGGTGGTCATACCTGACCAAACAAGAGGGGTCAGCATTCCAGGATAAAATCAAAGTAAAATCAGTGTTACAGTCTGCTAACGTGTGTCGTTCTTTTTATACATATCACACGTGTTAACTTTATACTTTGTGGTAAAGAGTGCGAAATTGTCAAAATGCCGTGATAAAAAAATGCACTTTCCTCCCTCCAACCCTTTCACATTTTAAACTCTCAACAAGACCATTCCTTCCCTTCAAAACCCTTCAATTGATTTGAAAGAGATCCTACAGTGCAATAAGTTTCAATTTGTCTTGAACGAACAGAAGAGAGTATATGCATAGTAAGTGCATTTAGAATGGCTGATCGAGATAACATAATACTAGCCAGAACTCAGAGCACATTGCGGCTACGGAGATTTTAGGGTTTCCCTTGCGCATGCCCCGCTCTTTGGGAGAAACCATCGCTCCCTCCCCATTGGCTACGCCACGCATGACTTTTGTGCTTGTTTTCTTAATATCTTTATCATTAAAAATGTGATTTGTGAACTCAATCAGACACTTGCTATGCTGGACTTCAACCCTATCAGCAGCAAATTCATTATGCATAGTGATTTGAATGACAGGCTCAGACAAGGGCATAGGTCCCCCCCCAAAAAAAAAGTGCCGATTGTGTTTTGATGATGTCGAAATGGATTGAATGGAATGGATGGGATGGTGGCCACGAACAGATAAAGTTTCTTCAAAAGGCAATGGGCATGGCTTGAACAAGAGAGGGCACAATTAGAGCAACGGAGGTGGGGATTTTTGGTCGAAACTTTGGTGGGAATTGCACTTCGTCGCTTCACGAATGAGTATGAAATGCACGTGCTGCGTGCGCTTCACTACCACGAAAATAAACACTTTCCATCAGCCTAGCTCTTTTCAACCGATGGGGGAGGGGGTGCTTCTCCTCAAGGTGAGGTCGTACCCTAGTTGTAGTGGGATCATCGCCTGAGCAGATCAGTGCCCAGCTAGCTCGGCATCGGCACCCATTCCCTTTCCAACCGCTGACGCACTAGCCATTCTCCGGGGCTCACAGATAAGGTTTGTGTTGGAGTATAGTTGTGTGTTATAAAGTCAAAAGTCATAATGCCAATCGATCAGTTGATTGTTGGGTCCGTAGGTGACTCCCAAACAGACAGGTTCACACTGCACGTACGCAGAACGCGAGTACACGTACTCTAATGTACGTCTACAGCAGCAAATGACTCGACTATTCGCGACAAAACATGGCACATTATTCTGGTTTGTGCGCACTGGTTCATGTGCTTGGACCCTGGACTATCTCCAGGGCACTGTAAAAACGCTTCTGTAGCTTTTCGAGCACTCCAAGGCACAAGCTGACAAGCACACTCGAGCAATGTCTTATTCCTGAAAGAGCTGGGGCGGAATCTGTCCCCACTCTTCGACATTTCCCCACATCGTCACGGTGCATTTATTTTTTTCGTTTGAAACTTTATTAGTATTTCACCCTACGACCGCTCGAAATCTAATCTAGAATCATTTTTTGAAGTCTCATATGACATCCCCTACAGATTTTTGTTCTTTTCTTTTTTTTACCAGAGACAGATGTGCTCAAACGCAAATTTTTCCTTTGACATTGTTACCATGACGCTCAGGAAGACTCGCTTGAGGGCACAAACGTTCCACAACCATTAACGATGCATAGCGGAAATGTGTTGAATGTAAAATTTCCATTTTCACTTAACAAGCGGCTCTTACTAACTTGGTGTACGTTCACAGGATCAAAACTAGAATAAAAGACGAGCTTCATATGTGTTTCAAGCTGCGATAAACTTTACCTAATAATGAAACAATGGTATATTCCAACTCGTCTTATCATGTTTACAGTATAGCTATTTTTATCTAAGTTAATAAACTATCCTCTTCACCTTTGCCTACAGAGAACTTTAAGATAAACTTAGAATGAAGGTAAAGTTTAATCGCTAATATCTTCTCAGGTAGTTGAACAAATAGTTCTTGCCACAGTCAACTGCCTTCTGAGATCAGATTTCTTCGTTCTGGATTTTTCCCCTCAAAAATCAAGTGGATTTCTCATGAATGCGAGTGAATTATGTTCATGGGCGCCCAATTAAATTATTTTTTAAAATCCCAGTATTAGTAGGGGGATTGGACAGTTCTGGAGCACCTCCCTTGTAGCTTAGTACATGGGAAATATGTCCAAACTCAATCTGAACTCGCTGACTTTATTCACTCTCAAACCTTTACCTGTGGCTCCTTATTCGCTTAGGCCTATACAGCTTTTATAGTATAAAATAACTGTGTACATGTAGCCGTGTGTGGTATAAAGTCTAGCCTTGCTGTCGTGACTGTGGTTACGACGGTATACGGTTGCGTGTGGTTGCGGTATAGTAGCTGTTCACTAGAAACCAAAAACAACAAATAACAAGTGAATAATAAATGAGAAATAGCGGAGTCCAAGATTTTAACTTAAAACGTCTGCTTGAGCTCTCTATGAAATGTACATGATAATTGGTATCCCGGCGAATGATTAAAATAAGCCCAAGTTTATGCCCCCAAATCTTCCCAGATTTTCACCTTTAAACCCTTTAAAATGGCCCAAGTTTACTTCATTTAACTCCTTAATGCTTATAATTTACATCTAATAACAATTTCATACCGATTGTGTAGAGTCTGGGGTAATTATTAGCGTAAGTTTCTGGGGTTTTACGTTACTTGCGTTCAGAAATTACATGTCATGTGTGAACTTTGACCTAAACCCAAAAAATAGAATGAGGGCGCCCTACAATTTTATGAGACGTTATATCCCTTTTCCGACCAGTTTCTCCCTTTCACCCACCACTCGTGCCGGGGATTCCCACTTCACTCACCTTGAACTCTTGACCCCGGCGCACTTTTCCTGTAAACAACTCGTGACTCGACGCCAACTCCCCTTTCACCCACTCGCGCCGGGGATTCCCACTTCACTCACGTTGAACTCTTGACCCACTTTCCTGTAAACAACACGTGACCAGCACCGATCGCACCAACAATCACTCTCAAACAATCACTCTCAAACAAAAAAGGACTTCCCGACGCTACAAGTCGAGACTTGCCCGACCTGAACTCGTGACCTCTACTTAAAGCGTGGCTCTGTTCAAAGCAAAACACGCTATGTTTACAACCGCCTTAAATAAATGGCTTCTATATAAAAATAACAATATATATAACAAACATGTCAAGTTGTTGAAAACGGTTCAAAAATATAATATTCCTTTTGCACAGAAATCCCGATACGTCAAACAGGACTTTATTGAAGCGATTAAAGCTTACACTGAGCCCGAGGAAATTGCTGAAGTCGACATTAGAAACGTCAGGCGCTTTCAGGGCAATTTCCGCAATTGGGATTTGATACACTTTTTTATTTTTACAAAACTTTCATCGAGAAAAAAGCGTTGGAAGAACTAAAAGAAATTGGTTCTTACAAATTACAAACGAATATCAAAGTTCAGTTTAGATTGGAAAAACCTGAAAAAACTGAATTTGGCGTATTTACCTTTCCGGGCGACAACGATGCAGTCGCAAATAAAGCCGACGTTAAAAATGCACTCACTGAACAGAGGGAAAAACAAGTAAAAGAGGTGGAGGCTCATACACAAAAAGGCTTGGGTTGGATCTTTGACAAAGTCGTTGCTTTCTACATCAACGTGGTTAAATATAATCCAGTGGGTTCTTCTTACATTCCGTTGCCTAAAGAATCGGGAGACAAAAAAAGCAATCATAAATGTCGAAAATAAAGATCAAGAATGTATCCGATGGGCGTTGCGGGCAGCTTTAAAATTATATTCTGACAACGTCAAAAGCCAGCTAGAAACAAATCCAAAATATAAAATAAATAAGGAGCAAACATCGACTTACAGGTCAGAATCAGATGGTTTAAGTTTTACAAACATAAGCTTTCCGACACCGATTCCACAAATCCCACGTATCGAATTACAAAATAACTTGGCAATCAATGTGCTTGGTTACACCTACAAAGATGGTCTTTACATTCTTTACAAAAGCAAGCGCCCAGAAGAACCGATCAATTTACTTTACTTTAACAAAAGTGAAGAAAATCACTACTGTTGGATTAAAAAATTTTCTAGGTTGACGGGCGATACCGATAAACACGACAGCCAAAATCACTGGTGTTTACATTGCATGTTGCATTTCCAAATGGAAGAAAAGTTAACCAGACACAATGAAGATTGTCAAGGCTTAAACGTTCCCTCATATACGGTTTAGTTGCCGGCCCAAGGCGAAAACATTTTACAATTTAAAAATTACAAAAATAAACAAGACGCGCCTTTTGTAATTTACGCAGATTTTGAGTCTGTTTTAGAAAAATTACCGCTGACAGATACAAACACGGTCAAAACACAGATTCACAAGCCTTGTAGATACTCGTACGTGGTCGTCAGATGCGATGGAGTTTGCACCAGCCAAAAGACATACAGAGGTCAAGACGCGGCTGTTAATTTTGTACGGTCACTTTCTAAGGAAGCATCTAAGATCAACGAAACGTTTAAAAACAAAGCGGAGTTGATCTGGTCGCCCGAGTTACAAAAGAATTACGAAAATTGTAATCGCTATTGGATCTGCGAAAAGTTGATAGACAAGAGAATAGAAGAATCTCAATGCCAGTGTGACATTCCAAATGAACCAAAAACAAAAGCCGACAAAATTGATTTCTGTCATAAAAATGAAGCTGGGTTCAGAGAATGGACATTTTAAGATTGCGAAAAGCCCATCAACAATTTTAGAAAGGTCAGAGATCATTGTCACGTGACAGGAAAATACCGAGGCCCCGCGCGTGCCAGGTGTAATCTCAAGTTAAGAATAGTGGTCAATCAAACACTCATTCCGGTGATTTTACATAATTTAGAAAAATACGACGCACATTTAATCATGCAAGGCGCCCACAAATTTTACGGAAAATTAATCAAGTTGATCGCTAAAAATACTGAAAATTACATTTCGTTTTCTTCAGTTTTAGCCAACTCAGGTTTTTAGACTCGTTTTATTTCATGGCGGCTTCGCTAGATCGGTTGGTTAAAAATTGTTCATTCGATGATTTTAACTAACTATATAAAAGGTTTCCAAATAATACAAATTTATTGTTGGAAAAAGGAATTTACCCTTATGAGTATATAGACTCATTTGATCGATTTCAAGAAACAAAACTCCCGCCTATAGACGCTTTCTATAGCTCTTTGAGACAATCTGCCATAACTGAACAAGAACATACCCGCGCGAAAACAGTCTGGAAAACATTTGGCTGTAAAAACCTAGGCGACTACCATGACTTATATGTACAAACCTATGTCTTGTTGCTTGCGGGCGTATTTGAGAATTTTCGGAAAGTCTGCAAGAAGAACTACGGCCTTGAACCGGCTAACTATTACACATCACCGGGTCTCTCTTGGAACGCTCTCCTAAAACACTCGGATAAAAAATTGGAATTACTGACAGACATCGATCAACACCAATTTTTTGAGCGGGCAAAAAGAGGAGGTATCTCAAGTGTAGGAGCCAAACGATATGCAAAGGCCAATAATCCAGAACTACCTGATTTTGACCCCAATCAACCACAATCACACGTTTTGTATTTGGACGCAACCAATTTGTATGGCTGGGCGATGAGCAAATATCTGCCTATAGGGGAATTTACCTGGGAAACAGACTTAGAAAAATTTACCTACTATTACATCCAAGAATTGCGACTAACTGACGACTACGGTTACATGTTTGAGATTACTATGGATTACCCGGAATGTCACCATGACAAACACAATGACTTTTCACTTGCACCCGAAAATATGTCGGTAACAAACGAATGGCTTTCAAGTTATCAACAAAATTTGCTACAGACCCCGTATCGTTGCCCGCTTCACTTTGAAGCGGGTAAGGAGCTTATCGTTTGTCTATCGTTTCCCGCTTCATGAACCGGTTCTATTTTGACTTGGTGCCTAATGGCGAAGCGAGCCAAGCGAGCACAGTTAACAAACTCGTGTCTAATCTCAACACCAAAGAAAAATACGTGGTTCACTATCGTACATTGCAAAAATATCGAGTATTGAAATTTCGTCAAAAGCCGTGGATGAAAAGCTACATCAACAAAAACACAAAACTGCGCAAATTGGCAAAGTCTGATTTTGAGAAAGACTTTTTCAAATTGATGAACAACTCAGTCTTTGGCAAGACGAAGGGAAATGTTAGATATCGCATGGACGTTCATGTATTGAGAGACTTACAAGACGGTGATAAATACAGAAAATTAACTTACAAACCAAATTACAAATCAACGATTCCATTTGAAAAATGTGAGCTTTCGTTTGTGGAGATGTACCGAACCAAAACAAAATTAAACAAGCCAATCTATTGTGGCGTAAGTATTCTCGATATCAAAAACGTTGATGTACGATTTTTATTACAACGAAATAAAATCAAATTTTGGTGAAAAAGTAAATTTACTTTATACGGACACTGATTCTCTGTTAGTTCAGATTCAAACCGATGATTTAAACGGCTACCTGAGTAAAAACGTACATTATTTGACTTTAGTAATTACCCGCCCGATCATCGACTTTACAATTCAAAAAACAAAAAAGTCATCGGTAAATGAAAGACGAATTTGGTGGTCAAACAATTTCAGAGGTCGTTTGCATACGTCCAAAAATGTATTCGATCTTAACTACTGATCAAAATTTAACTAAGGCGAAATGTGTAACAAAAGTAGTAACTCAAAAGACCCTAACCCACGAGATATACAAAAGTTGTCTATTTGACCGGGTTTCTCATTTCGATAAACAGCAATTATTTAGATCAGACAAACATCAGATATTCACGGTGTCGCAAAACAAGCTAAGCCTCTCGCCGTTGGACACAAAGCGCTATATTTTGCCGATTGGAATCGATACGTTAGCTTACGGGCATAAGCTACCCCAGTTATTACTCAGCCGGTAATTCGGTATCCTCGGGTACGACCTGAAGTTCCACTTTGACAAAACTCCTATTTGGCCCGTTTAACAAATAATATAAAGTGGGGCCTGTTTTATCCGCTTGCCTTTCACCCGTTTAAATTGGCTCGTGCGCTTTTCAATGTGGTAAACGTCCACGGACCAGACCGGATCTGTCGCCTTCTAACGGTGCCGCCCTCTTGCTCGCCCGGGTAATATAAATACCGAACGACCACGTCTGGAGGAAGTTCTCTTTGGGTCGTTATTACAGGTGCACTCGGTGTTTCACTCGGTCTAATTTGACGGCTTTTGCAGGAACGGCATCGATTAAACGCGCTTTTTCCTCGTTTAACGATTTCACGACCTGGGGCAAACGTTCTACCCATTCCACGTTACGAATACCTACGTTTAACATTTCTTGAGCGTATTGGTGGCCGAATAAACGCTCGGCTAAAGTGCGGTTAAACCTTTCCACGATCCCCTGCGACCTGTGAACACCCGGCTCACCCAATTGAATTTCTACCCCGTGTTTTGCCATTAACTTTTTAAACACGCCTTTAAATTCAGATCCGGAGTTTACCCTTATGAATTTACGCCAGGCCAGAGGTGATCGCTCGTAATTTTCTACCTAGCTTCGCTTACTTGCTCGGCGGTTTTACTGGTCAATGGCTCGGCTTCTTTATACCGCGAACCGACGTCTACTTCGGTCAAAGCATATTTAAACGTTTTTTCTTTTTATGCGGTCCCAGGGTAAGTACAAAACGTCCGTTTGATGCGCGTAATTAGGTTTGACCGATTCTGATTGCAACATTGTAGGTCTGGGTACGTAATTTGTCGCGGGTAAATATATTTGCCAGACGGCCTGCTTTTTTAGCCTGTTTGTAATAACTGATTTGTCTGCACCGGTCTTTTTGTGCAGATGATCAACCGCGCTTTCACCCCGCCAGTAGCCCTGTGGGCTGTAAAACAACTTTGAAAATTTTGGTTCCATTTTAAAATAAAGTTACGCAAATCGATAAGCTGAGAAACCGACTAAAGCCGTTCCACCTAAAATCCTAACAAACTCGCAAATCTTTTTATCTTCAGAAGGCTCATAGAATCGGATAATCTAGGCTCTGGTGGTAACGGCGTAATATTTTTTCAACCGGTCAATTCTGAATAAGCTCGTAAAGCTTCGTCCACGTTTACAAATGTCTGCTGACTCGCGCGTTCTTGTCGCATTCGTTCGTTTAAAAAGTCTAGCATGTGCACGCGGTTTTGTTCCCGCCATCATAAAAGCACTAACCATATTTAAATTAAATTAAATGAATAGCGAAATTAAAGATCAACTGTCAGAAATTCAAGCCGACCTAAGCAACCTCGAGCAGATGCTGGGTGACATGCGCGCCGATATCGATCACATCGGTGATATCCAAAGTGAAAAATACGAAGACCTATTTTTTGCAGCGGGTTTAACGTTAATTGCGTTTTCATTCTTCTTTAAAATATTTCAATAAAATAAAAATAAGAATCGTAAATAAGAATCGTAAATAAGACTAGTATATTATAAAAGTAATATGTCGAACCAATACACCAAAAAACTAAACCCGAGTCGCAAGCTTAAAGTTCCTCGCGCGATCAAAGGCGAAAGAAAAGAAATCACAATTACCCATAACCCGAGTACCACAGCCGCGGGTCACACGCCAAACGTAAAATTCCCGGCTTTAGGCACGGACGACGTCATTGTACTCGGCACGGCCAAACTCGCTTTTAAACTTGATCTTGACGGCGCCTCGGACGACAACCGCACCGTTTATAACAACGTGGCGCGAAACCTGGTCTCAGAAATCAACGTGAGTCTCCAAGGAAACAAGATAGTCAGTTACCGAGTTGCAGACGTGTTTCACAATTTTAAGGACAATTGGCTGGCTAGGCGCTGGCGACAAAAACGAAGCCACAAACAACGGTAAGGATAAAGCGATTGCCGACGCTTTTAAAAATCGTTACGCGATTGATTCCTTTAGACACGCCGATGATGACGGATCATTCCCCCTTTTATTCGTCGGGGTTTAAAGAGCCTCTAACGTATCAACTGACTTCTAACAGTCACGACAAAGTGGTCAATTCGTCAGATACAGCCGCAGAATACTCAATTTCGGACCTGACTTTGGAATACGAAGTCGTCACTAATCGAGATCTGGCGCAAACCTTGAGGAACAAAAAACGATGTATTACCTATTGGACAGGATTCACTCGTGGAAAAAACAAGCGGTCAATAAGTCTGACACGTTATGGAACATCAGTATCAACCAGACGATCAAGAGCTTGAAAGGAATTTTGATCCTGTTTAGAGACCCGGCTATCAAAAACCCGTGAAGATTTTAT
Source organism: Acanthaster planci (assembly GCF_054643075.1). Taxonomy (NCBI): domain Eukaryota; kingdom Metazoa; phylum Echinodermata; class Asteroidea; order Valvatida; family Acanthasteridae; genus Acanthaster; species Acanthaster planci. The sequence goes on along the minus strand of NC_141790.1, from coordinate 786,729 downwards.
AATTTGCACGTCACAAAAACGGTCGTCACGGTCGAGGGCAAGCCGAATCAATTGTACTCACAGGGTCTGTTTGAATACAAACATTGGAACGAGGTGACAAAGTACTTTGGCGATTCAGATACCGAGTCGGCTCGCACGGTAGCCAAAGACTTAAACTTAAACTTAAAGATTTTAAATCTAAATACCGGTTCACGTTTGAAGCTATCGTGATCATCTGTCCAACGCTTTTTAAGAATAAAACGTATTTAGAACCACTGTGGATTTACACAGATGACAACGTTTACTTGTGCGATTTGGATCGGAAAAAGTTGGAATTAGAAGTTGGAATGGGATTTCGACGGGGAAACTACGCTTTTTATAATCGACGACTGCGCGGCTGATCAGTTTATCAAATATCGAAAGAGGTCCAAAGGGGGTAACACCTGCACTCTTAGTAAGATGGCGTTTAGCGGTAGACACTATAAGCATAGCTGTTGGCTCTTAACCCAAAAGTATAACTCGGTGCTCAAGGACGTGAGGGAAAATACTGCCTGGACTGCTATTTTTAATTGCAAAGATAGATCGTCCTTTGACCAATGTTTGGATGAAAACGATGTGGTACCCGACTGCAAGCGAGAAAAAAATTAAAAATACTTGCGCGACGTTCGATTCAGTAAATTGGTGTTAAACACGGAACTGCCGGTGGGCTACTTGATTAACTAGTTTGTAAGCATTTTCAAGTAAGAAAAAAAAAGATAAAATAATTACTATTAATAAAAAGTATAAATATTTTTGAAAATAATCAAAAGCGTTGTGCCAAGTGTAGATTGCTCGTTAACTCGGAAAATTTTACAACTCAGTAAACGGGTAAAATCAATGCAACCTTTAACGACTGTTTAGTTAAGGTAAAACGGCATCAAGAGTTAAACAAGTGTCAGTACGGTCGGCAAAGAAACATGTGTGTGGAATGTAACGGGTCATCGATTTGCGAGCACGGGCGGCAAAGATATGTTTGTCAAGAGTGCAACGGAAATTGGATATGTGAGCATAAAAAAGAAAAACGTTGGTGCAAAATTTGCTCTGACCCAATCAAAGTAACGATTCGGGGTTGGATTCGTAATTCTCGCCAATCAGATAAAAAGTACAATCGATATGACCCTGATCATTTCATCGATACGGATTTCTGCCGATGTTTAATTGAAGATTACTTAATTTGCCCCTATGAAGACTGTCTGCCCCAATTGCAATTCTCAGAAAACAAAGATGACTTGGGTACCATCGAACTAAAAGATAATTCAATAGGTCACGTTAAGTCTGACTGCGTTTTGTGCTGCTTGAGTAGTAACTATAAAAAGAAGTCAAATAAAACGATATTTGCTGATTAAGTACTTATGAACTGGTTAGTAATTACTTACCTTTTGCTATAGCTGGTCTGACGTAGCCTGGCTATAAGCAAATTTTATTTTTGAATGATAGCTGTGTTACAATACGTTCAACTGGTTGCTCAGCTAGTTACAGCAGCTAACTTAACATACTATACGATCGAGTACCTACGCTTCAAAAAAGGTGTCAACAAAATAAACACGTATATATATTTAAATGGACGAATCAAAACTATTCTCACCGATTCAAAAACAGAATCAACCGAATCCCAACCCAACGTTTAAGACCGACTCTGTTAATCTAAAAAGTATCTCGCCAAAAGAACAAGAAAAATTATTCAATTTGTACGAAGTTAAGTTTCGTAAAGAGATCGTAAAAACTCTTGGCCACGCGATCCTAAGTTTGTATTCTCGCTTGCTAGGAATAGCCACCCCGATCGATCTCCTGGGATTTAACGTCAACTTAAAATCCGAAGAAGCGCTGACTAAAGACTTAAACGATGATCCGATTATCAGTCAGACGATGGGTCACTTACCGAGGTTTGTTATAAATACGGGGTATATTTGTCACGATTGACAGCTATGCTGATTACCACTAAACACCTGGATTTCAACAAAAGTTCTATTATATTAAAAGAAGATGTCAACAAACGAAGCGACCCCAAACGAAGAGAGCACCCCAGCGAACATGAACGAAGTGACGAGCGAAGCGAGAATTACCCCGGTAAAATCTCAAATTCAGACAGTAACTAAAGCTAAAAATCCGAGGCGAGTGGAGCAAGGTACGAAATTAGCCGAGCATAACAAAAAAGGTGAAACAATAGCTCGCCAAGATTAAATTAGCGAGCGAAGAGAGCACGAGCGACCCGATATCGGAAAATAAAATCTATCAAACGGCCATCGAAAACAGAAATTTGATATTTGGTGGATTGGCCATTGGAGCGCTTGCGGTCTATTTAATTGGAAAAAATAAGTCGACGACGTTAAAAGCTGAACTGATTACACCAACTAAATTACAAGAACCAATTACATCAACCAAATTACAAGAACCGATTAAAAGCGACCGACCCAAGATTTTAGATATGGAATAAATTTGGATTAAATTTAAAAACTCCTTATATATAAAGATGAGTAACGCTAAATCAATCGACGTAAACGGAATCGCCATTACTTTTTACCACGGTGCCGTCGTTTCGGCGATCTCCATGGGTTACGCCATGCTATCGAGTAAGCTTTTTAAAATTAAACCGCCAGATCTAAATAAATTACCTGTCGACTGCGCTGTCTAGCGGTGCATTGGCTACCCAGGGTTGGTTGGTGGCGCAAGGTATATTATCCGCGAGCCTGCCCACCGCTTAAAAAACGTATATTATAAAAGAAATGGCCAAAGGAGGATTCGACCCGGAAGAAATGCATCTCTTGGAAGATCAAGAAATACAAACAAACGACCAAGATTTTGTTGACAATAACTTATCTTCAGATCGACAAGAAACGTCCTTTACAGAAGGTGCAACGGCAGAAGAAGAAGAGCCAGAAGATACCTTCCATACCTGCGGCACGGTTGGATCAAAAACGACGACAACGTCGGTTAAACCAAAACTGTACTTAAATCCCCGACCAGGTTCCGGCCAATAGGTAACTAATCCAAAAGTCGATAAATTTTACAAAAATTACCGTGACATGGGTAAAACGGACATACCAGAAGACCTAAATTACAATCTATTTGTATATCGAAAAAATAAAGGGCTATTTTTAAAAGGTGTGGAAATATGGGCAAAAAAAGGAAGTACTTTTAACGAGTAACAAGAAAGGGGAAGTTGGTCGATTTGTAGCCCGGGCGAGCCAAAGTTTAACAGCGATTCAACCGGAATAAAACGAGCTAAAGAAATTGCCCGCAGCTGCAGATCGAGTTTGCGAAATTATTGAAGATCTGACCGGAAAAATAAAGAAGTTCAAACAGATCTCATCGAAGAAAATAAATTCGTACAAACAGAAGGATTAAATTTTCGCCAGTTGGCCGCCTTGGACGAATCGTTACAAAACACCAAAGGGACATTAATTTTAAATCAGGGTAAATTGGATCGGTTAGACGATAAGATTCAACAAGTCAAAGACGAATTAGAAGAAGCCTCGACAGACGCAGAAAGAGAAGAATTCCAGGAGCAGTTAGTCAATTTACAAATCGAGAGAGTTGGAAGATTAGAAATCATAAATAAAAAATACAGAAAAACTTCGTACGCAAATAAATCGAATTGAAGAAACGATTACGGCAGTGATGGATTCGGATTTGATGCTACGCGAGAGAATTAGAATCTTATTTAGAGAGCAAGGCGTCACGATCATAAGCATTTTAACGGCTTTTGGATTGGCCGCGAGTACCATCGTTAGTAGCATCGTAGCTAGCGTCAGAGCTGTTGGCAAGCCAAGTCCTACGCCTGAACCGACACCAGCACGAAAACCAACGCCGACTCCCCCCTCAAAAGGTGGAATTACAGATTGGATCAAACGGCAACTGTGGAATTTGGCAAACGATTTGAAAAAACTCGGATTGAAAGCTTTAGACGCTTTGCCCGGAATTATCGGGAGCGTTTTGAGTTGGATTTTTAACGTGGCGAGTAAAGCTGTCGGATGGGTGGCGGATCACGTGTGGACCTTGTCTGTAGGCGTGAGTGTTTTGATTTTGACGTACGTGCAAAAAGGGTAAATGGGTTTAAAATAGGCAAAAAAATAAACCCTGTTTTCCCCATGGGAGAACAGGTATTTTTTACGCCTTAAATCAAACCGTTTAAGTGAAAACTTTAAACAACATAAAACCGATGACACCCACGGCAACGGCTCCAACGGTTCCGGTTCTTTTTTGTTCGCCTCTTCATTAAAATCATTTTCCAAATTCAAACTCGGTACGTAACCAGTCTTCATATCCTCAGTCGCGACTTGTAAATTATTGATATAACCCTCAAAAGTGCCGATGCGTTAGTCCATGCCCGAAGGCACCAGATATAACCCCTGGGCGACTACAAAGTCCAAAGGCGTTTTTGCGTATTGCAACGAATCTTGAAATTGGTCGATCGACTGTTCGAGATTTGGGTCTGAATTGATTAAAGACTCTACGATCGTAATAAATGCCGTTAGGCGTCTACTCCGGTGCCGGGGGCTAAAACGCAGGTCTTGGTCTGTGCCTGTGCCCCGAGTAACGCGTAAACGTAAGCTCGAATTGATTCGTTTATTTTGGTGATTCCCACGTCCGTCAACCGAGACTCTTTAGGAACAAAATCCCACCAGGTCAAAGTGACCGCGTCCGACTGTGAAATCCAGGTGACCGTGTAGGTACTCGCGTGTACCCATGTGAGTAGATCCCGCGTATTTGGCCTTGGTCAAGTGTAAGTCGTGCGCGTCGTAGTTTTTACCCGGGACAGGTACGTAACCGTTGTCGTAATAATAAGCGGTACCTAATCCGTTCGACAATGTGTCGCAAGTTTGTTTGTACGATCTGTTTGGGTCTACGTGAAAGTTAAATAAAGCCGACACGTATGGATTGGGGTCGGACCGCAGATCAAAACCCACGCCGCAGGCCGTCGTCGCGCGATAGACCGCGAAATTAAATTGATTTTGATAAAACGGTATTGGCTCGGTCACCCAGCGATTGACGGCTTCGCCCGTGGTTACTTTCGGTATTTATACGCGTGTGTTAAATCTGGAAACTCGGCTGAAAGGGAATTTTCTTCGTTGACTAAAATTGTTAGGCTACTAAAGTTTACTCCCATTTATTTTATAAGTTTTTTAAAGGAGGGGCCGTCGGTTGGGTCGATTCTCGATAAGCGGGTGGTAGGTTTTGATATCGTACCGACTTTGTAAAACTTATTCGCCAAGTTTTTTCATAAGATCTTTTTTTAAAACCGCCGCCCGTTCGTTGGCTAGCACTTCTGCTCTCTCGTTGACTTGGCGTTCAAATTCTTCTTTGGAAGTTTCTTTAGTTTCTTGCAATTTTGTAGACGTACTCGATCTGATCTTTTCTTTCATTTCGTTAAACTTTTTCAGCTCGGATAAAATAAGGACGAATTCTTCCTGGGATATATCACCGTCTTCAATCGCGTGAGATACGTATTCCTCGATGGTGTTTAATTTAGCGTCTGCCAACATTCGAATTTGGTCGTGTTTTTTGGTTTTGTGGGTGAGTCTACGGGAGGCGTACTTTAGCAAAGCGTAAGCACCGAACGCACCGATAGCGATACCTTCCATCACAAGTCCGACGGGTCCTGTAACGACGCCCAAAAAATACCGACGGCTGCCGAGGTCGCGCCCAGTGCTTCCAAGCCATACTCCACGTATCCGAGTGCGGTTAAAAGTCGTTTGATCTTTTTGTAGCTAGCTTCGCGCGAGTTGCGTTCTCTCTAAATTTGAGATTTAATTTCTTCGATCTTTCTGAGTCTGTAAGTTTTGGTGCTCGCTTCGCTCGCTTCAGCCGAGTTTAAAGTCAAATCTGGGTATATCATCTTTTATTATATACGCGTTTTAAAAAATGTCTAACTCGATTAAAATTTTGCCGATATTATTCAAGAGCTCAGCTCGATCGTTTTTAACAGAAAAAGTCAATTTACTGATGTTTCTGCGTTCTAACTTTTTAGGCGTTTTACACGTCAAGGGGGATGAGGTGTGAGGTTTGGTAGATATCACGTATAGCAAGTATAAAGACTGCCCGTTATAAAAGTTGTCAAATGTATTTAATTGTTTGCAATGAATAAACGCGAGTTTCAATTTGTTTAAATCGTACTTGCCTTCGTAAATAACGTTGGGTAAAAGTTTTATTTTGGGTAAGTTCAATAGCTTAGACACTTCTTTATTTAGTGGCAACTTGAGATTGGGGTCCGTAATGGCCAAAGTCACCCTTTTAGATTCTGAGTGAACCTTAAAAGAAACGCCTGGAATCGAGTTTAACAAATATATATATATAGGTTCAGTTAGCCCCGTCAAAAACAGTCTTTTAGTTAATTCTCTTCTGGGTCTCGTGGGTGTTACGGGAGCGTTTGTGGTAGGTCGAGTTGGGGGATTCCCTTCGTAAATTTCACATAAAGGTTGTCTTTGCCCCTCGAGCAGTGAAGCTGATTTTACTATTTTTTTGTTGATATCATAAGCTAAACGAGCTCGCGTTTCTGATGGTTGTCTTTGGTTTAACTGATCTTCTAAAGTTACGATTTCTTGGCTTAGCTGCTCAATTTCATCAGCGATGATGCTGATTTCTTCCTCTAAGTTGCCTTTTTTATTTGCTTGGATCAATCTGTTTTTAGCTGTTTGTACTAATTCTGAATTTGGAGATACGTCCGTTCTTTTCTCTGAAGGAATTCCGGGGGCCTACCGTCAAAGTTTGTATCCCACTCAATTTCAGTCGCGTTTGTTACGTTAAAATAACCAGCTTCAAACTGAATATTCTTTACTCGGACGACTTTGTCGCCTTTGGTGTTTTTAATGACATCTCTCAATTTAAACGTCTGCTCGCTCTCGGTTAACTAAAACGTGTGAGTCTCCATTTTATTATATACGTTTTGAAAAATCTTGTTTGGCGAGGTTTAATTTGTCGAGGGCGTTTTCCCCGTGCTTATCCGAAACTTGAAATAGATCTTTCACTTTAGATTCGGTTTCCCCGGTTGTCTCTTGATAACACACCGCGATTAAAGCCTTCAACGGTTTACCTCTACAGATCTTACCGTTTAAAACTTGGTTTAACTTATATTCTATTTCACCCGCTTCGCCGTTTTTTAAGCAAATGTTATATTTTTGTATGGTTTTCTCGATTTCGGTGGCGGCGGTTTTTTCCAAACGTGATGCTCTTAATATCTATCTCCCATGTCTACAGGGGTGTACAAGGAAACCCACCAAAAATTAGACCGAAATGTTTACACGCGTATCTTTCGTCTATTTCAAGTATTTGGTGCTCACACGTGTTTTTGGGTGAGCGTTGGTTCCCGCTGCCCGCTATGTGTACTTCCTTGGGATTCAGTAAGTGACAAAGTTCCGCATCAGTCATCTTTATTAATAGTTCATTTATTCAAGAAAAAAAATTAACACGGGTATTCCGAGGAACAACCGACTTTAAATTGATTTTTCAAATTTAATCGACTTTTAGTTTCACAAAAGATTCAGATCCAGATTCAATCCGCTGAACGCTTGCAACGCCGACTTACTCGAAATATGCCCGTCGTTTCAAATTTTCAACATTGCCGCTGTCACTCTATACCGAACGCTAGCGCCGCAAGACAGTGAACCCTGGGTACCGTAAAATACGTCTTTTGCACAAATATATGATTGCGCGTCGCATCTCTTATTGATAAATTCATCGATATTTGACGAGTCGATGGATCTTTTTTTTTGTGATCAAAGAGAGAGGCATAGGGATCCATTTTAACGTACATTTGGTTTTTAGCCGTATAAGGCGGTTTAACTACGTACTCTATTTTATTGAGGTCATCGATATCGCGACTGGCTTTGTAGGCGTTTACAGTGTTACACGGGAGATTAGACCCTTGAGACTCGATAAATTTAAAAACGGCCAAATTTATGTGATCGAGTACGTTTGTCGTAGGTTGTTGTGTCTGGTAACAAATTTGACGGCCTTGGATGTTTTCGGGCTTTTTGTCTCGAGTGCCGTATTCGTAAAGTGGGTTTATACGGTAACATGGTTCTATCGTCATAATCAACAGGCCTTTGTTTTGGCCGTTGTGATGGTAAAAGTGGGTGAAATGCATTGGCTAACTTGGGTCCCTTCTTTAACCACGGGTTTTGAAATGATTAATTAACTCTGGTCAAAGGGACCGTAGGTGACATTGGGGTCGCAGTTGTCGGCATTGAGACGCTCGTGGTCATCTGAAACGGTATATACTTGGGTTGACATGGTTCTGATTTTCCCGGCTTTGACTAAAGTTTTTCTCATTTTTACCAGGCCGCGTCTATTAATTCGGGTGGGATTTCTACTTTAATTAAATGTTCAACGTCAACGTCGTATTCAATAATTAGGCCAATTTTGTATCCGCGTCGAGTTTAGTCGTTAAATCGGGCAGTGGCTCGTTCTCCCGCACGTGTCTCACCTTTTTATGCTTGCCGTCTACGAGCACCACGTGATCCATTCCTTCCAACTCGACACAATTTACGCAGCAGGTGCAATCTGTATAACCAAAACATTCGGTACAATTGGCGAACTCGTAACAGTCCTCGCAACTGTCCAAGGCATTTGAATTTTGGCAGTGGTATTAATTAAAACAAGCCACGCAATTTATACATCTACCGCAATCGCGCAGGTGGAGCAGTCGTTACATCTGGTGCAGTCGTTACATTGGTGACAATTGTGGCATTCTTTAAAATCTGTACATTTGCATAAACTTTTGGAATTTAAACAATGAAAGCAATCGTACGAATCTATCAAGTCGATCGAATTTCTAGTGTCTTTGCAAAAATAGCGATTCACGTTGGTAGTGTGATCTACCATTTATTTTTATGTAGTGTTTATTTTTTTTTCGTTTTTTATAACGGGCAAGTCTCGACTTGTAGCGACGGGAAGTCCCTTTTTTGTTTGAGAGTGATGTTTGTGAGTGATTGTTGGAGAGTGATTGTTTGTGCGATCGGTGCTGGTCACGAGTTGTTTACAGGAAAGTGGGTCAAGAGTTCAAGGTGAGTGAAGTGGAAATCCCCGGTGCAGATGGTGGGTGAAAGGGGGGTTGGCGTCGAATCACGAGTTGTTTACAGGAAAAGTGCGCTGGGGTCAAAAGGTGAGTGGGAATCCCCGGCACGATTGGTGGGTGAAAGGGAGAAACTGGGTGGAAAAGGGGAGGTGCTCCAGAACTGTCCAAACCCCTCTACTGTATTTGATTTAGTCCGGCAGCCAGAGGGGTGAATCGTGTTGGGTATATACTGTTTCTTTGCGTATACTGGATAAAGAGGATTCATACTTTTGGAGAATTTAAATGATAACAACTTGGTATATTCGGCTATATGAGTTGTCAATTATTTTTTCGGTTTTTTGTCAACACATACTGTATTTACACAGTTTAAAACAAACTTATATCATGTTTTTCTCAAGTCCTGAGCAAAGAGGCAACACTCTGGAAGAACTAAAATAAAAGAAGAGCTTCATATGCGTTTAGCCCACAAGACCTCCAGCTGTTCCTTCAACACCTCAACAGCCAACACAACGACATCCATTTCACCATGGAGAAGAAACAAGACGGACACATCGCATTCTTGGATGTCGAGGTTTCAAGACTACCAGATGACACCCTATCCCGGACAGTATATAGGAAGCCAACACACACCGACCGCTACCTGAACAACCGGTCATTCCACCACACCAGCATCAAGGCCCCTGTCAACAGAACCCTCGTACGTCGAGCATACAACATCTGCGATCAGGACCACCTACAACCAGAACTCCATCACATCTCAGCAGCACTACAGCGGAACGGGTTCAAGTCAAGACAGATCAAGACCCAAGACCCTAGACCCTCCCCAGACCAGTGGGTCCCCTATACCCAAGGTCAACCCATTAGGCACATTAGTTCTGTCACCCTCCCCTACATAGGCAATACCTCCCACCGGATCCAGCGCATCTTTTTACACCATGGCATCAAAGTCTTCCATACCACCCCCAACAAGATCCAAGCAACTCTCCAGTCTCACGAGGACAAACAAGACCCCAAGACCAAGCCAGGGGTCTACAGGATCCCCTGTGAATGCGGCAAGGTGTACATTGGCGAAACTGGCAGAGGTCTCACTACCAGACTCAATGAACACCGAGCCCACGGACGACGGGGGGATCTCGAGAAATCTGCCATCATCAAACACTCCAGCACTGAAGACCACCAAGTCCACTGGCAACAAGCCCATCTCATTGCCAACATAGAGCAATGGTATCCACGCCGTGTTCGTGAGGCAATTGAGATTCACAAGAACAGAACAGTTCCACAAGACACAGGCTTCACAATCAGTGACATCTGGCGCCCCATCCTCAACCCTTCTTAGTCCGCCTCATGGGTCATCTATACCCTTGGCACCCTGCTCCAGTTCTTCCCATGTTTACCCATCCACACCCACTTAGTACTGCAACATCTGAGTAAGTTTCCACCACGCATCACCGAGCCAGCCTAATCCCTTCTCCAGACTTCCTGCCTTCACGCATCACCGGACTAATTCCTGTCTCAAGAATCCTCCACCAGACTACTTAAGCCCCACTCCCAGTCAGTATCCGGCATTCACCTGATGACGAGCAGAGCATACTGCTCGAAACGTCGAGTACCACTGGCTCTTTTCAGAACCGCAAATACTCACAAAAGAGATACATACATGGTGCTACCGCAAACCTACTTTGTATTATACTTCTTCACCATACAAACCTTCAAGACTTATCTTCATATGCGTTTCTTCAAGCCGCGATAAATTTTACCTAATAATGAAACAATGGTCCATTCCAACTCGTCTTATCATGTTTACAGTATAGCTATTTTTATCTAAGTTAATAAACTATCCTCTTCACCTTTGCCTACAGAGAACTTTATTTATTTACAAGATGAACTTGAAATGAGGGTAAAGTTTAATCGCTGATAATTTCTCAGCTAGTTCTTCCCACAGTCAACTGCTTTCCGAGATCAGATTTCTTCGTTCTGTATTTTTCCCCTAAGAAATCAAGTGGAGTTCTCATGAATGCGAGTGAATTATGTTCATGGGCACCCAATTGAATTATTTTTTTTAAATCCCAGTATTCGATTTAGTCCGGCAGCCAGAGGGATGAACCGTGCTTTGTTGGATATATACTGTTTCTTGGCATATACTGGTTAAGAGGATTCATACTTTTGGAAAATCTAAATGATAACAAGTGGGTATATTCGGCTATATAAGTCACTGATTTTTTTTTTTCGGTATTTTGTCAACACATACTGTATTTACACAGTTGAAAACAAACTTATATAATGTTTTTCTCAAGTCCTAAGCAAAAAGGCTACACTTTGGAAGAATTTGAATGATGACACCTTGTCAGGGTTGGGAAATTTCAGTTGTCGATTATCACTGTTTTTATCGATGGTTTATCAATACATACTGGCACAATTATAAACCAAATAAATGACAAGCAAAATTTCAGTAAAACCAATGTCCCATACTTGCATGTAATAAAAGCCTTAAAATGTAGAACTGAGGTTAGCTTCAGTTTGGTGTGGCCTTATGCGTGCCTGGGGAGTGGTTAGTGCATAACCAAGGTCACCCTATGACAACTACTGGTCGACTAAAGGGGAACGTACCACCAATCCATGAGCGTTGTTCCACCACATTTATGGCTTCTAATTTTGTTTGTAGAATTTCACTAAGTGACATCTTTTTCTCTCTTTTTCTGTGGCTAAAGGATTGAATTTTAATAAATAGATGATAGTATGTTTTATAATAATCAAAACTTAAATAAAAGAAGAGCTTCATATGCGTTTCTTCAAGCCGCGATAAATCTTACCTAATAATGAACCAATGGTACGTTCCAACTCGTCTTATTATCTCACACAGTATAGCTATATTTATCTAAGTTAATAAACTACCCTCTTCACCTTTGCCTACAGAAAACTTTAAGATGAACTTAAACTGCGGGTAAAGTTTAATCGCTGATAACTTCATAGCTAGTTGCGCAAATAGTTCTTGCCACAGTCAACTGCCTTCCGAGATCAGATTTCTTCGTTCTGGATTTTTCCCCTCAAAAATCAAGTGGATTTCTCATGAATGTGAGTGAATTATGTTCATTGGCGCCCAATTGAATATTTTTTTTAAATCCCAGTATTCCATTTAGTCCGGCAGCCAGAGGGGTGAATCGTGTTTTGTTGGATATATACTGTTTCTTTGCGTATACTGGATAAAGAGGATTCATACTTTTGGAGAATTTAAATGAAAACAAGTTGGTATATTCGGCTATATGAGTCATTGATTTTTTTTTCGGTATTTTGTCAACACATACCTGTAATGTATTTACACAGTTGAAAACAAACTTATGTCATGTTTTTCTCAAGTCCTGAGCAAAGAGGCTACACTTTGGAAGAATTTGAATGACGACACCTTGTCAGGGTTGGGAAATTTCAGTTATCGATTATCACTGTTTTATCGATGGTTTATCAATACATACTGGCACAATTATAAACCAAATAAATGACAAGCAAAATTTCAGTAAAACCAATGTCCCATACTTGCATGTAATAAAAACCTTAAAATGTAGAATTGAGGTTAGCTTCAGTTTGGTGTGGCCTTAGGCATGCCTGGGGAGTGGTTAGTGCATAACCAAGGTCACCCTATGACAACTACTGGTCGACTAAAGGGGAACGTACCACCAATCCATGAGCGTTGTTCCACCACATTTATGGCTTCTAATTTTGTTTGTAAAATTTCACTAAGTGACGTCTTTTTCTCTCTTTTTCTGTGGCTAAAGGATTGAATTTTAATAAATAGATGATAGTATGTTTTATAACAATCAAACCTAAAATAAAAGAAGAGCTTCATATGCGTTTCTTCAAGCCGCGATAAATTTTACCTAATACTGAAACAATGGTACATTCCAACTCGTCTTATTATCTCACACAGTATAGCTATTTATAAATTATCCTCTTCACCTTTGCCAACATACAATTTTAAGATGAACTTGAAATGTGGGTAAAGTTTAATCGCTGATAACCTCTCAGCTAGTTGAGCAAATAGGTTTTGCCACAGTCAACTACCTTCCGGGATCAAATTTCTTTGTTCTGGATTTTTCCCCTAAGAAATCAAGTGGAGGTCTCATGAATGCGAGTGAATTATGTTCATGGGCGCTCAATTGAATTATTTTTTAAATCCCAGTATTCGATTTAGTCTGCCATCCAGAGGGATGACCCGTATTTTGTTGGATATATACTGTTTCTTGGCATATACTGGATAAAGAGGATTCATACTTTTGGAGAATTTAAATGATAACAAGTTGGTATTTTTGGCTATATGAGTCATTGATTATTTTTTTTCGGGATTTTGTCAACACATACTGTATTTACACAGTTGAAAACAAACTTATATCATATTTTTCTCAAGTCCCGAGCAAAAAGGCTACACTTTGGAAGAATTTGAATGACGACACCTTGTCAGGGTTGGGAAATTTCAGTTATCGATTATCACTGTTTTATCGATGGTTTATCAATACATACTGGCACATTTATAAACCAAATAACGGACAAGCAAAATTTCAGTAAAACCAATGTCCCATACTTGCATGTAATAAAAACCCTAAAACGTAGAACTGAGGTTAGCTTCAGTTTGGTGTGGCCTTAGGCATGCCTGGGGAGTGGTTAGTGCATAACCAAGGTCACCCTATGACAACTACTGGTCGACTAAAGGGGAACGTACCACCAATCCATGAGCGTTGTTCCACCACATTTATGGCTTCTAATTTTGTTTGTAGAATTTCACTAAGTGACGTCTTTTTCTCTCTTTTTCTGTGGCTAAAGGATTGAATTTTAATAAATAGATGATAGTATGGTTTATAACAATCAAATCTAAAATAAAAGAAGAGCTTCATATGCGTTTCTTCAAGCCGCGATAAATTTTACCTAATACTGAAACAATGGTACATTCCAACTCGTCATATTATCTCACACAGTATAGCTATTTATAAATTATCCTCTTCACCTTTGCCAACATATAATTTTAAGATGAACTTGAAATGTGGGTGAAGTTTAATCGCTGATAACCTCTCAGCTAGTTGAGCAAATAGGTTTTGCCACAGTCAACTACCTTCCGGGATCAGATTTCTTCGTTCTGGATTTTTCCCCCAGTACTATTATACCACTATTACCATCCCCCCAACATTCTGTAAGTGAAGGTTTGTTTCATTTGTTGTTGCAACACAAGCCAATTTCCTTAACTGTAGAAGTTGATAATAAGTAAGGGTGCTAACAACACTGGAAAAAAATCTGTTCTATATTCATGCCTTTTTGGCATTTCTGCAACCGAGATATGAGATTTTAAAAAAATGGAGGCAGAGTGTAGCATTGCTGTCTGTACTGCGTAATGAATAAAAGTAAAACTATGATCGCGCTTTCAGTGGAAATAAGAAACATGACATGAAAGCGCGCACAAAGTGAGGCCGAAAAAGACTTTAAGTTACACTCCTTAAACTCACTAAACAAATACACGTACATTCAGCATGCTGTACTTAACAAATTTAACCAGAAACAACCTCTGCCGGCAAATCAGTTTTAGCTGAGACGTATAAACTTAATATTACCAGATTACTCAGCGTAAGAAGGCCATAGAAAGAAGTATCAACTAAATTAACAATCCTGAACCTGCTAATATGTGGTGCTTATAAAATCACTCGTGCCACATTTGGACTACTATGTTTGCTACAAATACTTCGAAAAAATCTGCCACCAAAGATCAGTGATAATATGATTCTCAGCATGCACGTTACTTTGCTTACATGTGTGGGTAACCCGACTCATTTAATGCTGGATAGCACATGCTGTTCCAGCAGCACCAGACCGATCCATTTTGTCACTCTTTCAAAATGGCAAATAATGTTTTCGCACAAGCAAATCATTTTGTCTTAATTTTGTTTGTTTGTTTTTTTTTTATAATCTAACCGGGAACCATTTTTAAAGTCTGATGTGACATCATCTGAGACTTTTCTTTTGTTCCCGAGACAAATGTGCCCAAATGCCATTTTTCCCTTTGGTGTTGTTCCCATAACACCCAGGGAGACGCTCGTGACAACGCAAACGTAAACTTTCAACTCAACAAGTGGCTCTTATTATCTTGATGTTCGCAGGATCAAAACTAAAAGAGGGCAGTCCAGTGCGCTTCCTCCAGCCGCTACAAATTTTGTCTAAAAAAGAGACAATGGTACACATTCCGTCTCATCGTTTTATGTTACACACTATACCTACATTTATCTAAGCTAACAAAGTATTAATATTCTTCACCTATGCCTAAATAGAACTTTAAGATGAACTTAAAATGAGGGTTTAAAGTTCTATCGCTGATAACTTCTCAGCTAGTGGCTGTTTTTGACTGATAACCTATATGCATTCAAACCGGAAACTAGTTTCAGCCGGCTTCAAGCAAATAGTTCTTGCCACAATCAACCGCCCCGCGCCTTCTGAGGTCATGTTTTTTGTTCTGGATTTTGTCCCTTCAAAATCGAGTGGAGTTCTCATGAATGCGACTAAATTATGTTCATGGACGTCCAATTGAATTTTCACCCCTGTATTCGATTCACTGTTAATGATAACGTATGCGTGGCAAATTTAAATCTTAAGTTCACTCTCAGTAACGCAACTAAGGGGGACACGAGCGGACGTCTGAATTCGAAAATTGAAACTGCACACAGCCTATGGGTTTAACCATAAGTAGCTTTGCTTTTAGGGTCCATTGGTGTATGTACTCCGGCTGGTCCCTGAGCAATGCACCAAGTTACGCCCAATATGCAACTACTGTTGCAGCAGCTCGTAAGTCAAAGGTGGTTACGCGAAATGTATTGCTCTTCAAACAGCAAATATAAAGGTTAAAGATATCTGCATACATCATCCAGTCTAGTCTAACCTCTACCGATTTGTAACTACAGAAAGGACCGTTATGAGCGTTCGGCGTCAGTTATCTGTACTTTGACAAAGCCTTCGTTATTAAAATTCAGGTTCGTTGCTTGATTCAAGACATTACCAGCTATGGGCAAAACAGCGATCCTCGTGTATCTAGTCGTTCCTGCCGCTTTGTCCGTCGCTCTTTTTTGGAGTGACGCGGTGGCGGCGCATTTGCCCAACGACAGCAGAGTTCTCTTTCTGGAATTCTGCGTGACGCACGGCCTTCTTGCTGGATTGGCATACTTGACGAGGGCCGTTTACGTGTTCATCTACAGCCCGCTCGTAATCTACGGCGATGAGGGAAGAGATTCATACTTCATAGAGAAAGGGCAGGCAGGGATAACCAGGGAAGATGCCATTGCAGCGATGAAGCGATCGCGGAAAATCGAAGACATGCCACCTGTGTATCCCAACGGTTGGTTCATTGTCTGTACCTCAGCGTCGCTGAAGAAAATGGAGACGAAATGCGTTCACATGCTGGGTAAAAATTACATTCTTGAATTTCAAATCAGTTATAGAATAAAGGTCTAGAGATGAAAGTGGTTAATGTGGCCTGTTTGTGACAGCGCAGCAGGGGGTGGGACGTAGTGCAGGTGCGATCTTTGCCGTTCTCGTAGCTTGACTGTCAGGCTTTAACTGAATGCTCTTAAACCAGGAGCACACAGCTTACAAGTCCATAAAGCCTTGGCGCCGGCACCACCGATAGCATTCACTGGCAATGACCACACTGCCTCAAAAACCAAGCAAGAATGTACAACATGAATTCCAGAGATTCTGGTGCTTGAAATGCCGTCTCTCGTAAACTAAATTTGGGACCGACTTTAAGATAAGGTCAGAGTAGCTACAAAGCATAATAATGTAACAGAATGGGTACAACAGTGTTAGAAACATATACGTGCTGCCCTATACTGTCATTCAAAGAGCACATAATAAGAATATAGGCCTAATTGCAATTTCAAGGTACGTTTCTGACTGTTGTCAGGTTTGAATCTGGCTGTGTTTCGTGGGGAGAGTGGCCGGGCTTACATCGTAGATGCCTACTGCCCTCACCTGGGCGCTAACCTGGCAGTTGGGGGGAAAGTGACCGGGGAGTGTATAGAATGTCCGTTTCACGGCTGGACGTACCAAGGAGAGGACGGCAAGTGTGTTAAGATCGGCTACGCAGAAAAAGGTAAAGCTTCGGAAGAATAATTCCGCTTTGAATGACATGCCAAGTACTGAAGACGATATCAGATTGCTCTAATACGATATCGTCTCAGTGAACTGCATTTCCACACCCAGCCCTCGAGACTTCGAGACTAGCTTCCAGTCATTTTGAGATCAGTTCAGTTGCAAGATAAACATTCTCGCCAAACACCAATATTCTGAGACGAATAAGAGAAAACCTTTAGGTTTTCCTTGTGACGTACTCAGCTCAATTCACGTGACCGACACACCTTGGCCATGAATCTCTGATAGTTTTAAAAACAAAAACCATGTATTAATTAGACTGAATTTAAATTTTAGACGTGTATAAACGCACAACGCGTGTCTTTGCATGCATGTCAAGTTCAAGGATGGATAATGTGACAGTCCAGTTCTTAGGGACCAGAGTCCACCTCCCCCAGCGGTGGGATGGGCCGAAGAGGCCCGGTTCCTAGGGTTGAAACCAGTGCTTGTAGTTCACTAATTTTTAAAATCTTTTTGCTTTTTTTTACTTCAGCCGAGCAAGAATTTTTGAGGGACATTTTATCACCAGAGCCTGAACATTGCAGCCTAGGGGCAGATTCTTTTTCAACGACTTTGACAAAATCGAAACCAAAAAAAAGGTGAAACTGTGTACAATGTTGGAAGATGGCACAGGGCGCCTCCTGCTTTAAAATTTGATTACTGTCTGTCTGTCTGTCTGTCTGTCTGTCTGTCTGTCTGTCTGTCTGTCTGTCTGTCTGTTCATACGTTTGCTTATTTATTTTGTTCCCGTTAAAGTGGAGCTCTACAGCTCTTTTTATTGTCACTGATCAACAAAACACAAAATCTACATTACAGGTTTTAAAATTCTAATTATTTTAGAAGACAATACAAATTCATTTAAATTGATAACCTTATTTAGAATGCACGAAAATTTATTAAACTTAGAAACAGAATTTGAGGTTATCCTCTCCTATTAAACAGAGGGCAGCATTTTTACCATGTATGCCACGAAACGTATCACTGTCTAATTTTCTCTTTTCCAAATACCTGTAGATGAGTTTCTTCAAACTAGTCCTGTAGTGTTGCAAAATATTACAGCTAACAAATTCTTCCTGAAACACCTTTTACATCTAGTCCAAATTATTCTGTGAAGACGGCCTATTAAAAATATGTACAAACTGTTATCTAGTCCGCTTCCCAAGATTCTCACAAGGTCATCTAAACA
This sequence comes from Acanthaster planci, assembly GCF_054643075.1. Classification (NCBI taxonomy): domain Eukaryota; kingdom Metazoa; phylum Echinodermata; class Asteroidea; order Valvatida; family Acanthasteridae; genus Acanthaster; species Acanthaster planci. The sequence goes on along the minus strand of NC_141790.1, from coordinate 768,361 downwards.
AAAGGTCAAATCTTTAGTATAAGCTCGAATGATTTACTCGACAAAAAGCCAGGCATCTATGCGACTGGTACAATTAATAAAGAGATGTTCCAAATTTTGCTTTCATCTTTACGTAATGCACAAATGTCTTCTTTGCATAAACCAGAGCTTTAACTTGTCCTTGGTTGGCAGGATTCTGTGTTTTAGCTCAAACCAGATCTCTGTCATCGGCATCCAGAGGAGCGCATCCTCCAATCGACCAACTTTAATGCCAGTCGATTGTATCAGTGGTGAAATACTCTTCCCAAACATTTCGCACTTTGGGGGTCCAAAAATCTTCATATTTAGGCTTTCGTACATAGTTTTGACATTTGCACGGTCATTTTCCTTATTAAAAAAAAGAAGCAGTGTACGTGTTCACAAAATGATTGGGCGCTTCTTCTCTGTTCTCTACCACGTACTCGTGTTTAATGCTTTTCCTCATACGGGTCATGATGCGACCTGCATTAATAGGCAAAATTCCAAATTGGTTAGCTACATCCCTGAAAGAACTTAATTCACCGTTATCGATTATTTGACCGACAAAGTATATCGTGTGACTTAGGCACTTTGCTGCCATTAACAGCCTCAGTGCGCCCCGTGATGATGTTATTCTTCCACAAATTGAGTTTACAAACTTCATTCAAACAAGAAAAAGTGCTGCGAACTTCCCCTTTTGCAAACTGAAAATCTTCCACAAGCTGTTTGTATAAAAAATTGGCAACTGGTGACTACCGCACGAGGATTACAACAAAAATACCAACCAAGATGATTTGGTCAACTGGCATTAAAAAGACAGTATTCGAAGAAACCTTTCCATTTCCCAGAACCGGTGCGCAACCTTTGAAGAATATTGAGCCTCAAGGAGCGAAGCTTAACTTTAACACTCATAATTTCCATCCCCCCTCTTTTGGGTTTGAACCACAGAGTGTATCACGTTTGATTTGACCCAGCTTCCCATCCCAGAAAAGGCCCATTTCATCCTGTCCATCTTATTTCCATAATCATCTGGACGATGGAGAACAGCACCGTAATAGGGTAAACCAGCTCCCACGTAACTGTTAATGACGATTGCTTTGGCCTTGAGGGTTAAATTTCTACCTTCCCACTTATTCCCAAATATTATATTAAAAGCCTCTTGATCAACGCCTTCACTAGAATACAGCTTTGTGTAAAAGGAATTGACATCATTGCAAAGGCTTTTAGGGTCCCTCAAGGTATTCCCTTGATCGAGAATTAAATCATTTATCAAATTATCAGTATCTTTGTGCTTCTGAAATACCTTGAAAAACTGAACTTTTTTGCACCATTAATTTTAATGACATGAGATCTGAATCTATCCTTCTCAAGATTGCTTCCTTCCATACTCCAGCTTATAAAACTTCCCGAGGGTAGAGCCTCTGCCAAACATCAAGCATATCATTTTCTAAGATAACATTTTCCAAATCGACCTTGCTTTTATCGTAACCAGATTTCAATCAATCTGGCAATAGAAGTCATCGGCAATAATCCACCTCTCATTCTGTTTATAAGCTGGTTCGGCAGTTCAGCCGAACCAGGTATTGTAATCGTTCTTTCTTTTTTTTCTTTCCTTTTTTTTAGCAGGTTCGGCAGTTCAGCCGAACCAGGTATTGTAATCGTTCTGTTTTTTTTTTTCCTTTTTAACTGGTTCGGCAGTTCAGCCGAACCAGGTATTGTAATCGTTTTTTTTTTTTAGCTGGTTCGGCAGTTCAGCCGAACCAGGTATTGTAATCGTTCTGTTTTTAGCTGGTTCGGCAGTTCAGCCGAACCAGTATTGTAATCGTTCTGTTTTTTTTTTCTTTTCTTTACTTTTTTTTTTCTTCTTCTTCAGCCAAGTTCTTCTACCCCTACACTTCGGCATCTAGGAAAATCAGAACAATTTCAAACTTGGTGGATAGTTGTGTGATTATCCAAGGACGGTCCTAGAAGAAATTCACAGTGATAACTTCAGTAGTTTATTTTTATTATTGATTTTTTAAGAATTAATTTTCCCCCATAGACTTTGTACACAGATTGCACACAGTTTTCGGACTGTCCTATATCAGGCTATTAGGGTGCTATTGCAGAATTACGGTCACACCTGCCTGGGCTTTCAATTGTCAAGAAACTGTCCCATATTGAACCATGGATGGCGTTGTTGCACAACATAGGGTTTGTACACACATTGTCCCGCATAATGCGTGAGCAGTCCTCAACTTCGACCCAGAATTACTACCAGAACGAAGAAGAAATCAGACTAAATTTTCCCTTCCGTTCGATCGGAAATATACCCAAGTGTGCAAATATTAAATAATATTTCATAAGTTTTTCCCAGTTTAGACAAAAATCACGTGACATGAAATTAAAGGAGCAGTTTTCCTGCGACAATTTTGGTAACTTTGCAGTCTTTGATCGTTCCCAAAGTGATAGCCAACGAAGACCCCGATGCAAGATATATTGCAAAGGGATGACGTCATGATGACATCATCCCCTTATTTTATATTCATTTTTGAATATTTTATTTTTCCCCATAGGTTTTGTACACGTTTTTCTACTTAACACAAGTGAACAAGTAGTCTTTAACTTCGGCGCAAGATTACTATCAGAACAAAGGAGAAATCGGGTACTTTACGCTCTGTTATTTTATTTGAAATATGCCTAAGAGTCCGAATATGAAGTAATATTTCAAAAAAAACTGTTCAGGTTAAGCGCAAATCACGTGACACGAACTTAAAGGAGCAGTGTTTCTGCAAACAAGTTTATAGCCCATTGACTTTGTACACGTTTTTCAGCGACAATTTCGATAACTTTGCAGTCTTTGATCGTTCCCAAAGTAATAACCAACAAAGACCCTGATGCACGACTTATTTCAAAGGGATGACGTCACGTTGACCTGAATATTTGCTCATACGTTTTGTACACGTTTTTCTACTTAATAAAAGTGAACAAGTAGTCTTTAACTTTGGCGCAAGATTACTATCAGAAGAAAGGAGAAATCGGATACTTTACGCTGTATGAAGTAATATTTCATAAAATTGTTCAGTTTAAGCGCAAATCACGTGACACGAACTTAAAAGAGCAGTGTTTCTCCAAATGGGGTTTTTTGCCCGTTAACTTTGTACACGTTTCCAAGGCACAATTTTGAACCCTTTCGGATGTTTGCTCGTTTTCAAAGTGACAGCCAACAAAAATCTTGATACAGAAATTATTGTATATAAATGACGTCATAATGACGTCGTCATGTGATTTACTCTTGTTTTTTCAATATTTATTTCAGCCCCTTGACTTTGTACACGTTTTCAACTCAGCATTTGGGTTAGTTTGAGAGCTTTGATCAACAATACTTATCTTGTTGGTAAAACAGTCCCGAAACAGCTCTGTGTTTGTTTACAAACACTTTTCTCTAGTTTTTTTTTTTTCTTCTTCTTCAGCCAAGTTCTTCTACCCCTACACTTTGGCACCTAGGAAAATCAAAACAATTTCAAACTTGGAGGATAGTTGTGCTATCATCCAAGGACGGTCCTAGAAGAAATTCACAGTGATAACTTAAGTAGTTTATTTATTATTGATTTTTGAAGAATTAATTTTCCCCCATAGACTTTGTACACAGATTGCACACAGTTTTCGGACTGTCCTATATCAGGCTATGAGGGCGCTATTGCAAAATTACGGTCACACCTGCCTGGGCTTTCAATTTTCAACAAACTGTCCCATATTGAACCATGGATGGCGTTGTTGCACAACATAGGGTTTGTACACACATTGTCCCGCATAATGCGTGAGCAGTCCTCAACTTCGACCCAGAATTACTACCAGAACGAAGAAGAAATCAGACTAAATTTTCCCTTCCGTTCGATTGGAAATATACCCAAGTGTGCAAATATTAAATAATATTTCATAAGTTTTTCCCAGTTTAGACAAAAATCACGTGACATGAAATTAAAGGAGCAGTTTTCCTGCACACGTGTTTCTAGCCCATTGACTTTGTACACGTTTTTGAGCGACAATTTTGGTAACTTTGCAGTCTTTGATCGTTCCCAAAGTGGTAGCCAACGAAGACCCCGATGCAAGATTTATTGCAAAGGGATGACGTCATGATGACATCATCACCTTATTTTTCATTCATTTTTAAATATTTCATTTTTCCCCATGGGTTTTGCACACGTTTTTCTACTTTACACAAGTGAACAAGTAGTCATGATGACGTCATCATGTGATTTACTCTTGTTTTTTCAATATTTATTTGAGCCCCTTGACTTTGTAAACGTTTTCAAGCCAGCATTTGGGTTAGTTTGAGAGCTTTGATCAACAATACTTATCTTGTTGGTAAAACAGTCCCGAACCAGCTCTGTGTTTGTACTTGTTTACAAACACTTCTTTCTAGTTATATTTGTTACGATCCCGAAAAAAGATCTTCTCCCATCCATTTGATTAGGCGCATAAAGGCATAAAACGTTCAATTGTAAATTTCTCCAAATTAGGTCTCCGCCAACTATCCGTCCGTCATTATCTCTATCGGGGTTAGTCAGTTGAATTCCTCTCCTATCCGATACCAGGATAGCCACCAGGGTTCTGCCCAGGATGGTTTTATTGGCGACATGACTATCTAAGCGGAGCGCCAGCATCGGTTGGCGCGGAGCGTACCAGAAAATTTTTGGAATCTAAAAGCCCCAGATGGCCGGAAACAGTACTTTCTGGGTGTTTTCAGCTGTGAATACACAGCCTAGAATTAGGGATCTCATGTCTGAAATTTCTGAAATTTAATTAAAAAAATTGAAAATTTGTAATTTTGGTCAACTAGGATGAGGTTATAATTTTAGACGGGCAATTGAATTAGAAAAAAAAGAGTAGAAATAAATATTGATTTTATTCTGTAAATCCCTTAAATATTGAATTAATTTCTATATCTATGATGCCCATAATTTTTTATTGCTATTCAAATCATTTTTGATTTTTTTTGTGTGTTGAAAATAAGGCGAAACATGCAAAATCTTGGCGGAATATTTTCCTTATTTTCTTTGTACGAAAGTTCGCACAGTATGCATATGGGATAACGACATTCATAAATGTGTGCAGGGATTTTCTGAACAGTCATTTTAAAGTCTACATGAACATAAATGTAGATTGGCCATTAGCTTTTCTGACACATCTGGCCATGTGTCACGTGCATACTGAGCGCGTGTATCTTGCCATATGGAACTCGTTTACAGAAAAGGCAAAATCATGCTGTTACTTTTGAATAAAAAGATTGCGGAGTTAATATTTTCACCGTGGGATAAACAACAATTAACGAATGCGGTGCGATCGTTGGTTTAAAAAACGATCGCAGTGATCGTTTTATGCAACATCAAGCAGAAAATACATGCACCGAATGTTGCTAACCGTGGTCGGCGCGGCGAAAAACAGTCACGGTCGATTGTCAGTTTTGCAAGTACATGTAAAATTGTTTTTCTGCCAGATTTTTAAGTGTTTAAACGAAGTGTGAATGGGGTCATTTGCAATTTTGTCTTTCTGAAAGTTAAGCCAAATTTTCTGGGTAAAATGCGGAACTGGACAAACAACGCTGTACATCATGGAGAGGGGGTTTTCTGATCTTCGCGCACTCAGAGCGTTGCATATGCAAGCCTATGTGTGGCCTTCCAATCAATGGAAAGATTCGCTACGCACTGTACACGTGCATTGCGCGTAACAAAGCCTCCTATTGGTTCATGTTAATATTTGGTCCACATATTGTTGCATATGCACGTACGTGGGTGCGCAGACGATATACATGGCAGTGCAAAGTGAAATTTACGAAGAAATTTTACGGTTTCTTCACGATCTTCATATCTTCACGATCGATCCCTCGACCAAGATGCTATTTTATTTGGGTTCTTATCGGGAATACGTGCCGGTCGGAAAAGTTGATTTGGCAGATTGTGGCGGTCAGCAATTCTGCGTGCCGGTCGGGCCCGACCGGCGCCGACCGGCAGCGGCAGATCCCTGCAGCCACTCCCGTGGAATCTGTACTACCTTGACTAAAACACATTTCCCCGCCTCACTGCTTCTTCCAGATTTGTTCATCAGAAAATATGCTGTGCGTCTCTTGCAGAAAAAGTAACATCGTAATTTTCTTTCAAATGATTAAAAATAATAGCCCTTTTATCAAAGTTGCTCAGACCATTTACATTGAAAGTGGCTAATCGTAGCATTAGACAAGAGAGGATGAGAAAAACCTTCTACATGATTAACAGAGAAGAAAATCTACACGACTATGAAAAGTTAAGTTGCTTCCATTTTTCTCTTCCATGTGTTGGCTGTTGGCTCGAATCTTTTTCCGTCTTGCTCTTCCTTTCCCAGCTCGTCCGTTTCTTGCGCAGTTGTTCGACTCCTCCCCGTTGTACTTGACGAAACCCTCTCCGATGTCCGTTTCCACAACCGGGGTAGCAAGCACTTTTGCTCGCGAGGCAGATTTTTTGATGGTTCCCAGTACGATACCGCCGATCTGTCACGCAGTCGTATTTCCGGCTTGCGTGACAATACTGGTAGGCGATCCTTGACTTGATGGCGGGGCGACGTCCAGTTCTTGACCAGATTGTGATGTGGGGAGATCTTGGTTGAGCTGCAAAGCGACGAGATCTTGGCTGAGTTGCCAAGTGAAAAGATCTTGACTGGACTGCGATGCGTTGGATTCTTGGTTAAGCTGCGATGCGGCGGTACTCGCGCTAGACTGCAGTGAGACGGGACACTTGGGCCGCGATTCGGCTTGACCTCGACAAGGCTGCGAGGTGGCGGGCCCCTGGCTCGACTGATGTGGAGCAAGTTCCTAACTGGACTTTGGTGCTGTGGGTTCGAGGCTGGACTGCCGCTCGGTCTTTTGGCTAGGCTGTCGCGTGGTCTTTCGGCTTGACTGCTTGACTGCGGTGCGGCCTGTTGACCAGTGTTTTCCCCTCACCCTTCTGATATTTTCAACAGACCCGTAGGCTGACGGTGCACTCGGACTGCTTGATCGCTCAACTCGTATGATGCAGCTTTAACCACTGAGGGCTAGGAAGGACACAGAAGGAGTTTGAACTGCCCGGGCTATAACATCTGGCCAATTTATACCGCTTTCTGGCATGCCCTGTATGTCCATAGCCAGAGCACAGCGCACGCCTGCTACTCACCATAAGCAACCATAAGCCCCCTTCTGTACCCCATGATCGCCGCCGCAATTTTTTGTTGGTAATCTGCATCCCTAAAACGTTGTGTACTGCAGCATAGGAAGTTGAATATTCATGCCATCGTTGGTGCTTGATGTGATGTGACAGCAACGTTAAATTTAGTGCTTGCGCAGTTGATTTAATTAGGCTGTGTACCCGAAGTGTTCATGTGTAGTTGTTGCCCTTATTAAACGCTTTCTTGAGTTAAATGATTGCAAATACCGTTACTAAACCGCAGAATAAAGTCAATTCGCCAGCGTAGACCAATGTCACTTCCTGCGAGGTCACAGCAACTTCCTGAGCACTGGCTCATGCGTCATGCATAGCAATCTGATTCTTCCTGTAATTAGCGGGTGGCACGAAACACGCCATATTTCGAGTAAAAATTCAACCATTAAAACTCACATTTTGAAGGGAAACATGGGCGACTGCTATGCAGCGGGATGTAATCACACAAGTGAGAGCCATCATTGCAAGGTCTTTCGCTTCCTGGCTTCACATTTGACAGAATTCTGAACATGGGTTTCGGTGAGCATCAAACGTCGTGAGAGCTCTCCGAACGGATGTGCTAGCGTGAGTTTGATTGGTCAATATAACGTCAACAAAGTGTAACTGGAGAATCACAACGGCCATTTAATCATGCAGTGGTAATCAGGATAACGTACATTGAAATAGTCATGATGGCTCTGTGTGAAAGTGCGTGAGCCAGTCACTAAGGCAACGAGCCGGTGACCTCGGAGTGACGTCACGTCTACGCCGGCGAATACAATTTCCTGGTTTTCTTTAAAGTGATCTTTAAATGTGTTAAAATTTATTGCACATAAACAAACCATCATTCCTAAACATCAGCAAGAGTAGGAATTGTTGATTTTCTGTGCTTTGAACTGGGATAACTTTTGAATTTGTTTGTGTCATGTGGTTGGCTGGACTTGAGATGGTGAACAGTGTTTCTGTAGAACTCGTGCTTAGCGGCCTTGATATCTCGCTGTATCTTATTGCTGACTACCCGCCACTGTCTCATGTTGCCATTCTTGTAGGCTTGCTGACGTTGCTTGATAAGCTGAGATTCTTCAGATTGGCGTTTATCCGCCAGGGCTTGTCATTTGATCGCATCCTTGAGTGGACGAGTGGGAAATGATGCTCATAAGCATCATCATTTTTAATGAAACCCACAGCCGCTGAGGAACAAGAGTTCTCAGTAAACAAATCATCCCAATCTTTGTCAACAGTCCACTGACCAAAACATCGTATGGATGAATCCCTTGGTGGTCTTAAAGTCTTCGCTCTTCTTTCGTGTTGCGGCAAATCGGAAATTGTACTAAAGAGAATACAGCAGTGATCGCTGTTTCCCAGCGGTGACAGTCTCTGAGGATCCTTGAACAGGAGTGGGAAATTTGTGAACATCTTATCAAGGATAGTGTAACGACGTGTGGGGAAGGAGACTAGGTGTGTCATATCCAGGTCACGTTCCAATGGGATACAGTTCGGGTGATTAAAATCACCAAGTATAGTAATACTTGCTGATCCATCTGTGGCACGAATATTGTCAACTGTATAAACGCAAGTGTTCCATTTTATATAACGAGTTTTGCCCTTACCCAACGTATATTAATAAACACAGTGTTCCAGCATCTCATTTTTTGTGTCGAGCTCGGTGGATAATAGATGGCAGACACAAGTAAATTGGGTGTAGGGCATTTCGACTTCTCGATTCGGATCTTGACCCAAAGGCATTCAAAAGCACAGCTCCGCTGCAATTTGTTCACTGATGATAAGTTATCTTGGGCAAAATTTGCCACACCTCTTCCTCTTCTCTCGGATTGGGACTTGCAAAATGTTGTGAGCTTTGAGAAAATGGGCAAATTTATGCTTGCATCACTAAACCACGTCTCAGTCACAACGGTAACTGCAACCTTGTTGGAATCTATGACCGATTCAAGATCTTCCATTTTGTTATTTAGTGATTTTGCATTTGCTGGAAGCAACAGGGGTAATCCAGGTTGCTTTTGGCTATTGTCGGTGTTCTGTCTTCTTGACAAAGTTGGAATGACGAAAATATTAACATTTCAAAACAAAAATTTCCAGAGATGAGCGAGCGTAACAGGTGTTCTTGTTCGGTATGAGTTGTTCCTCAATCCTGTCCCGGTATGCAATATGCACTGGAATCTGTCGGCGAACACGGCAGTCACCACGGCGGTTACGTCTGAGCTTCAGAAGACCAAAATCCTTCAGAGTTTGATGAATACTCAGACGGAAAAAGAATGACCTGTCACCTTGAAGCTTACTGTCTCTCAACCTCAATAGACTATGTAGACACATGGTTGCAAGTACACGTAAGATGGAATTGTTGACAATAAAGGTTTTATCCACTTACATTCGGTTTATAATTCACACCGCTCAAGTGGCGAAATGTTCGCATTATTTCCGTGCTCATGAGCAACAGTAAGGAGTAAAAACAGCTCGTTAAACAGTTTGGATATTTGGTTGACCAGACAAAATAAATTTACGGTTGCAATGACGCCCCCCAAAACAAGGATTTTAAAAGGTAAAACATGAAGCTACGAAAGAAATCGGTTGTTTTGTTTCATATAAAAAGTGTCATCATTCAGGTGCAAATCCATGACACCTCCAACCCCGCTAATCACTTGGGGTTCGTCTGAAGGTTGGGAGATCCCACTTGAAAGCATAAACTATGTATTCATTTTTGTACTTAGGTCAGGGAAAACTAAGGGATCAAATGGTTTCACTTACACGGCAACAGCATGCAGTACTCTCCACGTGCAAACAAAAAAAATTCCCGAGCAGAAAATCCTGGTCCGACCCTGTAATTGAAGTTATGGTCTATATTTTATTTCCCCTTGTACTCCGTGTCATTTCAGTGCCAGACTTTGTCAAGGTTCCAACCTACCGGTCCATGGAGATTAACAATATGATCCTGCTGTGGTACCACGCTGAGGGAGAAGAGCCGTCCTGGTACCCGCCCGAGTTGGAGAAAATCAAGAGTGGGGAGATGACCTTAGACGGTACCTTTGAGTTTTACGTGGACTGCCATATCCAGGTGAAGTAATTTTCTTCATGGCACCTGTTACAGAAAGAAATAGTTCGGGATTTGGCAAAAAAGGTCGTTTGAAAGCAAAGCGCATGAAGAGGGGACAGTCAAACATGTTTGGTGCGACGAGTTTGAGTGCGGCCTTCCTCCCGGGGGTGTATGTTACTGTTCTCGAGTGACCAGTGGCTTGTCCCAGGAAAATGTCGGCAAAGCCTGAGCAGCTTTTGTTTTCCTTTTTTTCTTTTTGGCTTTTTGCCATTTTGCATTGTTTTTCTTGCTTTTCGGCAAGTTGTAGAAAAAGCATTCTTTTTGTCAGGGGGGGGGCTTTTTCGTAGTTTTCCGCAAAAATTTACATATAATTTCACACAGATGATTCCGTATGAGGATTGTGACGTGACAGAGGGCGCTAGTCACTAGGCACGGTGCAAAGATATAGATGGCGCTCTGCCCAGTAACAGAGGCAGATGTTAGGCGCGCATAGCTGTGTGTTAAGCAAGCGCGGCGCATAGGCTCCGCCTTGTGCGTTGTGCAATAGGGCAGCGGAAGTCACTGCTTAGTCACGTGAGCGCGTGTGCGGGCGTGGTCATAGCAGCGCGAAAGCTATAAAAGGCGCGCGTAGGCTAGGACTAGTCATCCTGATAAAGGGCTGATCCTGAGGTAAGGGTTGAGAATCCTGCGCAAGGGTTAAAGTCACATAGCCCAGTGTGACTGTGCCTAAGTCCGAGTGGTGCGTGCGCTGTTGAGGGGCTCGGTGGGTTGAGGGGCTGATTGTTGGTGCGGTATAGTTCCTGATAGGAGCTTGCGGTCGATGCAAGGGTGGATTGCTATCTCGTGACGTGAGTTGCGTGTAGCGCAGCCCTAACAATAAGCCCCTTAGACTTGCTAAAGTCCCTGATTTGGCACTGGATGCCCACAGCTAATTGTGGTGTAGGCTGCTCTGGGCGAAGTCTGGTCACGTATAATCATGCAGTCTCCCCGTCAATAGCGCCCTCTACTGGTGTATTGGTTGAGTGTGTTGATGAATAAACCAGCCGCTTGTTAATTGTTGTACATAAGTCAGGAGTCCAGGCGAAGTTTATTTCAAGTCAGGTCTGTCTGGGTTACGTCATTAAGTTTCGACCAATCAGATTAGCCATCATCTCGACGAAGACCAACTTTCTTGGGGGACGGTATACTTTGGTCCCAACAGACTCGTCCCTAGCCGCTCAGGGAGTCTCCAGCGTGCCGTCCGACGCACCGCGCTTCGAGGAAGAGGGCACCCTCGCCTTCGTCGGAGGGGCGCGGCGCCACAATATGCATGCCTCTATAACATTGCCAAATTTGATTCAAATACATCATCCTATGGCCAAGATCGGGGGGGGCAGATTCCGCCCCCCCCCTGTGACAAGGCTAAAAAAAAACAGCTTTTTGAGGGTTAAAATTTTTGGCTTTTCCGCATAGTGCTGAAACGGCTTTGTTCTTCTACTTATTTTTCTTTTTTGGCTTTTTGCAATTTTCCTGCAAGGCATTCTTTTGTGTGTTTTATTTTTGGCTTTCAGGCAACTTTGCGTAAAAGGAATCCTTTTTTTTGGGGGGGGGGGGGCTTTTTTGCAATTTTTCCGCTTTTTCACAACCTTGCTAAAAAGGCATTCTTTTTTCTTCTGTTTTTTGGCTTTGAGGGAACTTTGCGAAAGAGGTATTCTTTTGTTCTATTCTTGGCTTTTTCGCAAAACGCAAAAGAGCCATTCATTTTGTTTGGTTCTTTCGGTTTATTCCCATTTTCCGAAAAAGGTATTCTTTTTGTCTAGGTTTTTGGCTTTTTTGCAGTTTGCGAAAAAGGCATTCTTTTTTTTTCGGCTTCTTCCTTTTTCTTCTGCTCAAAAACCCGTTTATTTTGTACACGTTTTTCTACCGGCGACTTTAAGCTGCTGCAACTTTGGATCATCATCAAACTTGTACCAATGAAGAACCCTTATGCATACATAGTCCTAAAAACATGACGTCATGATGATGTCATTAAGGGATTTATTATTGATTTTTCAATATTTATTTTAGGCTATATCAATCATGTGCACTTGTCATTAAATCTTGTATTTTTTTCCAAGATTTTCGTCACTGGTTTCAGATGAATGAAACCAGGGCCGAAGCAGCCGTATTTGTCAATAACTTGAACACATTTCTATTTTTGGGGGGTGGGGGGTTGACTTGCTCAACCATGGAAATTTGAAAGCGTGAGGAGGCTCGGAGACGACACCATAATGAAACTCTACGGGGGTGATGTCCACGAAACAGATGTACATACGTGATACATTCATGTAGAATTTCAAGACAGACTGGCATATTTATGACTTTAAAACTTCTTGTTCCCTTTTGAGGGAATTCGATTACGTTTTAGTTGTTGGGAAGTGGAAAAATTATCCATATTTCCCTTGATTTTTGTACAACTCGAAAAAAACCGGGGGTTCAATTAATAGTCCATCTCCCAAAGAAAGGTTTGGAGGATATACTCCACCCCCTGGGATTTACTGCCCTCGCAAATGACCTGCGATGCACTTCAAGCTGGTGACAAAATAGTGGTAAATATCCCCCTTCATAAAATCACGAAAAATACAAGTTTTTGAGGCGTTAAAGACAGGTATAAATTGAAGGTCACTTCCTGATCTTTCATTTTCCTTTCAATTTTTTCGGTGAATTATAATTGATAAGTTTGAAAATTTATCTCTCCATAGATAATCACCCCTCAAAACAGTCATGAGGCCCATCGCCACTTTGAAAATTGATTCCCACACTCCATTGCAAAAGAGAGTAAATTTGGAGGACACTGTTTGGACTGATACTATCAAAAATACAAGCTGGCGGTCCTGCTATTAGATTCCATCCTCCTTTACAAATCATCCCACTTCGCATGCCAAGAAATGTTTAATGGAGAAATCGACAGAAATCGTGACTCGGTTGCTTAGCATTATGTAGGGACCTGGATTTCGGATTTCGCGCTGGATGATAGTTGCACTGGACATTGGACTGGACGTCGAGGCTGGGGGTTAGTCTGAAAGATTGATTCAAATCCACGATTGACTGCCTCCATGAGATCACACTAATACTTGAACATGTTCTGTTTTCACTAGGATGTCGCGGAAAATTCCGCCGATGAGGCGCATTTGCAGTACCTGCACGGACCGTAAGTATACAGATAGACAGTATGGTACTGGCTGTTTGATTGATATAAATAAATTTTTGATTGATCGATATTATTCAAAACAAATTATAATAATAAATCAAATAAAAGATTTGTTTGATATTTTTTCTCTTATTTCTTGTCTCTTTCCCCCGTAATTTTTACGTGAGCATACCGTGTTTGTGTGGGGGTCGACCGTCTTTTTCCAACAGTCATTTTGTTCTTATTTCTTGCTTGCCTGTATGTTTACTTGCATGCTTGCTCCCTAGTTCGCTCACTCGCTTCTTTCTTCTAGCCCTGAGAGACGTTTGACGCGAGACTATAGAGGGTTCGCATGGCTGCCATCTTGCAGGCCAGTGCTTTTGTTCCGCAGGGTATGCACAAAGGAGGTTTCCCTATGGAAAAGAAGAACTGCCCGGCAAGCTGGCTTCCACAGAAAGCCCCTGTTGAGGGTCTATTGAGGCTTCAAAAGATTTCACCACAAGGTTCGATAACGGCTAGATGGTGGATTTCACTATACTAAAGACACGTGTTCTGAGAAAACAGCGCAAAATCGGACGGGAGTAATGATTATGATTGCTACGACAAGTCTCTTTCTTGTTAGCGTTAGCTGTCACAATGTTAACAAGTGCTAGCTAAGTCAGTTTTTTCTATCCTCCTTCCCCTAAATACCGCTGAAATAGTGGTCAATCTTCGGGCCCAGGTCTGAATGTAGCTGCCTGTCTCATGCAAGTAGGCCCACAGGTTAGAGGTTTTTGTTGACAAAATACCAAAAATCCGCCAAGTAAGAGCCCCAAGTGCTTGATTTATAGATATGTTTGTACGATCGTGTCTGGTTATGGCACTTCTTATTGTAATTAACCAAGGAATACAAAAATGCGTGAGCTCGACGCGCAGAAATTTAGTACGCAGCCTTATCCGCTCAGTGTGTTAGTTGTCATACACGTGCAGACATTCCAATTATTAACGCCCTGTGGCTAAATAGATTTCAGTGACCAATCCGTTGCGTAAGTGTGGCGCCATTGCAACTTAAAGTGCTACAGAAATAGAAAACATTTAGTTCTCGTGAAGTATTTCAAAATAAGAATAAATACGTAGCCATTTCAAAAACACCGTACATTTAATGTTTACCCCATTAATTGTTACTTCGAAATGAATAAAGAGATCCTGCGTTTCCCCGCCCCAAAAATCCCCTTTTCGCCGTCCACGCTCCCAGGCTGATTGGATGGCGTCATGGCCAGAGTGGTGCATGTGTTGTGAAACATTCTTCGTTTCTTCGAGTAACCTTTTTTAATTACACCAGCTGGTTCGAATTGCCTATTCATTTGCTAGTTATATTATGTAATTGGGTCATTCCATGCCAGACCAACACACTTTTTGACTTTGGGTCGTCAGATTTTGATAAAAAATGCTGTGCTTGTTGACATCAATGAACAGTAAATACTTCTTTTTTTAGCTGAATCCGCCCTTCCATGTGGTCAGGGCAGGGATCAACAAAAATGGACAGTTTTCACTTAAAAATCCACTCGTGTAGCAAAAATGATACATAACCCTTTCATTTTTTTATTGAATATATACACATGTGCTATCAAAAGTCGGAAGAACATGCTTTTTTTTTTAGCTGTTTCGGCAACTTTGCCGAAACAGTATTGCTTTTCTGATCAGCTGTTTCGTTCAGCTGTTTCTGATTTTTTTTCAACTCAATTCCTTCCACCAGTTGACTTTGGCAGTTTACTAAATACAGCATTCATGATACATGTCCCGGCACTTCCTCCGATATCGACTGACTGGCTCAGTGGCGCTGTAGCTGAGGGTGGGCCCACTGCACTCTTACTTGTTCCCGCCAATTCCTCGCTGGTAGCAATTCTGTGTCTGTTTGCCCTCTCCCCCAACTTGGGATGCAAGATCCCGGCAATGTTTTTGACTGTTGGCCCGCTGATCGTCTAGCCCGCTTGGCAACCGGGTGGACAGTTTTTCTTGGCTTACTTTACTTGCCCACTTTATAATCTGTGGCTCGCAAACAGACTTTTCGCTCAGCAAGTGTACCTAGCTAGTAACCTCTGGACTATATCCTGTGACTTTTAGAGCATGGAATGTCTCCATCAAATGACTCAAGCGAAGCTAGATCGAAAATGAAACAGTTGCAATCGAGCTAAATTGAGCGCGCGTTCTGCAGCCTCAATTCCGGTAATGTAATACGTTGTACTTCCGACCACGCGGCCGTCGCCGCTCCCCGGATTTTGATGTCAGAAATTTATCTCGGTGCCTGCACTGTAACCTTCCGCACAGTTGTTTGCACTTGACGGTGCAAACTGACTTTTCTAAATGCTTTCTCAAAAGACCCGAAACAGCCTGCGGTTGTTTGAACAACCGTCAAACCTCTAGTTATGAATTTTTCATTCCCATCACTATTAGGGTGAAATGGTCCTTTCTGGGTCAGATATGACGCCAAAACGGGTTCAATCTGACCCTGGAGTTCTTAGAATGTGGAAAAGGTGAACTACATTAGTTTTGAACAAGACACATTTTATGTGTGTGTGTGTTATTTTCGCTCCAACAGGCAAATCATTCCAAAGACTTACATCAATGTGAAATTTTACGTTCATCCAACCAAGAAACACGTCGGCATCACAGACTCGGAGATAATGGTGTTCTTTTCGTCCAAGCCCGATGCGTTCGAAATCCAACAGGTAACTTATGAGCATTTACAAATTTAGGCCAGGAGTAGACCTGCCTTGGAGAGCAACATTCACCTACACGGTCAAATGATACCAGTCAATTACCCCTAAAAATATTCTTGAATGTTTTCAATCACCACAATCAATTCAAAAAACATACATAGCATACATTAAAAAACATACAGTGTGACACCAAGTGTAAGTCTCTAAAGCATACCTTTCAACCCTGCTTTTCCGGGATCCCGACTTGAGTCAAGTCTAGTTTCTTCCAGGAAGTGCCGTTAACAGCTGCTTTGATTTCTCCACAGCATGGGCCCGGTCTGTACTTCGTTTTCAGCAGCTTTATCGTCGTATTTGGTACTGTACCTGTCGGACCACTGAGGCAAAAGCTTGTGTTTGCGCATTACTCCCGTCGCACGTCTGTCTTTGGGATCTTCTATAGGCTGTACACGAAATTTTCACATTACTGCACGTATATCATCGTAAGTAAATTCATTTCCCTGCCAATGGCTGATAGAGATCAGGGGGGGTATCCGGGGGGCACCCCGTTTTCGATAAAAGAAAATAATAAAAAGGAGAAAAAGGGGGAGGCAGAAGAAAAATAAGGGTCGTTCTGCCTCAAATTTCACCACAATGCACCGAGAGCACAAAATGGCTCCTGACCCCCTAAATCACACGGCCATTTTACCAATTACTGCTTTAGATCACCCCCCCCTCCCATGAACGGGGCCAGGGGACAGTGGGGTAGCATCATGGGAAAGGAGGCTGTTTATCAAGAGTTACATAGCCCTATTCACGTTCATTACCAGTGAGTTTTACCATAGGTCCTTCAGCGCTGTGAAGCATCGGACTGTGCCTATTTCTTTGTACAAAGTGAGGTTTTTAGGCGATGACGTAATTATTGTTTTCGTCCATAGGGAAGGGCACCGCTTACGTTGGGAGTGTTAACGCGTATGGTAGTCGCAAAGTTGAAGAGGAGTGCACATTTGAGGGAATTTTTATCGATTAGAATTTTTGTACAAAGTTTTACGAAACAAAGTACAATTGGAATGAATGAAAAAGTGACTGTTACATTATAGAAATTCTGCCCTCAAAGACACTCTTTTCAGGTCTCTCCCAGTGCCGAGGTCCATTTCTTTCGTCCATGTATTTGCTTCGAAAGTTGTCCTATGCCTAATGTTAGCGGCGCCTTGCACCACAAGCAGCAATAATGCGGTACTTTTTAGGCGACTGTCCAATCTTTGCGCTTCACAGCGCTGTAGGATCTTGACTGAGTGGTCATGTTGACCACGGACGTTAATTTCCCTATGTTTTTCTTTTTTTATCCAAAAACTGAGAACAGTCCTGTTTCCCAACATGCTGCTAATAGGAGGTGGAAATTTGGGATGTGAAACTGAATATACGAATTACGTATGTTTTTTACAACACGTTAGAGGTAAAAACAAACTGAAGGAAAAGCGTCCTTGGCCTTTGTTGTTAAGGCATTCACTTGTCTTAAATTATAAGTACAAAACCTTAAAATATGCGTTTGCAATACAGCTTGGTAACCAAACAATAAATGTTGTCATTTTATTTAATTGATTTTCATCATTAGTGTGTATCAAATACTCGATAGGTTATCGGCATAAAAATTGCTCTAGCAGAACTGCACTTTTGCTACCGCCAAGATTGACACCCGGGCCCTAGCCTCTCTGCCGCTAGCCCGAAAGTGACATTGTTTCATCCCAATAGTCTTGTGGTTTCCGGCCTTGTGATTGGTCTCTTACATGCATATTTAATCCACCGTTCCTGACCACACTGACCAAACTTAGGCCTTTCAGCTGCGCCAGAATGTGCCTTCCTGACAAGTCAAGACAACAATGGATTTGAGCCTCGGACTGTGAGATTACAAGTCATGACTACTTCCGACATCTGCTGCCAAGCATTAGTGATTTACACACACTATTTTATTTTGTAACGACTCTTTAAAGCCTTGGACAGAATTATGAATGGAGCATAGCATAGAGGGTGCCCTCTATCGAAACTGTCGGATCCCATCCCCCCCCAAAACAAAAAACACGGCCAGCCAAAACCCTTATGGAAACCCTCCAATTCTTCTTTGTGTATGTCTGTGTTCGCTGTATTTAGGCTAAAAAGGATCTTTTCATCTTGGCCAACAAGGTCTACCAGAAAACTCCTCAACTCGCGAAAGAGGACAAGTGGATCATGCCGCATCGCCGATGGTTCTCCCAGTTCTACACCGAGCAGAGCCCGCGATACAACCCGCCAGATCCTCTGCAGTGGTAAATGCCGTGGGCGAGGATTGAAAAGCGAGATAAATCTATATAATCACTGGAAAAAATTAATGCTGCTGAATATAATTATGTTGATCTGCACGATCACTCGATTTTGTTTTGTTTTACAGTAACTTTGCCCAATGACTATTAATGGCGTGTCAATGAGATAAGATGAAGACCGCCGCCATCTATCTTCCAAAAGTCACAAGTATACCTTGATGTGATTATGAGATAATTTGATGTACATTGTTCAAGTAAGGCTAAATACATAAATCATAAGACATTTTAGCATAAAATACATCACGAAATGAGAGGCTGGTAATAATGTCAAAAAGAATGTCAAAACTATAGGTGAACAAACACTTAGCTGATCCCAAAATGTATTCTAGTGTCTTTTGATGACTGTCAACGAGTTTGTCATGAATTGGATTACAAATAATTGCCAAAGTGGCATGTTTAACGAAAAACAAATTATCCCTGCAATTGAACGTATAGTGCGTGAGATATGACGGTTTGTGTGGTATAATACAAGTTCCGGTAGAACCGGAAGAAGAGGTCACATAAGGTCGAGATGTCAATTGCCCATGACTATCTGCATACCAAATTTGAGTTAGATCAGTTAAACGGTTCACTAGTTAGTAGACTGTAAAGAATGAACTTTTGAATTGAGGTCACGTGACCCCCTGATGACGTCACGATTACGAAAAGGTTTGCGGCACTTCTTCTGATGATGGTTAATTACGACGCAGAGTTTGAAATTGATCAGTCTTAAAATTCATGAGATATGATGATTTTTGTTTTCAAATACAACTTCCGGTCAAAACGGAAGTAGAGGTCACATGAGGTCAAGATATCAATTGTCATCTATAACACGTCCCTGACTATGTGCATACCAAATTTGAAATAAATCGGTCAAATAGCTTATTAGTATTATACTGTAAAGAATGAACTTTTTTGATGACGTCACGATTACAAAAAGGTTTGCAGCACTACTTCTGATGATGGTTGATTACTATACCAAGTTTGAAATTGATCTTGGACTGAAAATAATTGCCGAAGTGCCCCTTAGAAAAAAGAGCGAAACTTTTACAATTACAATAGCTGTTCCCAATTGAGACTGGGAACAAGTCGTCACAGTTTTCACGAAGAGACAACTTCCTCATTGGATTGAAAAACGAAGGTTTTGAGAAAATCGCATTTGAATTTGGTCTCTTTCTCAAATGCTTTATTAATTTCGTACACTTTAGCGTTCATTTAAATTCACTAATGCTACTCCATGAAAAAGGGAATGTTACATGACACAAAACTACAAAACTAATATTTGTAGAGGTTAATTAAAGTTGTTTATTTTGTAAACAAGCAAGATTGTGGAACGGAGCACTTACCCAGCACCAGGTGACTTGGCTCGAAAGAGTACTGAAACGTGCCTTGAAGATTATTCTTGGGGTAGAGTATTTGTCGTACACCGAAGCTTTATCTCATTTTAACTTAGATTCTTTGGCAATCAGGCGTAATCAAATATCATTATCCTTTTTCAAGAAAACCCTTGACCACACTGACCTTTTTCGTGAATTCTTTCCGCCTCAACATACAAGAACGTTGCGGAATGAACCATTTATCCCTGAAATTCGCAGCCGAACAAAACGTTATTTCACCAGTGCGCTTCCTACCCTAATCCGGTTGCATAACAGACATGGGAAGGAATGCCCCTCTGATAGGTTCTCTTAAGAAATGCCCTCTATTAAATTTTTTTTTCTATGGGAGTGAAATTTCAAAGGTTAGATGTGACTGAAATTTTTAAGATCACAATAATTCCATCTTTGAAGTGTAAATTGCAACGGATGTTTTTTTAGTAATGTTCTTATATGAGTGTTGGTCATTAGCCATGTTATATGGTTTAATATTTGTGAGTGTAAACTGTAATGGTAAATGTTGAATAATTTTTGTAATTATTGAATTATGCTTTTTTTAGTTCTTATTTTAATTGCTTAATCTTTTTTATTATTTGATTGTTAAACCATTGTAATTCAGTTTTTTTTAACTGCGAAAATGGATTTTTTAGTAAACCAATATGACTTTGAATTTGAATTTGTCTGTTCGTGAAAGCCTAAAATTTGTGCTTAAAATTGTCTCTTCGTGAAAACTGAATACACATTACACGCTCTCAATATAGCGCAGGTACAACACTGTTACATTTTTATACATTGGCTGGAGTCAAATTGTGTCTTCGTAAAAACTGCAAAACCATTTAAGTCTTGCCCATGGTTTTGATCTTTTGCCAACGTTATGTCTATGGAAGACAAAATTGTCTCTTAGTAAAAATTAATGCAGTTTAGTTGAATATTACCAACGAATTGTAGATTCTCACAGGCTTTTTGTTTATTTCAAAATCAGCCTGTAGATGCCCCAGGAATTAAAACCACAATCAGTCTGTCACAGTGCTCATCATCAAACATTTTTGCAGTATCCTCTTCACAATTGAATTAAGAATAATGTCTCCCAAGTGTGCAGCAAATTAGCAAGACGATTATATGCGTATAGATGAGCCCCGACCGTTTCCATAAGAGGGCAAAATTTCCCCAGCAACAGAAAGGCTCCTTTGCAGCCTGGACTCCATGGGCTGCATGCGTGCGTGATCCTTCAAAGCTGGAATCAACATGGTGCGACAAGATCATGGGAACGAGGTTGGCTTCTTTTGGAGGAACGGCACCTTGCTAGTGCATCACAAACGACCGTGAAATGCGTGCTTTGGGTCGCAAGCCTCCTCACAACGTACGCGCCCCATTTTTCCCAACATGTTAGGAGGTGGATTGATGAGTTTCGTACCTTTTTTGTTTGTAATTATGTCATTTTACAATGTTAAAGGAACCTTAAAATCAAATTATTATTTAAGCCTTATCAATGACGTTAAACAGAAGCATTCTTTTCCATTCAACACATGTACATCAGCGGGTTAAGATGATTAATTACTTGCTTTATCGCTATCCTTTTACCTTGATTTTATTTTTATTTATTAGAGGGATGAATTCATTTGTCATGTTTAATCTTCCTCAAATTTATCCACCAACCGAACCGACGTGTTATGTATAGCAAGCAGGGTCCAACCACCATCCGATGACCACGAAATAAAGTTACTTAAATACTGCAACCAACGAATATTGCCATCTTCTTCACGTAGGTACCAATAAAAATTGGTACCGAACAACGTGGCTCTTTTTTCAACCAATGAAGTGTGCCTCTGCTCTGGGAGGATAGCGAGTGATAATTATGCTTACACCGTTCGTACAATTACTCGTTCGTTTAGTTGCTCTTTGGTTATGCCACTTTTTTTACAGCTGTCATAAGCAAATTATGCGACCTTTGAACTTTGTGCAAAGCATGATTAAATCATGGCCCACGTGCACACTTGCAAAGTACATGTACACGTACTTTGTACTAAAAATATAACGTATGTAGAAGGCATTAGTGCAAGGACCTTTGTAGCTTTGGTTATTGTTTAAATTCCTTGAGGCAAACAGAGGCACTGGAAAACAGTGATGCGAAATGACGTCTGGGCACCAGAAAAATCGACAGGGCCGCAGCACTGCGTGTATCTCTGCGCGCACACGTCGTATACACCTCCATGTACATGTACGTACACACGCCGGCCGCATCTGTTTTGCAAAATGGCCGAACGTGATATCTCCGACGTGTCGTGTCCATCGTCCTCAGCCGAGTCTAGGCTTCTGTTCGGCGGGAATTGCGTCGGAACAGCATCTTTCTTGAGCATTTTCTTAGTGGTCATGCCCATGGAGCCATGCAAACCGCTTTTGAACCACTCCGGCTCGAAGTGCTCACTGCACAGGGCCGACTGTGGCCGTCCTACTTCGCCCTGGCGGTCTTGACTTTAGTTGCCCAAATGCTGCGTAATTTGGATCCGTTGGGAACAAGTGTAGAGACACCCCATCCTTGGTTGTTTTGCTGCATGAAGCAACAACACACCTAGCTCGTCGGCATGGCTCAAAAACTGTAGGTTCGACCCCAAAACGTGGAGTACCTTCGCGCGGCTTTGGCACACAAACATAATGGCTTCTGCTACGTCGGACCACGCAATTAGGCAAACATGTGCCTCGATCTGGGTCAAACCCCCCGCGAAGATTTATGTTTACACCGGCGGAGTAGCTTGTCGCAACTTTGTAAACCCGGTTTTCTCGTACTTGTCCAAGAAAGTAATCATTGCATCACACAAAATATCATTCCTTAGATCATAATTCATTGATTTATAAATGAATAATGCAAACTAAACCCTATATCATCCTGTCTTCAAAGGTCAGAGCCAGGGCAAGGTTAATTTGTGAAAAGACGCTGACTTGAACAAACTGCAGCCTGAATGGCCCATGAAAGCAGATAAATGAATTAATAATGTTCTAATTTTCATCAGGAACTGCCGGAGAATGCCGCTGATTTCGGACACTTTGGTTACTTACACGGACCGTAAGTGCCAACATTATGTCAACTTTTGTGTCTTTCAGTATCTGTTGTGTTTAACAATCTTGTCTGGGTTATCCATTGTTGATTTTGATTGCTTCAGCGCATATTAGCTAGTCACCGGCCACAGCATGTAATATTTATAAATGATCTTTTCGTTGTTTGAAAAAATTTCCTTTAAACTGAGCTTTCCTAGTCGTGGTCATCTGCAGCCGTTTAGTTGCAGTTTCGAACCGCCCCATCTCCTCACTAAAGAAAGAAAAAAGGTTTCCTATATATTTTTAAGTACGTCTAGTTTTCCATGTTTTAGTCAATTAAAGTTTGTCTTTTCTGTGACTAATCCATTGTACAGTTGCTGTGCTAAGGCAGCAAGTGCATAATATTGGACGCCCTTCCCTGCTGGAATATCTATTCTTTTGATACCTTACGATAAATCTGTTAACAATTATTTTCATTTATAATTAAACAAAATGGGATGCTCCCTGCGTATTCCACGCCATACGCAGACTTTTCTGCTGTGGTCATGTGGATCGTTGCTGGCACTGTATTTTTGAACGAGATAATCAAAGTAACGATCTGCATGTCTTTGTTTCTTGTCATTGCCAGGCAAATCTTTCCAAAGACCTTCAGCCATGTGAACTGGGAGGCTCATACGACAGTGAATCATGCCTCCTCCCATCGTTTCCGTACGGTTCATTTTTTCGATCCCAAGCCCACAAAGGAATCCTACGCTGAGCAGGTATACTTCATCTTTTGAGCATCTTTTCTGAGAGGGGCAGCAGTCACCTCTACTTTCACCCACAGTAACCACCGACATATAAACGCATAGACCGCCGGTCTTGCGCGTGAAACCGTGAATTTGAAAAGTATGGGCAAACAATGAGCGAAGCGACGGATAGCAGCGCGTCCAGTGCGCATTACGCGCAACGCATTTACATTGCTTGTATTTGTTTACATGTGCTTCCAAATACGTGCACCTTTTTGCTCTTCAGTACTGCTATCTCTTCTTTTCAAATGTTGCAACCGCATTGTTTTGAATCCCTATGGGCCAGATTAAGTAAAGAGAGGGGTTTTTTTTACAATTAAAAATGGCTTCATAGAATTTTATGGCTGGAATTCTTCAACTGTGTGTAAATTCCCTATACCAGGGGTGAATTTGCCATACTTTTGATTTTAGTCGGGCGCCACGCAGATCACAGAAACCCCTGCAGTTTAGAAGAGGGCCTGGCGGTCTATAAGATTATATGTCTGTGACAGCAACGGCTATTATTCGGGCCTGTTTTCATTCGCATGAATCTGGATAGCGATCAATAATCCTACTTTGGTTGACTGGCACCAGAACCTGCGTGATGGCCATGATGAAGCGAACCATACGTTGGGATCACTGATCACGATCCAGATCTGTGTGAACAAACAGGCCGATTGTTCCTTCGCCGATGGAACAACAACCTGTCTATGAGTCCCGAGCTGAACCAAGAGAGTGCGCAGTTTTCCTAGCAATGGAGGCTCCTTTGGTCGGAACTAAACTTTGCTGGTTCACAGACGACTATGTAATGCACGCCTTACAATCGCGTGGGTACCAACAAAATGAACACCCCTTCCCCGACCAATGAGCGGGGAGCGTGACTCATTCCTTCCACTGTCCAATGGGATTGCTTTTCGCTGGATCGGTACCGCTATGGACAGTTTTACTAATAAATACATAAATTAAGTACGCAGGCGCATCAGTGACCACAGTGGCAAAAAGCTTAAAGCGGGCAAATGTAAAGCGGTGCAAATTTTCATTTTCCCGAAGGGTGTACACTTTTTCATCCATTTTTTTTTCTGGAGAACACCGGTTTCTCTCTAAAATCATCATAAGTGTTGCTTTGTTGTCCAAGAGGGATATTTGGATTTCAAAACAAAAAATTTCAAAAATCTCTTTCATACCTAGCACACAAGGTGGACGGAAATAATAGGGCTTTCTTCAGTCGGCGTGGGGTCAAAGTTTTATTTTGCCTTACGTCAGGGGTGCTATGTTCCAATTTCATGCAAGTTGAATTGCGAGTTTTCCCGGCTTCATCTATGGCACTCTGATTAGCTTTCAATCTGATTTTGAAGTTCTTAACCCCCAAAAACTTAATGTCCTGTTACCGCACAATTAAACTGTATACTGTGGTTTCTGAGGGAAAGCGACTCCTTTTTTAAGACAGTATACATTTATACCTAAAAGCCCCTTTTATATCAGAGATGGAACCGGAGACGATGATGAAGCAATAACATTGAAAAAGTTCTTGTTATATCGCCTGAGCGCAAAATGTCAATGATAGTGGGGCATGGTACCCTAAATCACTTGGTTTTTATCCACACTTGGAATGGTACCCTTGTGATCTCGTGAGCGCGGCGCGAGTAGCAATTTTGACATTCGTTATATTTGGCATCAAAATTCCCCCAAGTTATAGTACTGGGTTTCTGGAATAACAGAAACAACACTCAGAGATTTTAATTATACATAAAAGGTTTTGCCCTTACCCAACGTACATTAATAAGCACTGTATGCTCAGTGCTTGTCCGAGAGCTTGCTAAAAAACCTCACAAGCTTACTCGAACCCACGACCTCCTGCTTACTAGTGCAGATGTCTTAACCACTCGACCACCGAGCTTGCTGGGGTCGGGTGGCCGGTTCGAGTCAAATAAAGTAGCAGGTACCGCGAACTTAATATACGTTGGGTAAGGGCAAAACCTGTTATATATAATTAACATCTCCCCAACGCAAAAATACATCTTGAAAACACTCAGAGAATCCTCCAGTCCAGAATGACGCTTTGGTTGTTGATGTGTGGTATCGTGCAGACAAAACTTTATCAGTTGGATATTTGTACACTGACGGTGAATAGGCCTAGACCTTACATTGGTAACCGCTTGGTGGCGCTCTTTAATCTCTTCACAGTACGGACCCGGTATCTGCCACGTTTTCAACGACAACGTAATGGTTGTGGGCACTGTGCCTGTGGGACCAATGAGGCAGAAGATTGTGTGTTTACAATACACCCACTCCACGTCCGCCTTTTGGATCTTGCACTGGCTCATCAAGAAGTTCCAGTTATACGTTCTGCGTATGGGCGTAAGTATATCTTTTTCCCAGTCGCTGTCTGCTGAATAAGGGCTAGCGGAAGACAGATTGTGTTGGGGAACGTGGAGCAAAATGTCTCACGATGGATCGTGCTGTTCAAGATCAAGAGTTTACTCATCATTCACTCAATTGAGTGGTCATTTTGACCAGAGGATGTCTTGATTGCCTCTCCTTTTTTTCTTTTGTTTATTACAAAACCTATTGGGATGATCCTATCGTCCATCCGCGACCGACAGTTGCCAGTGGTTAAGGTTGAGTCAATTCGAATAATTGAACAACTAATTCTTTTACTAAATTTCCATTGAAACAGAAATAAAATACACGTTTTGGTGAACAATAAAAAGGTTACCCTGAAGGTTTTATCTTTGGCCTTATTTTGGAGCATATAATGTTCACTCATAGCACATTAATAACATAAGAATACAATTCGGAAAACAACTAATTGAAAAATTCTTCTTTTTGCATTGAGTTTGATCGAAGAATATCAATGTTCATATCAAATATCCTCATAATTCGAGTCACCGGCTCAATACATTGGGGATACATCCTTAGTTCCTTTTTACCAATCAGTGACAACACTTGGTAAAACGACCCTTTTATTGTATCCTTTTAAACAATGTCTGTGTTCGCTGTATTTAGCTTAAAAAGGAAGTATCAATATGGTCCAACAAGACCTACCTG
Organism: Acanthaster planci; assembly: GCF_054643075.1. Lineage (NCBI taxonomy): Eukaryota > Metazoa > Echinodermata > Asteroidea > Valvatida > Acanthasteridae > Acanthaster > Acanthaster planci. The sequence continues at coordinate 741,745 of NC_141790.1, read as the reverse complement.
AAAACTCCTCAACTTGTGAAAGAGGACAAGTGGATCATGCCTTTTCGCCGCTGGTTCTCCCAGTTCTACACCGAGCACAGCCCGAAATACAACCCGTCAGATCCTTTGCAGTGGTAAATGCGGTTTGGCAAGGAGGGAAAAGCGAAAAAAGTGGCACCAGATGCGACTACACCCAACGCTCAGCGTGGCACCTTGTGCCACAAATATCTCAGAAATTACGTGATTTGATTGTTCTACTAACTGCCACGCATGACCTGATCGAACTTCCGTGACTTTTCCTCATTTTTCCCCACCTAACTATTGTGAGGGATGTCTATCTTGGTATCGCCTTCGCAGGGGGTCGTAGGCAAATTCAACGATCCGGCTCTTTCACTTTATATGGAGGAGTGGTTAAGGGGGGGAAATCGTTTAGGAGTGTTCACTGTTCAAATCTTTGATATTTTTGTTTTACTTTTTATAAGTTTGTTCCTGATTGGAAAAATCTCAGTTTTGGAAGTCATTAATACAGTTTGTTTCCCAAAACTGTTGTCTTGAGATTTACTTCACACCAGAGAAATTCATACTCGAGAATGTGTTATGAACATAGAGCCCCTCTTATGCACCTGGTGCATACATCACATTATATGAATTGTACTGCTCGAATATTTCGAATATTGGGATCTTGCTCTGCAGTCTTTGTTTATTAACAGCATCAGATAATCTAATAAAGTTTCATTAAGTAATAAATGTAGTTGACATTCAATAAAAAAAGTTATTGGTTACGTATTAAAGCCGCTGAACATGAAGTCAGCAGTCTTTATAATCTCATTTCCACTGTTAAATCTTTCTGGGGTCTTTACATTTGAACGAATTACAGCTTTTTTAACAATTGGTAGATTAAATATATGCCTATGTCAATTTAAAACCCCGACAATATAAGTTACAATTATCATAAGTTTCCAAAAATGAGGCTGCTAACATTATTTTATGTATGCACACAGTCTCTGAACATGTAGCAGATTATGTAATGGTACCGCCACAACTTGTGTGTCACCTGCGTTTGATCCAAGGCAGCGGCGAATTACTTGATCGTACTCCAGCATTGTCTATAATTATTCCTAAGTTTTGTGGCAAATATCCTGTTTTGGTTTTTTTTGTGAGATTACACAATGGTAAAATACTTATTTTACGAAACTTACATAGTAATAAGAAATTTGTAGAAAGTCAGGAATTTCTAAAGAGTTGTAGACTATAAAAGACGGGCTCTGGCAGATAAACACACCAAGACAGGCAATTCTAAAGTACGCGGGTTGTGAGAAGTCGTTGACTTTGTGACTTTTGCACCATTTCATCCGTGGTGGCGAGTCGTCCAGACCAAGTGAAGTGCAGAGCTGAATTTTGTTCCGGAAGAGACAGTTTGTGAACTGAATCTAGTTCTAGTTTGTGGGATCATCAAGTTCCCGTATTTGCGACGGTCATCACACCCTCGCCGTTTCATTTCGAGCCCGGCCATTCCTATTGGACGTGGTCTTTGTCCCCGTTGCAGCTCACTTTTGCACCGTCAAGGACTGAACTGTAGTAGCCCCCTGTGGAATCCAGCTTTCTTCATTGCAGTGCCTGCCAAGATCTCGCCAGTAAGAAGTACTGGTTTTAATAAGATCTTTTCTTGATACTTTATCCTTATCATTGTAAGCTAGTTCCAATCTGTATTTTCTTTGTTGTCCTTTTTTTTCAAGCTAATAATTACTCTTCTTAAATAGTTTGGAATTGTTCGGATTGTTACATTAGTACTCTCTTTCGAACTTGTAGCGGCAGCGCTTGCGCGCCCGCTGGGGGCGGACCCTGACGATCCGGAGGGGGGAGACTGGTCTCCCGGTAAGGGATGGATTGGATCAGCTTGTAACACAGGTCGTCAAATAATCACCTCCAATTTATTCGTCAATGGAAAGAAAACCCTATAAATTAATACAAAAGCACGAACCCTAATTAATTACATAAGTGCTTTAGTTGATTCATGGACAATAATTAAACAACAATGACATCAAATGCAATGGTGTTCTGCAATGGCATGAGTGCGTACTGCTTATACATGGCACACATAATACATGGAAGCGAATATGCTATTTAAGCTAACAGCACAACCCAAATTTCTATTCACGGTGGCTTTGGGGCTTTATGCAAATGCACTGACCACGTGACGGTACAGCGCGAAGACGATGTACATGTCGAACGTTTATAAGTGACCATAAATGGCAACGTATAATGGATGAAATTACAAAATACCGGCGCTAGGATATGCCAAATACCCCCCAAACCCCGACTCACCCAGACACCACGGGTTGTGAGACCTACAGTGGTCTGCAGGGCCCAGCAACTCCAAGGGAACAGGCTGAAAACTGTCCGAAATGGTCCCGAAATGTTGCGCTGTCTCCACCGAGATGGCCACGGAAAGAAAAAAGGACTAGACGTGGTCGAAGGGTCGGTAACGCACACTGGGCAGACCGGCATATCCAAGCGCGGTATAAATAGTAAAAATGTTGACAATGCCCGTAATTACAATAAAAATGAATCCAAGCGTTTTAAAACAGATAATGAAGTCAGCGGAAGGTATTCCGGCTACATCTTATGTTATCATGATAGAAATTAAATGGAGCTAATTCCAATAGAGGCGCAAGGCCACGTCAACGTGAAGGGTGAGGGGACCCTCTCAGTTGCTATGCAACAACGTAAACATTGAAAGGATCTTAAAGGCGTATACCATGTGCATGTAGATTATACATGATAAATATACGGGCAACTCCCCACAAGTTCCCTACTTTGACACCATACGCCCCAGGATGGTGATGTTAACAGCATAACGCCGGGAATAACCTCACATAATATATCACTGATGTAAGATAAAGTTTGGAGACATAATACCGAAATGGGATTCCCCTTTCTAGGGCAAACTTGTCTAAAATGATTTATCTTCAAAAGACACTCATTGGTGATCACTTAACGGCTGTCAATCACTTTTTTTTAAAGTACAAAAGTATAAAACATGTTAACAACATCCGATAAAAGTGATGCAAAAGAATGCGTGATCATCGGTGAGGCACAGCCTGTCTCTTTTTCAAGAGTGGACACCTTTGATCTTCTTCGATATAGCCTAGCTAAAAATCGTAGTTGCAAGGGAAAAATATATGTATTAGTTCTACAAATTAGTGAAAGCCATAGCGAACAATGGCTGCTCGGAGACCCTTGCAATACTTGTTCATACCCTCTATATTGAGGTGACAACCATCACTCAAATACTTAGGGTAGTTCACACGCTTCTGCGTGAACAGATACACGTTCTGACGTTCCGACTTAGGTCTCCTACTGAAGAGTGAGTTGAACCTTCTCGTTCTATGATTGAAAGTCGTCACCGCGACCTGTCCAGATCTAGTGATTTTAGATCGTTGTATTATAGATAGGAATACCACCTTTCGGGGTGATATCCCTCTACTTTCCAACACATCTAGGAACTCAAAACTCTTCCCAACTAGAACCTCTGGCGTAATTTCAGGGAGACAGAGATCATTTGTACCAATATCAAGTACCAAAACGTCAATGAATTCAACAACCGCATCTTTTGGCAGTAATAATCAACATGATTAAATAGACGGTCATAACTCAAACCTGGATGGCCCTCGACAGTCAAGTTAATTTCTGGAGCAAGCCCAAGTAATTCTTCCACGGACTGGTGTTCCTGACGGGCCATCCTATCAAGTCTTTTCACAAAAGAGTGCCCGAACAAATATACATTGAGCGGTTCAGACATTGCAAAGCCGTCGAAAAACAAACGAGGGCAAAATAACAAAGTAACAAGGGTACTTCAGAACTTAGTCTTAGGTGCTTAGTCTAACTCTAAACTACATGTACCAATATATTACATGTATAACAAACTGAATGCAAAAATATACGTACAGGCAAAATACATGTACTTTGGGCATACAATGTGCACCACCTAGATCAAATTACATAATGTACATGATCGAAACAGCACAAGCCCACTACAGCTCGACCAAGCTGACAAGCATGAATAAGGAGGTGGCAAAATGCCACTGTCCTGCTACACACAGGCGACCCCTCCTCTCAGCTTGCTAGAAGGCTTTGCAATGAAACTACAGGAACTAATTTAGGTGACTCCAGTAGGCAGGGTGCTGGATTGGCATTTCTGCCTCAGACGTTCAGAACGTCGCGGTCCAGTCGTTTCTTTGGGCTGGGGAACAGCTTCTTGCCCAGGGTCCCAGCGGCGATTCCAAAGACCCCACACAACTCCAAGGGCCTCATCTTGTTTCTGCATTGTCGCCAGGTCAGAGTGGGAATATGATGGGAACACCGAAGGTGTCACCAAGGGAGCGTCATCATCAGATGCGCTCACACCTCCTGCACAATCGGAATGGCCTGCTGAGGCAGGCCTCAGCTCTACGGGGACAGAGGTACTTTCCGCTGAAGTTTGAAACACACACGCCGCCCCAACATCAGTCACCTCAGGGGGGTTCCGACTGAGTGCATCAGCACATTTATTACTTCGACCTGATCGATATCTTATCTCTAAGTCGAACGGGGCCAACTGAGCAGCCCAACGCTGCTCAGTTGCACCTAGTTTGGCTGTCTGCAAGTGGGCAACAGGACTGTTATCAGTCAAAACCAGTGTATGCCTACCCCAAAGATACTCTCTGAATTTCTCTGACACAGCCCACTTTAGGGCAAGAAGCTCTAGCTTAAAGCTAGAGAGGTCGGAATAATTTCTTTCCGCTCCCCTGAGCCCTCTGCTGGCATATGCTACGGGGTGAAGACAACCCGAATCGTCGCGTTGGGATAGACATGCCCCGAGTCCCTTAAGGGACGCGTCAACTTCAAGCACAAAGTCCCTGTCAAACTGAGGGTAGGCCAAAACTGGTGTACTGCAAAGCGCGCTCTTCAAGGTCTGAAAGGCTTCATCAGCTTCCTCTGACCAAGGCAGGGTCCCCCTAGAGTTCCCTACTTTTTCTGGGGCCTTGCCACTCAGTGCATGCAGGGGTGCTGCAATTTTTGCAAACCCCTGCACATAGCGCCTATAGTAGGACGCTAGTCCCAGAAATGAACGAAGCTGATCAAGGTTAGTTGGAGTCGGCCAGTCTCTGACTCTCTCGATCTTGGTAGGATCTACAGCAATACCCTGGTCACTGACAATGTGACCAAGGTGGGTAACGGATGTGCGGAACAACTGACATTTAGTGCCTTTTAACTTCAGGCCATGGGTCTCAAGCCTACTGAACACTTTGTCCAACCTCCTTAAATGTTCCTCGAAAGTATCCGAGAAGACGAGCAAATCATCCAAGTACAATACACATTCTGAAAGGTTCATGTCGCCAAAGATCAGCTCCATGATCCTTTGAAAAGTACTTGGACTGTTGCAGAGCCCCTGGGGAAGACGAAGGAATTCGTACAACCCCCAAGGCACTCTAAACGCAGTCTTGGCTACCGAGTCAGGATGCATGGCTACTTGAAAGTAGCCATGCGCTAGGTCGAGAGAAGAGAACAGCTTGGCCCCTCCGAGTGATTCTAGGGTCTCATCGATCCTAGGTAGCGGAAAAGCGTCTCTATGCGTTTTAGCATTAAGACACCTATAGTCGACGCACAGTCGCAACTGTCCATCTCTTTTCCTAACCAGCACTATTGGGCTAGCATACGGACTCGCTGATCGCCGGATTATCTTACGGTCAAGCAGATCCTGCAACAATTTCTTCACCTCTGATATCTGACTTGGTATTACTCGGCGGTAAGGCAAGTTAATCAGCCTTTCATCTGAAAGGTGAATCTCATGCGGGATCAAATCACAGTAGCCGAGATCAAATTGACCCTTCGAGAAAACATTCTGGTGCTTCCGAATCAACTCGGCCGCTGACAGTGCATCTGTGGCATTTAGACTCCTAAGACTAATACCAGGAGGCAACAAGAATTCTGTACCATCATGGAACACAAACAACTCCCCTTGCTGATCACAAGAACCCTGCACACCACCATGCCCAGGGGATTCCGAACTCACCGGCCCAGAACTTTCAGCATCAACATCCGTCACGTCTGACACACCTGCCACAACATTGTGCACGGACACATGGAAGCAGTTATCAACAGAATCAACCACAACCTGCTCTGTCAAACAAGCATCACTCACAGTACCTATTTTAGTGGAAGGTGGAACTACCAATGGATTGGGGCTTGTATTCGCGACCAACAATGACAAATGAGGTCCATCCACCTGCTGCAGACCCTCAACAATGTGGCACGCACCCTCTAGATCACGTACTCCACAATGAATTTCATCCAATGATGAACTAATTGGGTAAGGTTGGACTAACATAAGTCTACCTTGCGGGTCGACTACTGACCCACCTAGTACACAGTGAATTTCTCTCACGGTCCGTGGTTGGATTGTCTCTTCACCACGTGTCAAGACATCAAAAATGGTGGTCACAGGTTCCCTTACCCCTCCATCTGCACCAGCAGACGTCATGGATCGGAACCAACGAATGGCCAAATCCCAGTCCGAGTTTGGCCGACAGACCTCCAGAAACTTTGCATTGGATGCGACCTTCCTAAGAATGTTACACCCCAGCAAAACTGGGTATTTACTACTCTTGTCCCCAGGATCGGGACAGAGTTTACTACTAGAGACTACAAAACTGGCACAGAACCTCTGGCCTAAAATCTCAACTTGTGTCTCCAAGTAACCCTCAAGTGGTATTTCGAGGTGATTCGCACCCATCAATTTGAAGAACCCACCCACATCATCCAACCCCCCAACTACCTTAGCCAAATGGCCATGGTAGAACCGTGATGATATCATCGAAGTCTCGGCTCCAGTGTCCAAAATACACCTTGCCGGAACTCCATTGATCAAAATCACAGCAGTAGGACTGCTGGCAAAAAGCTTACGCCTGTCAGCTTCTACACAAACCCTACTTGTATCAGAAGTAATGGGACTGAATGTGGGCTCTTCATTAATACTTTCCTCCGACGTCTCGCCCTCTACGACGGAGGCGACATGTTTTCCTGAACATGTCTGTCAGATGCTTTTGCCTGGCTACCAGTTTGCTCTTTCTCTGCGCTAGCCTTCAAGTCGTACTCTTTCTTGAAGCACTTTTCAACTGAATGCCCGCTCTTCTTACAATAAGTACACTGCACAGGGGTTTTCCGATTCTTCGGAATTTGTTTCTGGTTTGCTTGGTCAGCAGTACTCTGACAAGCAATTGTGTTTGTCAACTTCTGTATCTGCTTTAAGGTTTCCGCTTGCTGTTGCGTGAGGCGCTCCACTGCTTCGCGCAGATGCTTCTGGCCCTCGATCAATGCAGTAAGTAACTCGTGATCGCCCCCTATACGCGCAGTCTTCGAAGAAGAGGTCACGGCATCCACATGCGGAGCCGCACCATTCATGTCAGGCACAGAACATGTCGGTGGGCATGTTCTTGCTGGTTCACCATCAACATCGCGCAAGATGTTCAAAGCAAGCTCCCTAAACTTGTAGAAAGGGAGCTCAGGGTTCTCATGTATAAGTCGACGAAGCTCGCGCTTCGTTAACACATCACGCGCACCACGCGTGAGTTGTTCCTTAAGAGCACTTTGTTTGAGTTTACCCAGTGCCTCTTTCTCACTTCGGTCTGTGGAAGCCGCTTCCATGCGGTCATATAGTCGCATGAGTACCCTACTATAGTCCTCCAGGCTCTCTCCCTCTAGTTGATTTCGGGAGTAAAATGTGCAGTTCAGTGACTGCACTGTCTCCTTGGTGCCAAATCTAGACCTAAGAAGAGCCCGAAGTTTGCTAAACTGGTCTTTCTCGGTCTTTGGACAGCAGCGAACTTCTTCTTTTGCGTCACCACCGAGGTGATCTATTGCTACCAACAACTTCTCGTCCTCAGACAAGCCCAATTGACGGGAATAAGTTTCAAGATCGTCAAGCCACTCAGTCAGGGTCGGGTCCCCAGATTTCCTTGGGCGCCCGTTAAATTTCGAGAGCTTAACCGTCAAGGCCCTCTGGTATTTGAGCCCTTTAAAAGCATTGGCCAGAGTTTCTGCCAATGCCTGGTTCGACCTTGTTATTACATCAGCCAAACCCTCAGGTGTCGCCATGGTTCTAGTCTGAAGTCAACTAAAGTCAAAACGTCAGAGTGACAAACAAACCACGTACGGGCCACCAAAAACAACAAGAGAGGCAAAACCTCTTAAAATGCAATCACCAACAGAGCTACGTACTAATACAAGCACTATGGTATCAAAATACATGTGCTGACAAACTGCTGGGCACCCCGGGCAGTTACAAGAAAAATGAGATATACAAGTACTCCAATAAACATGTAACATGTAACAAAAATGACATTTAAATCAGGAAATTGCCTTAAGAACACGCATAGGATTAAAAAAAAAAGGCAGGCACTCACATGTGATTACCTTTACAGTAGAAAGTGCATTTAAGCAAAAAGGTGTTATTACACAATAATAATAACAAACTATAACCACAGCGTGTCTTAACAAAAAGCAGTCTCGTCCCTCATCACACGACGGTATCTGGGGTACAGTAACATCAAGCTCCACATTCATCCAATCCTGTCTACGACGCCAAGAACTTGTAGCGGCAGCGCTTGCGCGCCCGCTGGGGGCGGACCCTGACGATCCGGAGGGGGGAGACTGGTCTCCCGGTAAGGGATGGATTGGATCAGCTTGTAACACAGGTCGTCAAATAATCACCTCCAATTTATTCGTCAATGGAAAGAAAACCCTATAAATTAATACAAAAGCACGAACCCTAATTAATTACATAAGTGCTTTAGTTGATTCATGGACAATAATTAAACAACAATGACATCAAATGCAATGGTGTTCTGCAATGGCATGAGTGCGTACTGCTTATACATGGCACACATAATACATGGAAGCGAATATGCTATTTAAGCTAACAGCACAACCCAAATTTCTATTCACGGTGGCTTTGGGGCTTTATGCAAATGCACTGACCACGTGACGGTACAGCGCGAAGACGATGTACATGTCGAACGTTTATAAGTGACCATAAATGGCAACGTATAATGGATGAAATTACAAAATACCGGCGCTAGGATATGCCAAATACCCCCCAAACCCCGACTCACCCAGACACCACGGGTTGTGAGACCTACAGTGGTCTGCAGGGCCCAGCAACTCCAAGGGAACAGGCTGAAAACTGTCCGAAATGGTCCCGAAATGTTGCGCTGTCTCCACCGAGATGGCCACGGAAAGAAAAAAGGACTAGACGTGGTCGAAGGGTCGGTAACGCACACTGGGCAGACCGGCATATCCAAGCGCGGTATAAATAGTAAAAATGTTGACAATGCCCGTAATTACAATAAAAATTAATCCAAGCGTTTTAAAACAGATAATGAAGTCAGCGGAAGGTATTCCGGCTACATCTTATGTTATCATGATAGAAATTAAATGGAGCTAATTCCAATAGAGGCGCAAGGCCACGTCAACGTGAAGGGTGAGGGGACCCTCTCAGTTGCTATGCAACAACGTAAACATTGAAAGGATCTTAAAGGCGTATACCATGTGCATGTAGATTATACATGATAAATATACGGGCAACTCCCCACATTACTATTACTATTTTTTTTTTATTTGAGGTTATCTTCCAGCACTTTACCATCTAAATTTCTGGAGGTTCCCAAATTAATGGTAATTTATAAAGCCATAAACACTTTCCAATATATGCCCTTTGATTAAAGATCTAATGCTGTGATCTCGTATAGGGTTAAAGCTGCTACTAGTACTTACATGTACTGATGAAATGTCATGGATACATCATTCGTCAAGATAACCAAGATTGGCACGGTTAATATTCTGCTCAGTATTAAAAAGAAGAGCCAGATTTTAAAAATACATTTTGTTAACAAATCAGTCAAAGTCTGGTCCAAATTCAGCTCTGTGTACCACTCAATACCAATTGGTTTTCTTAAAAACTTATTTTTAACTGATTAAAGTAGAGTAGTCAGCACAATGTTGTTCGGGAGAATTTTATTTGTTCAGGGTTCCTCAGGTTCACCAGATTCTTTTTCTTATTTTTTGTGGAGACAGGTTGGTTCTACCCTCGCCTTCCGCCTCGCTGTTGTCCTGGTTCGAATCCTGGCTCTGTCCCCAATGTGGATTAGATTGTCACCCCTAACTGATTCCATGGGTTTTACCCAGAATATTCCTCTGGAGTGCTGCTCTCACCTATAAACTCTAAGTACTTCTCACTGTCTCCTGTCCACAGGTCTCCAAAAAAACGGAAAATAAGGCATCGTCTTAACCGATAAAACAATTTTGGAAAGTTTGCAAAATTGTACTCATTGCATGTCAGCTGAAGATGGTCTTTACATTTTCCATGCATTAAATCTGCCCTGTAAGATACCACTGTGCAGATGAAAATAAGAAAGTCAAAACCAGGTCACGGTACACTGGGTCGGTATCTACGCCCTGAATCCCGGTTTGCCTATGGATTCAAACGCGGTAAAAAAAACTGACATTTGTTGATAGTAAATGAGTTTTGAAAACAAAAACCAGACACTGAAAAGATCTGTCCTTGGAAAAGGTCACTCGCTCTAATTTCAGTCTGCGCGAGGGTGAATGAACAATGTTGCTCGTGAATTTGAAAGACTGATCCAGACAAAACTGTTTTGGGGGCCAAACATGATTTTTTTTTTCTACCAGGGTTGCCAAATAAAAAAGTACTTGCATTTTTTCTGTATTCTTTTGGGGTCCTTCCGAGGGTTGGGCTTCATTTTGGGGGCTTTTACACGATTTGTGGAGGCAGGAGAATGAAATAGAGCAAAATTCCGCTTTCGTTATTTTTCAACCCCCCCCCTCTTTTTGTGAGGGGATATACCCCCTCCCTTTACTCTTGGTGTGGGTGTCTGTCTTGAGCAGAAGGACTTTCTCATCGGTTGGAGCCTCTGTTGCCAGGAAAATTACGCCTTCTCTTGTTGGAGCTCGGGGCTCATAGATGAATTAGAACAAGCCACAGTTAGTCAACCTTGACAAATTTTTACGAATGAAACACACATTCCTTCAGTCTCAGAAAATGTAATCAGGTCCGTCTTTTTATTAAACAGGTTTCTTTCTTGCCTGAATGGGCCGGGGTTTTGGAGCTGAAGATCCGCTTGAACTGGCTGCACCTTTAGTGCAGTATCACAACAAGCTGAAGTTGTTCAACATTTCCAAAATATCTGACATTCCTTTGGTGTTAAACCTCCATTCCAACAGCCCCTCGCAACCGATCATGCCAGACTCTCTTATACCAAAACGCCAACAATGCATGCAGAGGTTGAACACCGACATTGCGTCAACGTCAACACTGGGCCGTCATACATCGCGTTGGCGAACCGTGCCCTTGACCCGATTCGTAATATCTGTAAGCATGTGAATGTTTGTGAACATACTACGACAAGAGTGGGGCAAAATTAAGACATTGCAGATTTTGAGATCAAAAACATATGTCCAAAGGTCACTTGCTTTAAGTTCAGTCTTTACACGAAGGTGAAAGAACAATCTTGCTTGTTGGAAGGCCAAACGTGCTAATACTCTCTTTAGGAGTAAAAACGAATGTGCATCTTTCTATAAATTTTGGCGATTTGTGGTCTTTCTGAGGTGTAGGCTGTGAGGGCTTTTACACACTTTAGAAAGAAAGGAAAGCAGAATAGACTTTCAAATTTGATTTGGGTTACCTTTCACACGCCCACCCCCTTGAGGAGTGGTATGATCCCAGACCCAAGGATCTACCTTTGGTATGTGTACTGGTTGCTTTGATCAAACCAAAGTTCGTCAACCCGACAGACAGATTTTTTAGGAATGAAACACACCTCCCCTCCGACTCGAAAATTCAATTTATGCCGTAATTTGTCAAAAATGTTTTTTTTTTCCTGACAAAGGAGCCGGGTTTTCCCACAGGATATGTGAAATTTACCCATATTTCGGCCATGAATCCGATCTCACTGAAATTTAACTTGCAATGCGATTCCACCCTGGTCTACGTCTGTGTCCATACATGTTGACCAGCGTTCATTACACAAAATCATGTCGGTTAAAAATTAACATTCGGCACCGTCTTTCTGGGGCCAATATTTTGCAAGAACAGCGTGTCAGAATGGTTTCAAAGGACAGCAAGACATAACCAGAAAAACAATTAAGATCCGGCACGATAACAAACAAAACCCTGTGATTGAGTGTCGGAGAAAATGTGAAAAAAAAATGCTTTGCAACTTGTCCTGGAGACGGAACGGGGTTCACACACACGAACCACTGCGCGTGAATTAACAGCACTATCCCATACGTGATCAACGGATATGCATCACACGCGCAGTGGTTCGTGTGCGTGAGCCCGACCATGAATCGACCGTTTATGAAACGGTCGATCCATGGTCGCTGCACGTGTACACGCACAGCGCATTACATACCGTAGCTGTAGCGAAGGGACGTCCGTACGCCACTCTCCGACGGATTCAACGTGTCGGTAATACATGCGTGTGCTGTGTACACGCGCAGTACATGCACATTCACGTGCATAGTGAATGGAAAATTTATCAGCGGAGAAAAAAAGGCAATAACCCTCTTGAAAGTAAAGATACGGGCGGAACAATGAAGTGACGATTGTGTCAAGGGGTAAAGAACTTCTCTCAAGTGTTTGTAATCCCGGGTCGAAGTTTTGCAAATCATTCTGTACGTTTACAACAGTTAAGGATCCAACACGTTCAGGGTACAGGGTGACTACATACAAGAACGACCATGTCGATTACATGTATGTTTAAATCTACGAATGGCTTATAATTATTAGTGCCATGAAATTGCGCCAGTGGAAAACGTTACGGGGAAGTGCTGTTCATTACTATTCACTCCGGTACCCTTCGTTGCTCTTTTTCCCCTCAGTGAACCGTCAAGTTTTAAGCGAAATAAATCCTTTTATGAGAGAATTCTCAAAAGGAGCGGGGCTCTCAAACAACTGGCCATGAAACTACCCTTTTGTCCCCGTACGGCATCGCGCAGCATTTTCGCAGTCAGTACCGGGGCCACGAAGACCCTGCGTAAAATGGAGTGCGACCTCCGAGGATAGGACATGTCTGCCAGCCACACGGTCTGTGACATGAGGTCATAGGTCATACATACAGCAACGGAATGTTGACTTCCGGAGAAAGGATAGGAATGCACTGCGTCTGTGTTTCTTATTTCCGTTTCCACACCCCCCCCCCATGTTACTGGGTTATGTCGTTTATGCTGGTGGGGGCGTCTGAGGATACATGCAAATGTAGCAGTCTTAATGTTTCCCTATGAAATGCGAATCTGCATTCTGCATAGAATAAAGGTTAGGACAACGCCCCTGCCATTAGCAATAGGAAAACTGAGCCTATACAGGGATTGCAGGAAAACGGGAGCCTAAAGAAGGATTGCAGGACCCCTTTAAAAATGGCAAACTAATATGGGAACTCGTTCCTGGCGAAACGCTCAGGGTATACTTTGCCGGGTAAGCCTGATCACTCGATGTCTTACATGTTTACGGTACACCAGGCCAAGCGGCCACGTTTCTATCCCCTTGCATGCCACGAGTGGCTCCAGGAAATGTGTTTTTTTTTCTTTCCTGGTTACTAAGCTCATTATGTCTGGAACTGTAGTACCATAAAATGTCTCGGCATTAGTGCTGCCTACGTGCGGTTTGGCACGTCGTTGGAAGCTGGCAGGAACTTTTAAAAAGGGAACGATCGGATCGCTGATGGTGTAACAAAACGCCTTCACTCACTCCACACCCAGCTCCTTGATTCTCGGGTAAGTTTTGTTTCTCACTGATAATATTGTACTTGGTTTTTCAGGAGGCCAGTAACTGCAAGTCCCAATTAACCTTGGCTTCACTTGATTATAACCATTATCACTATAAAACGAATAACTCTAATCAAACACGAGGTTTTCCGTGAGCTTTGAGAGTGACTAGTCAACTGTGAGAAAGAGGGTGCAGGTTGCCGGTACTCAACTGGGTGTTGATATTTCTATACGATGGTCCCACAATTGGGGTAAGATCTCACCTATGCCTGGGCGGCCGAAATTCTTGCGACTGGAATGCACATACAAGTAAAAGGTCGACGATTTACTTGGACCGAGGTTGATTTGTGACATTTTTGAGAACTTGATTGGTGCCTTGCCACCATTTCCCTTTTTGTGTTTCATCAATCCAGCACCGACTCACTCAGCCTAACTACTACTTTATTCGAAGTTGTAATCAAAGCCTTTCGGTCGAAAAATTAGTGGAGACTGTCGACAACGTATGTGGTTGGGACCGTCGGCATGCATATACATATATATAATTAATGCAGAGCTTGTTGTCCATTTTGATACGCATGCATGGAAAAGCAGCTGTTCCTTAACCTTTAGCTTTGTAACTAGATGCAATAAAATGCACGTATTCTTCCTCTTTCTCTTCAGCCAATCAGAATCAGTGTGAAACGTGCAGCCCGCATAATGGCGGCAAAGGTGAGTTAACCTTTGATCTGCGCATTTCTCTCGTACGTGACTTCACCTGTCCGCTGGGTTCTGACATTATGCACGAAGTTACCCACATTTATAGCAGAAGCACCCCCTAATCGGTAAAAAAACATGCTAGCCGCGGGAGTATTCATTTTGTTGGTAGTGATGCGCACGCAGTGCATGCATCTGGTCGTCGTTCGTAACCAGCGAAGTGAATTTCTTAAATTAACACAGGAGCCTCCGTAGCTCGGAAAATCGCCCGCGTCATCTCTTGGTCTAGCCTTTGATCAAGGCGCCCGCGGCGAAATGGATGGTCAAGACCACACAACGAACTGCATGCAAGCCCTGCATGCAGTAGCCGAGCTGTGTGTGTCGTGGACGACTGTGCGTGCCGCCGCAAGAGCCTTTAGAGCTTTGTTTCCAGTGGTAATCTGAATTATTCAATATACTAATATTATGACTTATTCACATTTCTCTGAACGTATCGTGTTAGGGGGGCTAAGTAGACCGGGTATATATGTCTTGGCCCTTACATTCGTGAAGTCTTAGCACATCGGTGCGGCCTGGTATTTGAAATTCTTGCCATATCCAGTTGGAAGATTGACAAAAACGTCTCAACCCTCCAGAACAGCCTTCACGGCCAACATTTGCTGTGGTTTCCATTTGTCGATTTGAATCCCAAGCTTCGGTGCTGCATGTTTGAGGCAATTCTGGTAGAGATTGTCTTCTAGAGCTTACACCACTGCCGGAAAGGACGCCGTGTTGAATACGCACGCCATCGTAATGATGAATAATTTATTACATGCGCCACCGAGGCGATCATTTTGATTGGTAGAGACCTATGCATACGCATTATATCGTATCTTCTACCCAAACGGTAGCAAATGTAAAGAAAAACATCAGCTACATGGGGCCGGGGCAGTACTCCAAAGGTGTTGAGGGGGTGTGGTTCATCGTGTAGTCTTTCTTCGTGCGTTGGTTTTGGTGCTTAAACTAATCTCCTCCAGCTCCTCGCTCATGAGCGACTATAAATTTCGCCGCGGGCGCCTTGATCAAAGGCTACTCTAGGTCCAGCTCGGGGGCCCATAATTCCCTGGATATACAGTGTTGGTAAACGAAAGGATGTTGAGTGATTTAACATTGAATTAACGAGCAAGCAGCTTTATCAGTCTTGGTTCAAGTTGGAAGTTCATTGTAAGAACAGCGTTTACAGTTAAACACGTTGAACATGTATAACCCAGATTCATAAATACCTCAGACGATCTCCCTATTCAACAAATGCAACTTCACTGTGTATTAACATTTCATAATGCCCGCTGAGAAGTGATAATGTCCGCTGCGTAAATTACGCGGTGGTGCCTGGATGCAAGTCTTTAATTAATCGATTCTGATTGGCCAAGAGTCTACGTGCGTGCGGCTCGCCAAGCGCGAGCCAAGTCCATAAAAGGAGATTCTTGCGGACAAATTGCGTAAGGAATTTACAAAACGAAAGTAAAAGTCTGCAACAAAATCGTTATCAATCTATTACTGACTGCTCTAGACTCTGTAGCTAAATAGGTATTCATGAATGGGATTAACTATTTGCCAAGCCAACTTGGTTTCAAACTTCGCGCTTATGCCGTTCCGAATACCAGAATGTAAACCTGCATTGTATTCGACACGGCATAAGCACGACGTTTGAAACGGGCCTCATTTAGCAAATTCGTTTAGGATCGTTTTTAAATGCCGCACGCTGGTGCATACAAGTTCAGCTTGGTGAATTATGTTAAGTATTTAATCCATTCCTTGACGTATTTCAGTGTAAAATATCCAACCATGTCTCTGTGAAACGTGTGAAGGGCTTAGAAATGTGTTTAAACTTTATGTGCATTTTTTACAGTGTAGGTCACGAATTCGGCTAGCGTCGCGATAAAAAGCCCCTCGCACGAATGATAATGAAAAACCACAAACGTATTACCCATGCGAGGGCGCAATACTATAATAACGCATGCCTGATTGGTCAGCTACGATGTCATGACTTGCATGGAGGGACGATTGAACGAAGACTTCAGTGACGTAATTCACGATCCACCAATCAAATGACGGCGATTTATGCAAGTATTGTAGGCAGGGGATACAACCAACGGTTCCAACGTTAGGCCAAATAATTTATGACAGGTGATTAGCGAACTACGGACAACAGGGGGTTATTAAGGTGTCGAAGAGAAACACCTTCAGACTGGTATGGTTTGGTCACTAGTGCCAGTCGATCTCCCCTTAAGAATGTGGGCCTCGCAAACGACGACCCTTTTCCGGTCAGTCGCCGCCCCTGAAATGCACTGGAATCGAGTTGAATTGAATGAGACAAGTGCGATAACGAAGAGTTTCCTTTAACAGATAATTCTTTACCAGGACACAGAATTTCGAGGGGCTTCCCGAGAGGTTACCAAAGACATCACCGATCTGAGTTCTATTGGTTTTAGTAACAGGGTGTCTTCCCTCAAGGTTGTTGGTAGCGTGTAAGTAAAACAACTTGTTAACCCTCGCAAATATCTGAGCATAGAAAAATGGACTTGATCACTACAGCTTGCAACATTAGCAAATAATAATTCCAAGGGTGTTCTATGCGGGGATAAATTTCTCTCAGATTGGTCAGGTGACATGAAATAGTTAAGCCACCTGACCTGCGTCAGGTTTTGGAACCAGACTATGATCTCGATGTTGCTGTCTTCCCGTTGGCACTTTGCATCCATCGTAGACGTTGGGCTGAATTTCCTCGAATTAATCTCAAAAGTGACACTCCAGGCCTAAAATCCTTAATAAAGGTAGTTATCTTTTTTTGCTATTTTAACGTCCACAAAATTAGGAAAATAGTTCATTTCGCTCAAACACCAAGCATCTGCAACTGATTTTCACCGTCTCAAACGTTTACAGAATGAACAAGCAGTTGCGACTGAGCTATTTTTGCTGTCACCCACAGCGCCCTCTTTGTCTTACGGAGGCTTACTACATGAAACAAGGTCATGCAGGTAGTTGCGTGTCATTGACATTATTTTGTGTATAGGTGGGTTGGCTATGAGGATCCGTACTTCAGTGGTCGGCAGTACGTTCTGGAGGAGGGTGAATTTGATAACTGGCGCTCTTGGCACGGCTCCAGAGATGAACTGTCCTCGTTGAAAAAGCTGAATCTGGTAAGAAGTGGCTTTTTCTTCTTTCTAGCAGGCATAGCAACCAAACTTTCATGATGCGCAGTCTTCATTGCTATCTACACCTATAAACTCAGACAAGTCAGAATTTATTTGCAAATAAATGAAGTCTGTCTAATCGCCAATGATATTTAACTTACTAAAAAGTCTGCTTTTGAAACTCTTCGCCTGACCTGTCTGAGTTTGTTATAAAAAAGGCTACAGCACACAGAAAATAACAGGCGATTGGGGGAGATTTTCTCGAGAAAAAGTGAAAAGTGATGTAGTGTGATGAAGTAACTCAAATAGGGTAACCGAATTACATGGGATAAACAAGAAAGGCGCCCTCTTGTGTCTATCCATCTGAAAACACTCTGACTTTAATTCAGACTTCACGGTCCTGTGAAGGACTTGTGCTGCCTTTTTAGGGCTAGGTTTGATTATGTGTGCACTCGTGATCGACACGACCACAAAACTGTCCACGATGAGTGCAACTTTTCCATCTCCCGTCTCTCGATTACTTGTCTCCGTACAATCGGCAGGATGTCGGCGAGACACCGCAGATAGTGCTGTACCAGCACACGAACTACGGCGGAAGGGCCGTCAGCTTCACATACGCCATCGAGAACCTCAAGTACTACAAGTTTGACGACGAAGCCTCATCGCTTAGAGTCAAGAGTGGAATGTGAGGTTAAGACCGATTCCAGGACGTTCTAAAATGAGATGCGTTTTCTTCAGAAAGTGCATGAACTATTTGGGAGTGTGGACAACTAAATGTTACCAAACTTTTACCGCGCAACTTTTTGCGGTAACATTATTACAAAGTGTAAATGTTTACCATTTATCCAGTGGCGATAGGGATAATTGTATCACAAGTGAACAATGATACCTTGTGGTTTTTGTAGGATTTACACTGATTTACGCTCTTACACACTTACACACAATATGTCCTTGTCTGAATTATCGTCTCCTGGCAACCACTTTTGCTGTAGATGGGTTCTATATCAGAAGACCCGCTACCGAGGGAAGCAGTTCGTGGTAACGGAAGGGTTCTACCCACACTATGACCACTGGAGGGGCGCTGACGATCAAATATCCTCGCTCCGACCGATCAGAGAAGTACGTCTAATCGAGTGCAAGATTGAATGCAGCAGATTGGATTGGGGGGGTTAATTAAAAGACAGGCCGTCGGGGCCAGCCAGGAACGTAGCTGGATATTGGGCTAAATGTGGGTCTTTGAAAGAATCACGGCCAACTGGCTTTCCTATTGACTATTGGACAATGGGTCTTTTTTCATTCAAAAACCTGTGTGTTGTTTTTGAAGCACCTGTTAGTTGAGTTTGATGTGCGTATTATGCTGATCGAGCAATTCACCGCATGCGCCTTTCCATTCTGTCGCCAGTAGGGCATGGTAAAGCGACGACCATTTCTTGACTTGTGGACTATATATTCCCCGGTAGCGTGTGCACAATTAAATGTTTTCGGTGTCAGGCAAAGTTCCTGAACAAATTTATAGTCGTCGCTTGGACATGCCTGCAGTTTTAGTGGTCAGCCTTGATTTTGTCTGCCGGAATTCAATCCTTTTTGAACTGTTTCTTTCGTTTGCAGCCGTATTTCCCCACCGAGATACTGAGCATGGAGTTCCACATTGACCGGGGTTGCCTCGACTCCACCTGCATGAGCCTGGTCAACTTGTCCCAGTGCAACGACACCAGCTCCGACCAGGCCGCCTCCTGGCGCACCACCCGCACCCTGACCACCACCAAAACCTACCGTTGGAACTGGAAGAACACCACCGTCGTCAAGGCCGGCACCACCTTCCGCACCGGCGTGCCGGTCATCGCCGACGGGGAGATCACCCTGGGCCTGTCCAACACCTTCGCCGTCGGCCAGAGCGGGGGCGAGGACAACACGCAGTCGGATGAATGGAGCTTCAACCTCCCGACCTCGGTCAAGGCCAAGACCCTGCTCCGCGTGCAGGTCCGGATCCAGCAGGGGAAGATCGACGTGCCCTTCTCGGCCGTGATGCAGAAGGGCAACAAGCGATGGGAGGAGGTGGGGACCTACCACGGCACGCAGAGCTACAACTTGCACGTGGATTACAAGGAGATATCGCTGTGAAACCATCGGTAGTACACAAGCAGCCTTTCGGATTAAGCCTTTTTTCTCAGAAAGAATAGATTTCTACATTTGCGGCAGATTAGTTAACCCACGTCCGACTTCTTTGAGATGCGATTGCCAACAACACACACATCTATGGAATTGGCTGCAGCCGTTACTATAAACGACTTTCATATGCACACGTGCTATTACTGGCCTCAGCCAAGGAAATTGGACACAGCTTGCCCTCAATAGGGGCGATATTTAATCCAAGTTTTGACATGTTCAAAAGGGGGTGATGAATCTGGTTTTATGCGTGCGTCAACTTTCTTGTGCTCTCCCTCATTTATTACAAGTAACAGCTTGACTTTATAAAGCGTTCACCGACCCTGCGTAGAGCAGATTTGCCACACAGGGGATCCATTTTTTTCTAATTACGTAATTAAGAAAAGATTTCGGCCAAATGTAAAAACCTCCTGTTAATTTGTACCTCTGTAGATGCTGAACAGCCTAGTTTAGTCACCTTCAATAACATGGGGACTTCCTTCAAAGTAATTCTTTGCCATAGCCTGCCTCCGGCCAACTCCCATAGGGATTATATGCAAATATCTCAGCCATGTGCTGATAAGGGATTATTGACAAAGAAAGTGCCTGGGCAAGCCTTGGAAAGCCTGGGAAAGCCTGGGCCTGTCTTATATCAATGGTTGGTCTCTCTTACGTGTTTCTGAGCTGTAGGCAGCTGTCTGAGTAGTTTCCTTGTGTTCGGGGGGGTCATATTTTTGTGGTTATAACGAAGTGATCTCGAAACGAGCACCTTGATGCGATGAGCATAAAAAATAGGCCCTGTGCAGCACAACTACATAATCAGCGAATGACGCACTTTGAGCATTGACAGGAAAAAATTGACCCTGTTCAGCGCAGCGTTTTAATGAATGGCGATAAACCAAAAATATGAAAACGCATTTCCAAAACAGATTCTTTCGATCATTGTGTGCACATTACTGTATTGCCTTTTCCTGCATTCCTTAGTTTTCTAACAATAAAATGTCTCTTTATTTGACCAAAACGTCATAGCGGGAAAAAAATTTCACGATCAAATCAATAACTGGATCTTAATTTGTTTTCCAAGCTGGGTGCCTTTTTCCTCATCTGATTTGCACTTTGACTATAGAGGTTCACCCCTATATATAACTGTAGTATGGGTGATATAGAAGAAAGCCTCGCCCCTTGCCGATAAAAAACATCATTATCATCGACTGCAGACTTACTGCGAGACTTGTACGCCACAGGGACGCCATCTTGCTTCACAGGGCATCCAATTTTGCTTTTGGGGGATTAATAACCACGGAAACCGAAATCTGGCGCCGCAAAAAAAGTGGCGTTGACGTACTTTTATATTATCTACAAGAACAACATATATTTGAGCAGCCCCGCCCTATCCAACTGTCCATGAGCCGCTGTTAATTCTCGAGACGTATGAGGCAGGATGCAACTGTTCAATGCGTGCCGATGATGCATACAATCGGCAACCTAATTAATTATGTAACAGGCTCAGAGTCATTTTGTGGGGTAGTGGGTACACATGAGGAACGGCAACAGAAGTTAGGTCGAGATGATTTGCGCTGTGTATTTGATGAAGCTTTGGCTGCATCCGAATCTGGCGTCTAGAGCTAGGTCTAGGTCTTCACTCCATTGTAAATGCGTGGAGACGCGTAGACAAGAGCCGTAGCCAGTGGAAGCGCCGGTTTCGGGCAAGGCCTTTGTATGAAAGGCTGTTTCATTTACTGCCCAAATCTGTCGCGTTAAGGTTTGTTTTATTCAAAGGTAAAGCGCTCCCTTCAACGTATTACAGAGTTTAGTCTCGCAAACGTGGCCCCAATATCACATCCTGCGATCGTATAATACCGTTGGCAATTTGCTGTCAAGGTCTCGTTTATTGACAGCGGTGGGTATGGTTAGATCAGGTGGCTGAGCCCTAAAACAAGGCAGAATGTATACTTGAACAGCCGTTGGGTTCCAAAGTCTGTAGAGGGCGCTACCTTCTCCATATGAAACTCTGGTGAAGGGATCAAAGCACCGTCACCAAGCGGTTACAACAGAGAGGTCTGTTAGCAACACATTCTTGGAAATAAAAACGGCCACGCCCACCTTTTAAAAAAAAGGAAAAAATGTGAGGTTCCAGCACCAGTTTTAATTCTTTATGTCCGTCCATGTTTCAAATGTTGAATCATCTAATGACGGAGGGAACGTGCACTGTCCAAACTGTCGATTTCCTTGCGGTCTTTCTCCAACTTGCACAAACTCACCAACTCGCTAAAGCCCTCCTCCCCTTGAAAGGGTTGAATTCCAGGATTTGAAATGTCTTAAATCAAACACTTCTTGTGTTAATTTAGCACCTTACATATTCATTCAATATTCCTTCTCCACTTTGAAAGTGTTGAATCAATCTTGAAAGTGACTTTGCCGAAGAAACTGCTCTATCTGTATCACTTGAAATAAATATACTTTGACCTTTTTAAAGAATGCAAAGCTTATTTTTTATCTGGCTGAGAAGCCTTGGTACTCCTTCAGGCTCTTGTAACTTTATTTGCATTCAATCTGGCGATATTACTGTACAAAAGGTCATGAACAATATGCCCTGTAATTTGCATCTCAAACAATCTCGATATCTTTTCATTAGGAAAAGAAATCTTGGCATAATATAAGGAAGGTTGGGTAGAGAATGTTGATGTCAAATATGTTGTTAACTTTATGATCAGACAATTCTGGTGTGGGGAACCTTTCAAAAAGTTAAAGTGAATAGTGCATAATGATCTTGGACAGAATTATGGAAACCATTTGTGTCAACCTTAATATGCAACCTTAATAAAAGAGCTACATGCATTAAACAAGGAAAAGAACTTGTAAGTAAGAAGTCAACAAGGCGTCTTTGGGATTTCACAATGTTAACTAAGATTTTAATAATCTAAAATATTCAGGTTTCCTGAGATTTAAGGAGCATGAAATTATTAAGTATTACATAAATGTGACAAATTAAAGATTAGCCCTTTAATGCGTGATTTGCACACTCCAAAACTCATACCATGGTGTTTCAGTCAGTGTACAGTAAATGCATGCATTCGCCAATCATTTTGTGTTGTTGGTCATTTTCTGGCGAATGTGTTGCATGCATCATTAAGGAGTTGACCGGTTGGGCATCGGCTGTCTGTGGGGTTGTCCTGAAACTCAGGAAATTGGAGTCTTGCTTGACGAAAAATAGCCCGCATTATGCTGTCGTCAAGCTTGGGAATATTCAGGATTTTCTTAGATAGGGGATCTCTCGTTTTACCGGTACCATTTGTTGCACCCCCACGGCCACGGGACTAGCCGCTACAAGGTGTACATTAATAGTTGATGAAAACTGTAAAACAAGGACAAGGAGACACTGATTTGGCTTGGTGTAGTGGTCAATGTTCTGCACTCACTGGAGTCTTGGGTTAGAATGACATCACGCAAATCGCCGATAATTACAACAAAAATCAGGAACTCAGTCCGAAAACTATTTGGCTAACAGAATAATTAAATAGGCAATCTGCTATATATACACGAGGCTTGTTCTACAGACTAACATGTCCATCTATGATTTCTAAGTGCCTTTTACTCAAACTTAAATACTTAAAACACATGACTGAAACGTCGATTCTGGTATCGATAAAAATATCGATTCTGGCTCACTTCGCCATAGACATAATCGATTCCATCACTAAATCGATACTGGGCCTATCCTTATCTTCAGTCCAAGGGTGACTCACTACTTAGTTATGCATGAGTGCTTTCCTATGCTGTGCTCTAACTCTATGGCACATGCCACATGTACTCAAGGAATATATCAGTGCAAACTGGCCCTTATAAGCAATTGTACAAAACTAGCCAAAAAGGGGGGTTAAGTCCCCAAAGAAATACCTGTTTCAACAAAAGGAACATATGGGCCTGGGAAAAGTAGTTACTCTTTACAATTACAAAGTAAAAGTTGAGAATGCCGTTCTCCATAAATGCCTGGGAGCAATATCTATAAGTCAAACAGTACTGCCGAAACTTGTTCTCAAAAATCTAGCATTCTCAGTTCAATACACGTGTCTTCGTACAAGATAAATCACGCAGTATTTCCAACTGGCAAAATTCAGTCAGGTCTCGGGGAAGAAAGTTAATTGACCCCATGTTCTGCAACACTATGACCATGTGCTTTCTTAAAGACAAAGGACTTAAAACTTACCAGGCTCTAACATCAGTTTTAAATAGCTTTACATTATACATGTAGTTAAAAGCAACACATGTTCCCTGTCAGCACTTCCATGATCTGTCGTTAGGGTAAATAGGTAGAATGTAAGAAATGCAACATACCTGTAAAACAAGGACAAGGAGACACTGATTTGGCTTGGTGTAGTGGTCAATGTTCTGCACTCACTGG
The DNA here is from genome assembly GCF_054643075.1 of Acanthaster planci. Classification (NCBI taxonomy): domain Eukaryota; kingdom Metazoa; phylum Echinodermata; class Asteroidea; order Valvatida; family Acanthasteridae; genus Acanthaster; species Acanthaster planci. The sequence goes on along the minus strand of NC_141790.1, from coordinate 717,532 downwards.
AGTCTTGGGTTAGAATGACCCTAGAACAAAGGCCACCACACAACCCTCCAGTGTCTCCCAGGAAGTGACATCATTTCCTGCCACATGTGCCCAACAACTGTTTCATGAGAGAGTGTGGCACTGCACCTGAAACAGCAGTGCACACCACTGACTGCAATAAACATAAAATGCAAATGTGGTTCCAAGAAGGATGAGGGAGGTGGTGTTTTTAAAAAATAAAGGGGGGGTTCCCAACCCCACAACACATTTTTACAAGCAAGTTCACCTTCCGAAAACTCCTTTTTCAAGAGCAATGAACACAGCATTCGCCCCATTGCTTCAGGCTTTGATGCTGCTCGGGATGCCACTCGACTGAGAGCTCTTTTATAGTCATCAACATCCCGCACAGGATCATCCACACCGCCCAAAACATATTTGCTGGGATCTTTGGCAGGAACGTATTTTGGGACGACGGCTGGTGTAGGACGCTTTGGTGTACTGCTGTGTATTGAGGATGAAGAAGAATGCACAGAGGAATTTGCTGAAGCCTCTTGTATCTTTTTCGACATCACAGAGTACGGAGGCTTTTGATTTGTCTCTTGGATTTACAATCGAAACAATTTTGTCCAGGTCACTGTTAATTTAAATGTGTTTTTTTTACTTGATGAGTTTAATTTTTGGTTCTTGAAATGAGGCAATTAATTCATAGAACGAGGAAAGTTTCAGAACGTGGAAATGATGTACACAGTTCGATAAATTCAAATCTGTAAAGAACATGAATTAACTCATCTGTGTTTTGATTTTGTTTTCAGGATAATAGATATTAGTTACTTCTCGACCACATCTTTTAATACTCAGTTTATTTTGTGCTGGTGAATTAAATCAACCGTGTGATATAACTTTGCACAAATTTTGACACCTTGCATTTTTGATCAACAAATGACTTCAGAACTGAATGGGTATAATCATGAAGGTATAACAAGGGGCAGAGATAACACGCTTATTCATTTGCCAAGTTAGTGTAACAAGTTAATTTAATAAGAGGAAATAACAAAGTCTGTAATTTCCCCCCCCCTAAAAACTTACTCAGTCTTCAACACTGAAGGCATGACCGCAGAGAAAGTCAGTGTGTTCAGTGATCCAAGGTCAGTTTCTAGAAACCGCAAACCACTCAACTACTGACCCCATGTTACAAGCCCACTGGTAATGTAAACAGTCCTTCACAGTAAGTGACCTACTAATGCAAAATTCCCCGCAAGTTCCCCGCAATAAATGCACAGCTACTTGCGGGGAAATTGTGGGGAAAGGATTCAGTTTCCCCACAATTTTACTACAACTTATCCCGGACGAGATTTGTGATGACTCCTAACAAAGGCAAGCCTTCTTCCGTGTCTAGTGAAATGCGTCACACAATCAAATGACCCTGTTTTGGTGTTGAGGTTCGCCACACATGGGAGCTATCCGCTGAACAAAAAAGTTCATGGACGTGAATACGGGGGTTGTGGTAGTATACATCGCCCACCATCACATTTTGTACCCCACGGGTGAGCTATTGAATCACTCCCTACAAACGCAAACAGTGTGTATTTGCCTGCAACTGGGGACCCCCTATCGTTCCTCTTTTATTTGTACTTTAACTTTTTTAGAAGACCACCCATGTGTTTTGTACACAGTTGTCAATCGGGGACCCTCTGTCAATTGGGGACCTTATTGTCATCTATTGTTCAGGGTCCCCAATTAAATGCAGAAACAAACCCACCCACAAACACACATACTTTTCTCGGTATCAAAGAAAAAATTAACGCGGATTATGTGTAACTTTTAGGCTCTCCTAACAGCTAAAATGTATTCAATAGCACTCAAAAAGAGAAGAAAAGGCATGAATACTCCGTTTTGACGAAAGGTTCTGCAGGAGTCTAATGCTTAGTACAGATGAACATCTGTATCTTGAACATCGCCACCGGTATGATATAGAGTCAACACTCCCCCCCCCTTGTGGAACGGGCTTTACCCGACATAATGGTGAAGCTTTTATTTAGTGTACGTATTGTATCGTGTGGCACTCTCAAATAAATCAAATTTATTTCCTGCTTCAAACTGTAAAAGAACGGAGACGGTATAAATGCCGTCAATAAGACGTCTGGGAAAATAAAAAAAACAAACTTTGTACAAGATAATTACGTTTAACTAAGAAGTCACGCAAAATATTCAGATTATAGCAAGAAGAAAGTACAAATTCATGAATATGCTAATTAAGCATTCATTCCCGCCAAAACTTTCGCAGGATCGGCCATCCTCGATTTAGAACGTTTCTAGAATAAAACTGGATCAAAAATACTACAAAATGAAATAAATATTGTTCTTGATGTGTATAAGGACATTGATTACTGTAAATACTGGATAGCTGAAGAAAGCCTTATATAATGGTCACTTTTGGATCGAGAATCAATAAAAGATACATTTCATTTCAGACAATGACTATAACCACGAAGGGTGAGAGAGAAAATACCTTTAAATAAGGAAATACAACTAGAAATAATAATCCAGGGATTGTAATGATGTGTAAGATCATGCAGGATAAAATTAAAAATGAAAACGAATAGAAAGTGATAATTTACCTGAAAAAGAACGGAGACGGAATGCATGCCGTTAATAAGACGTCTCTGGAAAATGAAAAATGAACTAGCGCCCGAAATCGAACGTTGGTGGCGCTTGTCTAATTTGAATATGAATGATAATTGTAACTTAAAGGTAAATAAAGCTGTACCAAAATAAACGTGTGCGGGGTGTCTTTTTTATAACCGTTACAATTGTATTGTATTGTATTGCGAGCCCCGCCCATTAGGAGACCAATCTGCAATTTTTTTGGCTATAGGACCAGAGGTGCAGAGGACAAAAAGCTCCCAAAAGTAAACGATTTCCATTGTTAATCATGAGGCTTGTTCCCACACTTTATCGCTGACCCATTTTTTTTTACAACATGTTAATTGTACAGTACACCTGAGTCAACATTCATTAACATTTCAATGACTATTCGGGGGGGTCGTTTTATGTCATAAAATGCGAAGAAGACATGATAGGGAATCTCGAAGAAAAACAACAAAACGTCAACGCGATTTCAGTGGGCCATTGCTACGCTTTTGAGATAATGTTGAGATTTTCATTGTCATTGTTATTTGGGAGGGACAGCAGACGGGGTTATACATTCAACGGCCTCGAACACGACAAAGCCTTCATTTCCACGAATCTGTGTCGTAATACGGCCTTCTGGCGTCACCAATTCAACCAGTTTTAGGAGACCTACATAGCCTAACAATCTCCACGTTTGTCAGAGCATGTGAGATCGACAAGACAGGCACACGCTGTTTCTACATTTGATTCTAAGGTAAACTTTGCTTTTTTTGTTCGGGCTATGTCGTTGTGTTTGCTTTTTGAAGAGGTATTCCTATATTGATTCAAGGTTCCAACAAAGTCGAGCATTGGTTGTGGAACTGAATACTGGACTAAACACTGCTAGGCTTGACAACACGCTTTGTAAAATGGCGTGAAATGGCAGAGCGGAGCCCTGTGTCTCGTGTGATATGGGAAGCGTACACTGCAGAAACCGGGGTGTTACATGGGTGTTATCAGAGGACCATACCAACACTTTTCAACAAAGTTAACAGTTTTGGTACTTTTTCAACACTTTAACACGATGTTAAAGGAACACGTTTTGGTGAAGGTTATCTGATAACACCAAAAGTGTCGTTTTTATCGAAACAGTTTTTGCAGTGTATGGCTACTTCAAATCTGTACACTAATTTCAACAAACCAATTATGTAGGCCTACCTCAGCCGCACAACAGACTAGTCTGTAAACCACAAGTCGGCTTAGTGTGCCTGAATGTTCATACACATCTGTATTCACTGGCAACGTGTTTACACTGGAGGTTGTTGTTTGGTTTGGTTTGGTTTGGTTTGGTTTGGTTTGGTTTGGTTTGGTTTGGTTTGGTTTGGTTTGGTTTGGTTGGTTTGGTTTGGTTTGCTTTGGTTTGGTTTGGTTTGGTTTGGTTTTCACTTATGTGTTGCTTTCTATTCTTTGAATAGGTTTGAACAGGTTTTTCGTGCCTTCATTTCACATCAAAAATGTGCTGATGATTTGTGCACTCTGTTCACTTTCCCTATTGGGAAGATTCAAATAGCTTTGCATGTCGTGTTTTTTCTAACCACCAAAAAATCCCCCCCCCCTGATTTAGGTCATTAACTTTACAGTAAGTAGCTGTTGTCACAGTGCTCCTTTCCATCACCCTCAAGAAAGCCGGGAGGGGACTCAAGCAATTTACAGAATTTGTGAAGAAAGTACGTCACTGCTACAGACACGAAATGCAGACCCTTGTAATCGTTCACAGAAACTCCATCCGATGAGTACAAACCTGTTTTAAGGACATGGTGAAATGTTTGTCTCTTGCCCTTGAGCTAACTTGTACGTACGACTTGTATGTCGTAGGCAAGATCTGCATGTTGTACGTACGACGTCTATCTCGTAGGCACGAGTTACCTCAGAGAAAATTTTTCACCATGTCCTTAATACAGCTCCGCAGATGAGTGTTCGACAACATGAAGCGCTGTGCGTCCTTTTCCTCGAACGTCAACATAAACCGGTTATTTTCCAATATGCACAAAGCAGGAAGCATTTTGAAAACGATAAACTAAAATGTTCGTTCACCGCTGACTTAGCAAACAAGTTGGGGGGATTCATTGAGCTCCATCCCTGCGTAACCACCTCTGCCACACTTCTCTTCTTTTCTGGAATCCGAGCGCAGCCAACGCAGACAACAATAGGAACCGGTACGGGGCCTTTTCTTTCACCGTGCCTGTCTGAAATTTCAAACATCGACATAAAGGGCTGTGCCCACAGAATGGGGTAACGAAAACAGTGGTTAATATTTCAGCCTATGGAAATGAAAGAGATGTATGAAACCAAGTATTGCACTTTATTTCGAGTATGAACTGTGGGCGACGAGGCTCACACGCGATTGCGGTATGCCCACAGAGGAAGAAACGGCAATACAACAGTACCACTGCAGTGTTTGGAAAACACCAAGCCTTCCCGACCAAGCTCGCTTTGGGAACTTTTCCAATTGATACACTCCGACATCTCTTCCTGACACACACTACCGTGAGCAACTGTCGCCGTGATACCGAGTGAAACACTTGTTTCACTTCAATCCGCGAGACTTTGGGTACCTCACTTCTTCGGAACCTAGAGGGGCCACTCTGGTTCCAGGAGCACAATGCGTACCAAAGAAGGGAGCCAGCCCCACACATATCTTACACCAAAAATTACTCGATTGGAACGCTGGGTGGGGCCCTCCTTTCTCATCAGGCCGCATAGTCTCTCTCATTGAATGCATAATCTGTGAACAACCACGGCTGGAATATGACAGACATTTTTCAGAAGATAATCACAGCTTTTAAAGACACCACAAAACACTTTTGCTTCCGTAATCATCTCTTCGGTATTTTTAAAAGTGGGTGAACATGTGTGGCAGCACTGTTGTGGGTTAACACTGTGCCGTTATCAAAAATTGGCACCAAATCTAGCGAAATGGACCTACCCGATGATTCCAAAACCAGGCTGCTGGTTATTTTCATGTTTGAAAATTCCTCTGCCTGAGTGTTATTTCACTCACTTCAAGGAGATCCAAAGTCTAAGTTCTCTGAGCATAAAGCTTTGGTTTATTACAGGCTATGACAGTTTGGGACTCACGTATGCTCATGCCTCCACTTAGTTGGTACGCATGCGCACTGAATCCTTCTACATCGCCAAAAGCCAGTAAAATGGCTCTTGACTCGGGCAGGTGGACCCAAAAAGTAATCGATCAACATCAAGCACAGATAAAATTGTTTGCCCCTCATTTCCCTACCACTTAGAATTTAAACGCTCAAAGTCCCTTTTGCTAACTTGAACACGATATAAAGATCAATTTTTCTGCCAAATCTTTGCCCACATACCTCCAAAGTAACATAGTCAGAAGTCAAAAGCGAAGCCAACATTTAGAGGCCGGGTTTTGTGGGTTTTTTTTTCAGTTTTTGCTGGGTTTTCCCTGACATTTCTCTGCTTGTGAATGGTGAGGAATATCATGAACACGCTAATGAGAAAGTATCACACAAGAAGGAAACCGTATGAATGAGAACGGAAAGTTTTTGTTTGTGCCTTTAAGTCGGGCAATTTGATGTGATTGTTCACGTTCGTGTAATGCAGTAGGCCAACTCGCACCCAAACGCATCGTACCCAGGTCTGTGTACGTACGTGTGCACCATGCCCAAAATCCGGACATCTCATTTTTGACCGCTGCCAAACTCAGTGCAGAATTTGAAAAACGAACCGCATTTCAGACAAATGGCTCTCGATCTTGAAAAAAAAATAACTGATAGATTAAAAAAAAATTATCGGTCTTCCAGGCAGTATCGCCGATGATCTGTGGGAATTCGACACAAATGTGAAAATGGGGCACTAAGTAAGGTGAAAAACCGGAAAATAACGAAAATGGGCCCCAATGGAAACGAGGTGAATTTAAAAAAAAACGATTTTCCTCCTAGAAGTAATAACCTTTTTTGTACATAAGAGTTACTAGTCTTTCATGTGGCATCAAAGTTATTGAAGGTTAACTGGGCAATATTGTGAAAATTACACACAAAGCTAGGTAAAAAACGATAATTTTTCATAATAATACTTGGTCGAAAAATTGACATTTTCCGCTTTCTTTGATTATTTTCGAGCGATATTTTTCACCAGAAGCTATTAAATATCACCATTCGATAGACTCTTTGCATTTTATTCACACGCAAGGTCTTCAAGGGAAATGACAGTACAATCCTCCACATGGGTCACCACCGATATACGTCGTCTGCTAGAATAATGTACCCGGCCAACGACCATTATGTCACTACTGCGCAAGCGTGAATACATAAACTAAATGCATACACAGATTATGGGGACCGGACGTATGTGGATTTTGCATGGGCCTGGCTAGATTGATGTCATTTTTCAAGCAATGGCCAACAATTTTTCAGTCAGGTTTCGGAACAGTGAGTCTCATTAGATTTACAGGAATTTACCTATGCTCTGATTTCAGAGTCTTTTGACTGCAAGATGGTACCTTCAGCACCGTTCCGACGTTTTATCATCGATTTAGTAGGTCTTGTGTGCGTCGTTTCCCTGCAACGAGTACACCTGATCAAAGGTTCGTTTATCGCTTTCTTCTTGTGATTACATGTCTTTGTTTAACTAACCTATGTTGCAGTAACAAATCATGCCTTAACTACCAGTGAGCGCATACCAGAACTGGATTGAGTCCTCTCCGTTCAAAAGTGACGGCAAGCATCTAAGACTATACTGACTGCAAATTGTGTGGGTTCGGTTACCGCGCTTTATTGTCAGCATTGGAAATTGTGTGTATTAATAGAGCAATATTGCGAAGGTGGACAGTATAGTGTCCAAACGACTAGATGTCACTAGATGACTTTACAGCATTAGCGCCCTCAGTTGTCCGTGAAAACATGGACAGTTTTTGCTTGTTTAAAAGTGCCTACTTTTAACGTATTTAACTAAATCGGAGTGTGGAAAAGTTTTCGTACATAGAAGAAAAGATGCAGAACAATTGTGTCGAAGGAAAATTGATGGCAGCTCACACTTTAAATCGTCGAGAGTTTCCCTGATAATAGATCTGCACGACGCACAGCGGGTCGGCCAGTTGCCACGGCAACGATCCATCCACTTTTAACCAATGTCACAGACATCGAATGCATCAAAGACTCATGGATAAGATTTTCCAATCACGTTCAACATTCCGAATTTCCTCCGACAGCAAATAACGGTTTCCACGAACATCACGCGTGCCTCCGTAAGTGCGAATGGCCTCCCAACCCCATGGTCTGCCGTTACGAGTTTACCGTCGAGTGGTTCTACACGATGTCTACTGACTGTTTCGACTGTCCCCTCAACCAGACGCAGTGCTCTCGTCCACAGTGCATTCCAGTCGACGGGGTGCCCCGCGCCATCATTGTGGTCAACAAGCAGTTCCCCGGACCAAGCATACAGGTAATTCTACACAGTAATCCGAGTGGTCGTCATTTCTGTGGTGGTAAACACGTCCGTGCCGCTGGCGTTCGCAACATTTGGCGAACGTGTACGTCACACCCCCTATAGAGGGATCCCAATACGACGCTTTTAGTGTCGATCTGCGCACTTCCACGTTTGAAAACGAGGCTGTATGTGTCAGCCTCAATTCTTAATATGGTCAGACGAATGAAAGTGAGGAGTCAAGACACAAAATACATAAAGGTATGTTAAATTCAGACTTTTCAGGCTGAAGATTTTTGTGGAAGAGTCTTTCAGGATGACTCGACAGGTAAAATCCAAAGAAAAATAACGACAATTGACTAACGTAACTGCGATGGTCGTGTTTCTTGTGCAGTGGGCGTGGTTTAAACTGAAGTAGCGTCACACTTACGAACCGGGTACTTCATGTACTGTGTGGACTCCGCGGGCTCGCGCGACGAAGTTCAACACTGAGAGCCTCGGCTTCGATGCAGATATGCGCAGACAGCGCTAATGTGAAATCCCTCTATAGGATCAGATTCAATAGTGCAGTGCTGCGTTTATGATAGCATACCATAATTGGGTGTACAAGGTACGCATAAGTCAGCATACGTATAGTACTATTAAACCAGCCCTTGACCTCATAAGCATGTACTACCACAGTGACCCCTATTTTATTGTCAGCAGGGAGATAAAAAGAGTATAAAAATACAACGCACTGTGTCAACAAACCTCGGAGTGCATTCCAAAGACTTCAGTTCTCTACAACTTTCTCTTTTGAGTGTCCCTGTAATTGACTATCTCCAGTTTTTACAATTTTCCAAAGTCAAGTATTCAGCCAAATGAATTAGACTGGTCAATCTAACAATAAAGATATGCAAGCATAACAACTTGGGTTTTGATAATACCAAGTAATTGTGGCTTATTACTGTGTAAAAGCTACAGATGACTTTTTCCGGAAGCTTTTTAAATGTCTTTTCAAAAAAGCTCACACGTGCCTTGTCAGGAGATCGAAACCACAAATGTTTCAAATCGTGTTGTCTTTTTGTCCTTTGCGGATAGGTCTGTGAGCACGATACTATTGAGGTGAAAGTCCTGAACAACTTGATCAACGGCGAGACTGTGGTGATCCATTGGCACGGAGTGCACCAGCGAGGGACGCCCCACATGGACGGGACCCCTTTGATTACCCAGTGCCCCATCCAGTACAGGTCCAGCTTTACCTACAGGTTCAAGGCCGAGACGGTGGGCACCCATTTTTGGCACGCCCACGGGCCGCAGTTGGCTGACGGCCCCTTGGGGTCGCTGGTCATTCGGCAGGCCGCTCCTGACGACGTGCACAGCGGCCTGTACCACCAAGACCTGGCCGAACATGTCCTCCTCGTCCAAGACTGGACCCATACAGTCTTCATGGAACGGTATAGCCAAGTGATTTTCCATGACGTCGACATCACTCCTAACACCATGCTGGTCAATGGGAAAGGGCGGTCGGCCGGGTTCCCCGACAAGGCCTCCAACCGAACGGTGTACACCCCCTTTCACACCGTCTACGTCCAGCAGAATACGAGTTACCGCTTCCGCACCATCGGTGTTGTCGCTCTCGACTGCTTCTTCGAGGTCTCCATCGACGGGCACAATCTGACCGTCATCGCCAGTGACGGGGCGCCGTTTGAACCAGTCCAGGTCAGGGCGTTCGGGATCTCGAGCGGTGAGCGGTTTGACTTTGTCTTGGACGCCGAGGCGGAGGTGGGCAAGTACTGGATACGGGTCAAGGGAATAGATTCATGTGAGGATATGCAAGCCTTGGCGCTGTTAGTCTACGAAGGGGCGGCCCATCATCCCGATCCTCCTGAAGAAGTGGTTTCAGATCCTAGGGGAATAATTCTCAACCCTTTCAACAAGAAAAGCTCTAAGGAGTTTGTGAATATGCATGATATGATTGCAACTGGTAAGACTTAGGGAATATCCACAGCAGTATCACACGGTGTATTTTGAATGTCAAGATCCTGAAAGCACATAACGTTGTTTTAACCGCTTAGAGTTTTTCAGACCGTGACCAACAGATAACCGAATGAAATTCAAAACAATTATTCATTTTCTACTCTATTTAAGTAAGTCAGTCTTTGAAATGAGCATCATGTGTTTGTCCAAGTTACTGGTCATCTATGGGCCATCTATAGTGGTCGATGCAAAGGAAGGTGCGAGTGGGCGTATGCAATCGATGTAATCTCGATCTTTTTCTGGTTTGATCCAACCCAAGGAAAAGACTACTGGACTGAGGAACAGACCGATGTCGTGCACTATCTTGTTTTGGGGTTCGAGCTCGTCAACAACGACAACTTCAACCACCCCATTTACAACCCCGCCTTTGGCACCGACGGCGATCCGTCCACCTTCAGGGGTATTCCCTCCCCACAGATGAACTACGTGACTTTCAAGGCCCCTTCGGCGCCCCTCCTCACACAGTCGCGTGAGATCTCCGAGTTCGAGATCTGCACCTTTGAGAGTACGCAGGCCGTCCAGGAGCAGTGCAGGCGGGACTTTTGCGAGTGCACTCACGTCCTCAAGGTTGCACTTGGCCAGGTAAGACACTGTGTGCGAATTTACACTTCGACTGCGACTTGATATTGCGCACGACTACCACTCTGGGAAGTGGCTACGACCATTACCATGGACTTGTACGCGATTTCAAGCCGCAGCCAAGTAATTTGGACATCCCCTGACGGTACTTTTTATGGCCTTGAAAGTGGCTCTGATACATTACGTGCAAGCACTCAAAAACAATATCCATTGAATGAATATTTTGACTGATAACCTGCGGTCTTATCTGAGCAAGCACTTCTGTGCTTCACAAGTGTCTGTGCTTAAAAGTTGCGTCAAGTTGCCCCCACTGAATGAACGCAATCCAGAAGCATCCTTTGCGTGAGCGGACCAGTGAGTGAGTTGACCAGCAATGATCCTCGCCGGTTCTTTAAAATGTCAGTGCCGTGTCGCTTTAAATTCCCACAGAGGTTACAATATGCACCAAGATCTTAGGATTTTAAAAAAGGTGTCTCCATTGCGGCTACAGAACCGCGTTGGAGACATCCGGGGAGTCAGGTTGGCGTTGGGGTTCTTTCTTCGCCTTCCACATCTGCGGTCTGGGTTCTCATCCCAGCCGGTCCACGTGTGGACTGGATTTTCAGTCCCTACCTGATTCCATAAGTTTTACCCAGAATGTTCCTCTGGGGTTTACATCCCACCTCTAAAATTGTAACTGCTTCTCATTGTCTCCTCTCTACGGGTTTCTTCAGGCTTGCAAGCTACAGTGCCTAGGGTGCTATTGAGGAATCTTTGGCGTCATTACCAGAAATGATTAATAATAATGTTAACAACATTATTATTATTATTATCAATCATTTCTGGTCGACCATTTCTGGTCGTAGCTTAACGTTTTTCATGTTCAGTCTTTGTTGCGTGGCACTGTTCTCAACTGCACTGTTTTCAAAGGATGGATTTGCCTCTCAAAAGGCTGAGCGTATGATTGTCAAAGAGGTATTTGAAGTGAAGAATGCCGCATGACTCCGTGCTCCCCCAAAATATTCTTCACTTTGGAAGACAGGTCGAGAACCAGTCAATACGTGACAACCAGTTTAATATCTTGTTCGTTTCCAAGCGCTGTATACTTTGCTGATTGACACGCGAAATGAGATCTAAATTTGCACGTCTTAGGGGGTACTATTTAGGAGTCTTGGCAATCAATGAACACTGATTCCAAATGAGACCGTATAAATTGTGCGTGTGTGGTTATCTTGGCTCACATTGAACCTGGGCTTGAAGGTGGCAGACGAAAGGCAACAAAGCACCTGTGTGAATTCGGCCAGTGTGACCAGATAATTTTGCCCGTGTTATAGTCTGGTCTGAAATGAGACGATTTTGTGGCATGGTCATCCATGCCGAGGTCACAATTCACAAGCTCATTTTAAGATGAACTCTAGCAGAGTTGTCGCATCGTTGCTCTTAAAGTGTGCAGTTCCAATCACTTGAAAAGAATGGTGATTTACTGGTGGCCGAGCATCTGATGGACTCAGAATTATTATGGGTATGCCGTTCGGACTTGCGATGAACTCATCTGCAATATTTGGTACATAGAGAGGTTATGCGTTGCTGGCCTCTCTGTGGCGTCTCAGAGTCTGTATTCGTTATTTCCATTTAATTGTTATTTGTTACAACAAACGCACACAAGGTATTAATACTCGAACCTATCCCAGTGATACAAAGCTCTGGCCCTCTGACTGGGACGCGTTAACGCATGACCCCTGCTTGATCGCATATTCCCCTGCGACCAGAAACTCTTCATCTGGCGAAGCCTCCCCAGGTCCGGCCCTGCCGACCCGCTTACCTTCCAATGATTATTTCCTCCCAGGTTGTGGAGCTGGTGTTGATCGACAGAGGTCAGCGGTTCTCCAGTTCACACCCCATGCACCTTCACGGCTATCGGTTCCAGGTCCTAGCCCATGACAGGTTTGACGAAATTATTTCCGTTGAGGAGGTGAAACGCATGGATGAAGCAGGTATGGTGGAGTCATCGACAGGACACCGGTTTTATCTCGACACATTGGACATGCCCATATAGGTTTGTACGGGGAATGTCTGATTTATTTGTCGACATTGGACATTCCCTGTACAAACCAATGCGAATGTCCAATATCCAATACCAAACTACCTTTACTGTCATGTGCTTTGCCCATAGATTTAATAGCGCGCACGCGAGGCCAAATCCTTCGCCTTGTGTGAGGTGAACTCGGGCTGTAAAGGCAGTTGGAATCTTTGCTACGTTCCACGGCACTTCGCTGGTTCCCCCTTCGGTTCCTTCGAAACCCAATAATAATGCTAATCGCATAGCCAGTGTGTGATCTTTCAAATCCATTCAGCTGACGGGTTTTAAAGGCGGGAAATAAGAATGTTGGAAGAGAAGTGCAGACGATTTGTTATGGCTTTAATACGAAGGAAATTTACGCTGCAGGTATCCCGTGCAATGAGGACTATTCAGGGCCCTTCAAAGTCAAATATCCGAATGTACGTGTATTGATAACACTTGCGTGTGAAAAACATCAATTTGGGTTCAAATGTGAAATCACGTGTACCTTTTAACTGGTAGTATGGCACACCACGGAAAATCTGTAAACCATTATCCAAACTAGTCCAGCGAGATGTTCAAAAACGACAGAGGCCCAACTGAACACATTTTGCCCTTCCTGACCAGGAAATATCACCCGTCGCTACCAAATGGCGCCAATGAAGGACACCATACAGGTCCCGGAGAGGGGTTACGTCGTGATCCGCTTCAAAGCAGACAATCCGGGCTGGTGGCAGTTCCATTGCCACACGGAGTTCCATTTCCTGGTTAGTTTAATATGTGCCTATGGCTAAGCAGATTTTATGAATGGTCCTCGATTGTCTGAGTAGTGAGGCATGGCAAACCTTTGACCCTCTGTCAGGCTGATATTGTTTGTGAACCACCAACGAGAGACTGATCTGTGCATGCCAATGAAACGGAGATTTTTGAAATCTACTTTTGTGGAGTTTAGATTCAAACAAAATCAGTAAAAGCAAAACAATCATGAAAAGAAATCTTTAAAAAAATGAACGAATTGCATCAAGCTAATACTCTTTTTATTTCAGTTTTGTTGTAATGAAACCGTCCATTCTTGAGATGGGATGAAATTGGCAGGAATATCATGGATATAAAATGAGTCCATTTTGGGCGGACCTTTCCAAAGTTGACATAAAAATATTTGTTTCTGTATGTCATCTCTTCAAATGTGATTGGGCCCCGAATAATCTGTCTTTGATTGGTTTTACAATTTCTTTACTTATTCTTTTGTTTTCTTTATGACGAATTACACTGTACGGTATCCTTTCTTATGATAATATGTACCTTGGCCTACACCGAATGAAGGCGATTTAACGATCAAAATGTCGACTGTTACCTAGTGATGTCATTTCTGCTAGAATTCCCTCAAAAATGATACTTCATTGACTAGTTCAATTGTTCTGGCAAGTATACAGCAAGGTTTTATTACACTTTCAGTCGTCACGCTAGATAACATAATGTGGAGGTCACTGTTAATTTTTTTCCTCCTTCCAAATCCTTGAAATGTACCATTTGGGAATATAGTTCCGGGAGTCTATTTGCATGAATCTTTTCCCGCAGTTCCGAAAGCATGAAACTGTGCTGTTTATCCGACGGCCCCTTCTTTGTCCGGACATGTTGTAAACCTTGACAGGCACCGAGAGCGGTCGCGTGACAGTGGTTTGGTTTTGTTTGCACGCAGGCCGGCATGTCCATTCTGATCCACGTGGGCACGGACGACGATCTCCCGCCGATACCGCAGGATTTCCCGAGATGCGGCGGGCACTGGTACCCGAAGGAGGACCCTATCCCCGGCGGTCGCCTGCCGACGCCAAGCGCGACGCCGAGCAGCGCCGCCCCGGGCCTCAACCATGGAGGGATTTGGGCTTCTGTTTACGTTGTGATCGGAGTTGTAATGGCACAACTCGTTTCGCGAATGTTCTAAAGATGTGTAGTGGGTTCATGTTTTGTTCGCTTTCCATTTATTTTCCTGTCCAATTATGGTTTATAAAATGGCCTTGACAAAAATTTTGGTTTGGCCAGGATTGCTATACATTTACATACTTTTGTGTAATACAAATTCGTTTCCCTTTTTGGTTGTTTCAATAAATTTAACTTTGTTTTTTATTTAGAATTTTCAATGCCCCTTCTCGACAAGGACGCTGTTGATATGTTGTCATTAAAGGAAGGTAATGTCCCTTTAGGAACCCAAAACATTTTACAGAGAAATGTTTGCGAAAGGCCTGTTGAATGAATGAAACACTGGCGAAAATAAATTAACTTCTGGTTGTAACATTTCTTTTCTAGTATAACCTCGAGTGATCATACATTTTCAACTTTCGTATTCCTCGCATTAGTTGTCCAATAATAATTTATGTAGGCATATAGGGGCAATTCCAGAAATTAAGGGTCCATTTTTTTGGTGTCCCGGCACATCTGGCAAATAACTTTGTAAGTTCAGAATACAATTTCTAATTTCTAATCTAAGTGATGAATTAATGCAAATTACCTGCCAAACAAATAGTAATAGTTAAAGTCCATTCCAATGATATTTCCGTGTCTCTTATGGACCCCTGATTTCTGGAATTATCCATTTCCAGATCTTTACCTTTAGGTGGATGTTTCGTGGTGTTGTCTATAAATAAAAAGGTTTTATAAAATCAGCAGAATGGGCTCGTTTGTGTGTACAAAATGAGGCACTTTTTCAATCACGCGGAACGACGAATACTCCCATAAGGAATTAACCGAATACCGTGGTTTGAATGTGTTTTACAAAATGAAACCCTGTCCCAATTACACGCAGTTCTCAACAGCTTGCCAAAACGCACCAGAGCGTAAACCTTTATCATGATGCTACCATGTTTGTCTTGGTCCCTGTAGACCCAATGGCAATAGTAATACAAGTTCAATCATATTGATAAAAGGGAACAGGCCCATTTTATTTCCCACCTCAGTTTAGCTTTGAATGGTAGAGAAGCAAGATGGCTGCCCCACGATGAAGGTCTATTGTAAATGGCTCAAGCAGTTGCTCGCCGCTACCAAAGCAAGACTCACCGTACTGCCAGCGGTAGCCAAATAAATGGCCTGACCTTGCCTGTAGTGGAAATACAGCACTTGCTCATCGATGCCAATGAGCGTGAGTAGGTGCCACGCGGGTTGGGGTGTACCCGTGGCTCATAGGACAGAGTGCTAAGGTTAACTACACTAAATACGCGCCCATAGAAACCAGTGCAAAATCAGGTCGAAATAGCGCCGCCTGTTGACTCTCAGAAAGAGGTTGGCCTCCGTTTTTTTCACTGGAAATTTCGTATTATAACCAGAAGTTCACTTTTGGTTTCAATTTTATAGGGGCTAGCTACGCGGGTTTTTTTTTCGAATTTCCCCGAAATTCCCTCCTCCCCCCCCCAAAAAAAACTATGCGCTCAGATGTGAATGTAGCCACCCGCCTCTATTCAAATTAGGCCCGCAATTTGGAGCTTTCTGTGAAAGAAATACCCCAAACTGAAACATAGCAGTCAAGAATTCAGGAATTATAGAAATATCTCTATGGTCTTACTGATTACGGCATGTCTTTTTGTAAACACCTTGAGGGATCACAAAGTATTAATGAGCTCGCGCATAGAAATACAACCATTTGGTGGAATACACCCGTAAGAGACTATTGCACGTCAAGGGCATTTGATTACAACGCGCTCGTGCTGCGAAAATTCCCTTGGTACTGCGCATGTTGCCAAAAATTAATACAAATTGACAGCCCGTCGGAGATGATGCTACCAAGGTACTTGAAGTGATGGATGTTCTTCAGTGGCTCTTCATCGAAATCGAAATGTGAGGGAGAGACATGCCGAGGGTTTTTTTTTTGTTTTTTTTAAGCACCTCTGTCTTCTGAGGATTGATTGTCCTTCGCCTCATCACTGGTTAACAGGGTATGCGCATAGGATTGGAGAAATATGAAGAGTTGCCTAGCATCGTGATCAGAATATAGACAAATATAGAATATAGTGGGAATCGGAGCGTCATGAGTCGCTCATTAACACCAACAGGTGTCTCAGAGAATTGACGAACCAGAGAGGATTTAACAGCACAACCGACCCCATACATTCTCCGGGAACCCGTTGGCAACCTCTTCTAGCTCCACGCAATCCATCCACGGGAAATCACATGACAATCATTGGTGCTTATGCGCCTACCGTGAATAGCCAGTCATGAGACGAAGGACGAATTCCATGGATCCCTGGACCACATTCTTCGCTCTATCCCACACGCCGACAAGATCCTTCTGAGTATATGTGGTAGGGGACTATACTGACATAATGTATGTTATTATGTTTTTGCAAATTGTTCTGTGGTTTTGACAGCAGATATAGACCACGCCCAGGAGAATGAAGGCAAAGGTGAATGCGGAACACCTGTACAGTCTATCCCACACCTACTAAGACGCGCAGCTCTTCGAACAAGGGTCGCTTCAATGGATATTTTTTAATGCATCAAGGCACATTTTTGTCTCAGTTAACATCAAGCTGGTTTAATTAATCACATAAAATTTGCGTTTCACTATTTCAGTTGGGTGTTTTGCTTCCTGTTTAGATTTCATTCTAACGAGTATCTTCAAATTCATAGCAAAACTGTGATGTCATATTCGGAAAAAACTCCGATGTTACATAGGCTTGTGCACCAAAACAAATTCTGATTTCTAAGATTTTACCGGCATTATATCTTCCGTAGTGATTCACTAAGAAGATTGCTAGAAATCAACTCTTTGGCAGAAAAGTTTTCAGTGAGTAAATTATCGGTTCACAGCTGTCCAGGAAAGCATTGATAACGTAGAACATTTGAAAAAAAAAGTTCACTTTTCG